>NC_083826.1:5013923-5374620 GCF_015708825.2 Lethenteron reissneri | reverse complement strand
GGCAAAGACACGCACACAATCTACCACACAACACAGCAACAGACACGCACACACACACGCAACACTACACACACACACAGGCAATGAGACGCACTCACACGACACGTACGGCGGGAAGACAGAGAGACAGGCCTCCTGGGACAAGGCCACGGGGAGACAGACAGACAGGGAATACACAGACAGGACACGGACAATCGGCACAGTGGCCACACACAAGACACACAACAGACGCACAAGCAATGAACTACACATACACTCAAAATACACTGACGACACACCACGCGCACACAAGAACACAACGCAACAACTCTACCAGTCGTACACCCAGTGAATACACTAAGAGACACACAGAGACACACGCAGACACTGGCATAGAGGATAGACGGCACCCGGGACAGAATAAATAAGCAACGTGTGCACAATTCAAACGCGAGCAACGGGTTACACAGACACACAGACGAGGAGACACAATACGAGATCCTCAGACCGTACACACACACACAGGGTTGGCAAGTCGGTTAAAAGACAACACAAAACCACACAATGGGTTACAGAGACACAAATATCTCCCCCCACCCTTCCCCTTATCAACACACTGTAGACAGAATAGTTACAGACGGATGAAACACAAACCACACACACACACGCAATGGGTTACACAGAGACACAAATAAGCCCCCCCCCCACCCCTTCCCCTTTCAACACACACGTGGACAGAATAGTTACAGACGGATTAAACACAAACCACACACACGCAATGGGTTACACACAGACACAAACATCTCCCCCACCCCTTCCAACCACACGTGGACAGAATAGAGACAGACGGATAAAACACAAACCACACACACACACACACGCAATGGGTTCACAGAGACAAATATCCCAGCATAGAGACAGACGGATGAGACAAATCAACACACACAAGCACACACAATAGACGGACAACACACAAGGCACACGCCAACATCAACTACAGACACAAGGCCTTCCGAGACACAAAATAATACCCACGAAAGCTACACGATGGTCACAGACTTCAAGACAAAGATCCCCCTTGATAGCCTGTCAAGACTGCTGGGGCAAGTGCTGTTAGCGAGCAACTACGAAGGGGAGTGGAATTGGCCAGCAACCACGCCCGACCGCCTTTGTCTCCCCAGTGGCGATGATTACCACACACACCGAACCACGGAAATCGAACTCGGGTCGCCGGGTTCGTAGCGCAGCGCGCTAACCGCTGCACCACCGCTCCCCGCAAAGTCTGCACGTGTATAAGAACACAACACAATGGGATAGAACACAGCCAGAGAGATAGAACCTCTTTAACAACACAAGACAACACACATAGACACACAGATACTAGTAACGCGTACAAGCAGATGCACACCGAACAACAACATGCACGCGTTACAACAAAGACGAGACCCCCCCCCACACATCCAGTGTTGCCTTCACATACTGCTGGGGGACAAGCGTTGTTGTTACATTACACAGACACGTGGACATGAGACACACCAAGATCGATAGACACAGCACACTCAAATGACAGCACAACGCACACACACAACGATTCACACGCACATACACACGCCATACAACACACGCACAACAGATTCACACACGCACACACAGCCGGTCAGATATAAAAACACACGGGATACAAGGCTGGCATTTACACAAAAGGCACACACAAGACCTCCGATACAGGCAATACACACACAACAGGTCTCCCACAGACACACTGGCAGAGAGACACAAAGGCAACAGGGACGCACAGGACATCCATTCAGAAACACAAATACAGAGAGAGGACGACCTGCAATACAGACGAGACGCACACACAAGACACAACCACTCACACACACAGACATGCACACTAGGTGCACACACACAGAACATGCACACGAGGTACACACACAAAGACACACGTACAAGACCTCCAATACAAAGCACACTCCACAAAGACACAAGCCACACACACACACTGACAAATAAAATCACACACACACAAGACACACCACACTGACAGACACAATCAACACACACACAAGACATACACACACAGACAAGACCTCCAATACAAAGCACACTCCACAAAGACACAAGCCACAACACACACTGACAGATACAATCACACACACACAAGACACCAATCACACACACAGACACGACATGCATATAGACAAGGCACACGCCACAAAGACACAAGCCACACAACACACACACCCAACAGATTCACAAGACACACTGACAGACGCAACCACACACAGAGACAACCACACACAGACATAAATACACACAGACATAAATACACAATAGACACACACAGGCATCACCACAACCACACTGACACACACACACTGACACATACATAAAGACACACACAAAGACACACAATACACACACAGACACAAAGACACATACAGACACAAACACACCACACTGACACACAATAGACACACACAGACAAAGGCACACACATACACAATATACACACAGACACAGAGACACACACACACATACACAAAAGACACACTACACAGACACACAATAGACATACAGACACACAATAGACACACACAGGCATAAAGGGCACACACATACACACACACCACACATTAGACACACACAATAGACACACACAATAGACACACAGACATAAAGACACACACAATAGACAGACACACACAGACACACACACAGCCATCACCACAGACACACCACACACAGACACACAATAGACACACACACCAATACACACACACTACACACAGACACAGAAGACACGCACAGACACAAGAACACACAACCACAAATACACTACACACACACTAGGCACACAGACACACAAATAGACACACACACACTACACAGACACAAGACACACAGACACAAAGACACACACATACACAACACACAAAGACACACACACAACACACAAAGACAACTACACACACACTAGACACACACACAAAGACACTACACACACACTACACCACCAAAGACACTACACACACACTAGGCACACAGACACACACACACAACACACAAGACCTACACACCTAGGCACACAGACACACTACACACAAAGACACTACACACACTAGACACAATACACACACACAGACACACAATACACACACACAGACACACAATACACAACACAACACACACAACACTCACAACACACACAACACACAAAGACACTACACACAATAGACACACAATACCACACACACCATACACACAGACACAAAGACACACTACACACAATACCACCACTACACACACACATACACACACTACACACACAGACACACACATACACACACTAAACACTACACAACAAATACACACATACACACACGACACAAAGACACACACTACACACACCCACTACACACAATACACACACTAGGCACACAGACACAGACATCAACATCGCTCCCCTCACTAAAATGGCGGCGGCGGTAGCAGCGCCTTCGCGCCCGAACCCCCGAGAGCGAAACGGTACACCCACCCCCACCTCGAACTTCACCACAACAACAACCACAACAACAACCACCACAACCAAACAACACAGCAGCCACACTCTCCTGCGCCTCGTCCAGGCTCTGATCCGTGATGCCCACAAGTTGTTGGAGGATGTCTGCCAACTCTCGTTTAGAGGCCGCAGCCGCCGCGGCCGCCGCCTCTCCCCCGTCGGGCTGGAGATGCGGACCCCCATCCCTCCTCCTCCTCCGTGTCACCCCTCCTCCACCACCTCCTCCACCTCCACCGGCTCCAGGGTGAGGAGGAGGAGGGTGCAGACCGAGCGCTGCCGACAGCGGCATGAGCAGGCGGGCCTGGTCCTCCATCATGAAGGACGCCACGGTTGGTGTTGCCGGGGGTGGCGGAGGGGAAGAGGAGGTGGGGAGACACGGGGGGTGACGTTAGGAGGTTGTGGTGGTTGTTGTTGTTGTGGTTGTTGTTGTTGGGTGGTGTAGGCTGCTGGTGGTGCTGGTGGTTGTTGTTGTTGTGGTTGGGTGGTGGTGGTGGAGGCTGGTGCTTGCTGCTGCTGCTGGTGGTGGTAGCAGAGGAGGAATGTGGAGTGTTGTGTGTCGTGGTGGTGGTGGTGGGGAGGTGGAGTTTGTGGTGGGTGGAGATTGTGGGTGGAGTTTAGGTGATGGTGGTGGTGGGGCGGAGTGTGGCGAGAGGTGGTGGTGGTGGAGGTGGTGATGGAAAAGGAGGAATGTGTTGAGGGAGGTGGAGTGAGTGGTGATGGTGGTGATGATGATGATGGTGGTGGTGATGATGGTGGTGATGGTGAAGTTGGTGATGATGGTGGTGGTGATAGTGAAGTTGGTGTTAAAGGAGGAATGTGTGAAGAGAGGTGGAGTGAGTGGTGGTGGTGATGGTGGTGGAGGTGGTGGTGGAGGTGATGGTGGTGATGATGTGGTGGTGGTGGTGATGATGGTGATGATGGTGGTGGTGGTGATGGTGGTGATAGTAAAAGTGTTGGTAAAGGAGGAATGTGTGAAGAGAGGTGGAGTGAGTGGTGGTGGTGATGGTGGTGGAGGTGATGGTGGTGATGATGGTGGTGGTGATGATGGTGGTGGTGGGTGATGGTGGTGATAGTAAAAGTGGTGTTAAAGAAGGAATGTGTGAAGAGAGGTGGAGTGAGTGGTGGTGGTGATGGTGGTGGTGGTGATGGTGGTGGTGGTGATGATGGTGATGATGGGTGGTGGTGGTGATAGTAAAAGTGGTGGTAAAGGAGGAATATGTGAAGAGAGGTGGAGTGAGTGGTGGTGGTGGTGATAGTGAAGGTGATGACAAAGCAGCAATGTGTGGAGTGTTGTGCAGACAGATGATGGTTGTGGTGGGTGGAATTAAGATGAAGTGGCTTTATGGGTCGACGGGCTGAAAGTGTTGGGGGGGGGGGGAGGGTTTAGCGTGTGATGGCTGATGAGTTGATGGACAGGATGATGAAGATAGTTGGGGTGGTAATGGGTGCTCGTTAGCTCTGATGGGAGGGATAAATGGAGGTTGTGGTGGTTGTTGTGGTGGTGATGGTTGTGGAAGCAGTGGAGGGAAAAGCAGTGTGTACGGCATGTCTTTGAGTGATGTGTGCTTGTAGGTGATTGCATCGGAGCTGATGTGATGGGTTCAGTAGCAGTGTGCTGTGTGACGTGTCTGTTTAATTCATGTACGTCGTGTGATGCGTCCAATGCGAGGTGTATTTGCTATTCTGTATGCTATGTAGTATGTATGCTATGTATTCTGTGTGCTATGTATGCTATGTATTCTGTATGCTATGAAGTCTGTGTGCTATGTATCATGTGTGCTATGTATTCTGTATGCTATGTATTATGTATGCTATGTATTCTGTGTGCTATGTATTTTGTGTGCAATGTATGCTATGTAGTCTGTATGCTATGTAGTCTGTATGCTATGTAGTCTGTATGCTATGTATTCTGTGTGCTATGTATGCTATGTAGTCTGTATGCTATGTAGTCTGTATGCTATGTATTCTGTGTGCTATGTATGCTATGTATTCTGTATGCTATGTAGTATGTGTGCTATGTATCCTGTGTGCTATGTATCCTGTGTGCTATGTATTATGTATGCTATGTATTCTGTGTGCTATGTAATCTGTATGCTATGTATTTTGTGTGCAATGTATGCTATGTAGTCTGTATGCTATGTAGTCTGTATGCTATGTATTCTGTGTGCTATGTATTCTGTATGTATGCTATGTAGTTTGTATGCTATGTAGTCTGTATGCTATATATTCTGTATGCTATGTAGTATGTGTGCTATGTAGTCTGTGTGCTATGTATTCTGTATGCTATGTAGTCTGTATGCTATGTAGTCTGTAAGCTATGTATTCTGCGTGCTATGTATTCTGTGTGCTATGTAGTCTGTATGCTATGTAGTCTGTAAGCTATGTATTCTGCGTGCTATGTATTCTGTATGCTATGTATTATGTATGCTATGTAGTCTGTATGCTATGTAGTCTGTATGCTGTGTATTCTGTATGCTATGTATTCTGCATGCTATGTAGTATGTGTGCTATGTATTCTGCATGCGATGTATTATGTATGCACCCCCTGTACTGGCCTTCTATAATATCCTGAGTGATGTAATCGGTGTTGCTGTGTATTCCATACTCTACACTTTGTATGCTGCATATGCAATGCACGTTATATGTACTATATGATGTGCTAGGTATACATCGTTATATTGTATGAGAATGTTTTATATCTCGTGTGTATGCTGTATGGTTTGCATTCAGTACGCACTATGCTGTAGGTGATGTATGCACACTAAAAGTTGTGTATTGCACGTGTGCTATATGTTCTATGTAGGTTTGTATATCCTGTATGGTGTGTGTGCGTATACTGCATGTATTGTGTGTGTGTGTACTGCACGTATTGTGTGTGTACTGCATGTATTCGGTGTGTACTGCACGTATTGTGTGTGTACTGCATGTATTGTGTGTGTGTACTGCATGTATTGTGTGTGTGTACTGCACGTATTGTGTGTGTGTACTGCACGTATTGTGTGTGTACTACACGTATTGTGTGTGTGCCCTGTATGTGCTGTTGTGTGCACTGTGTATTGTGTGTGTGTGTACTGTACGTATTGTGTGTGCACTGTGTGTGTACTGTGTACTGTGTTTGTGTGCCCTGTATGTGCCCTGTATGTGTACTGTGTGCCCTGAATGTGTACTGTGTGTGTACTGTGTGTGCCCTGTATGTGTGCCCTGTATGTGTACTGTGTGTGTGTACTGTGTGTGCCCTGTGTGTACTGTGTATGTGTACTGTGTGTGTGCCCTGTGGTGTGTACTGAATACTGTGTATGTGTACTGTGTGTGTGTAGTGTGGGTACTGTGTGTGTGCCCTGTGTGTGTGTGTACTGTGTGTGTGCCCTGTGTGTGTGCCCTATATGTGCCACTGTGTGTGTACTGTGTGTGTACTGTGTGTGCTCTGTGTGTGCTGTGTGTGTACTGTATGTGTACTGTGTTGTGCTGTGTATGTGTACTGTGTGTGTACTGTATGTGTACTGTATGTGTACCCTGTATGTGTACTGTGTGTGTACTGTGTGCCCTGTGTGTACTGTGTGTGTGTACTGTGTGCCCTGTGTGTACTGTGTGTGTGTAGTGTGTGCCCTGTGTGTACTGTGTGTGTGTACTGTGTGTGTGTACTGTGTGTGTGCCCTGTATGTGTACTGTGTGTACTGTGTGTGTGCTGTGTGCCCTGTGTGTACTGTGTGTGTGCCCTGTATGTGTACTGTGTGTACTGTGTGTGTGCTGTGTGCCCTGTGTGTACTGTGTGTGTGCCCTGTATGTGTACTGTGTGTGTACTGTGTGCCCTGTGTGTACTGTGTGTGTGTAGTGTGTGCCCTGTGTGTGTGTACTGTGTGTGTGCCCTGTATGTGTACTGTGTGTACTGTGTGTGTGCTGTGTGCCCTGTGTGCCCTGTGTGTGTGTACTGTGTGTGTGCCCTGTATGTGTACTGTGTGTACTGTGTGTGTACTGTGTGTACTGTGTGCCCTGTGTGTACTGTGTGTGTGCCCTGTATGTGTACTGTGTGTGTAGTGTATGTACTGTGTGTGTGTACTGTGTGTGTACTGTGTGTATGTACTGTGTGTGTGTACTGTGTATGTGCCCTGTATATGTACTGTGTGTACTGTGTGTACTGTGTGTGCCCTGTATGTGGCCCTGTGTGTGTAGTGTGTGTGTACTGTGTGTGTGCTGTCGTGGTGACGTGTCCCACGCGTTTCTTAGAGACACACAACTGATGGGCGGGCCACTCCAGGCCATGTTCTCTGCAACTCCAGCGACTTGGGGGGGCTGGTGGTTGGGGGGGGCGGGCTGGCGGGCTCCTATTAAAAGTTGCTGCTGGGTCGACGCGGACAAGAGGCTCACTTATTGGCTCAGTTGCTTCGTATCCACACGCAACAACACCAAGCCAGGAGCTCAAACTAGCAACACTGCGGAATTCAAAACTAAAACCACACCGCAAGCCGACCCCCCCCCCCCCTTGCCACTCGTTAAAATTACACAAGAAAATAAAAGAGAAATAAAGAACGTGCTAAAATTGTAACTGCCCGTCGAACAACGGGCAGCCTGGAAACGATAAAGATTAAACGACGACGACGATGATGATGATGGTGGTGATGGTGATGATGTTTCAATGATAGCCGAGTAAAGCCGACATCAACCCCGCGCCCTGTCCGCTCCTTCTCCCCCCCCTCGTCTCGACCCCCCCCCCCCCGACTCCTCTAGCGACACGCCCACTCGCGCCGATTCCACCAATGGGAGCGCGTGCCTAGCACGAAGGGCGGGTTGCCACGCCCTCTTGCGGTTGATTGACAGCGACGGCAGCCAATGAGACGCGAGGGTGTACGCCCGCCGTTCACGCGTTCCCTTGTGCCACGCCCAACGAATGTGATTGACAGCGCGATGAGCCAATCGGAAGGCGAGGTGCGTGTCGCCACGCCTTCTTGCGGTTGATTGACGGCGAGAGCAGCCAATGAGAAGCGAGGGTGCACGCCCTCCGTTCACACATTCCCTTGTGCCACGCCCAACGACTGTGATTGACAGCGCGATGAGCCAATCGGAAGGCGATGCTTGGGAGGGGCTTTGCGAGAGCCACGCCTTTAGCGGTTGTTATCGGTGGTTGGGGGGAGGAGTCGAATGATGCTTGCCAGAGCAGAGGTTTCTCCTCCAGATGTAAACGTAGCGCATATGTAATCTGGAGGTTTTTGGCCTCTAACTATATTTTTCCTCTGATCTGGCAAAGGCTATTGCAAAGCTTTGAGTTTTTAAGGGACTTTTTTTAACGTCCAGTTTTTATTTTATTGGAACACCCCAGTGCCATTCGTTTGTAAGGCCCATGGTCTTGCCGATCAGACCCACTAAAGTCAAAACCAGTCGAATGGACCATATGGCCATACTATGAGTGATCAGTGGCGTTGGATTAAGTGGCCGCAGCCTTGCCGATGAAACCCCCAAGAAGTCGAACTCGCCCTTGAAGGTTCCTGTTCGTGAGCCTCGATGCCTTGCCGATGAGTGTCAATGGAAGTGAAACCGGTCCATGGATTGCCATGCACACGAGATCCGGGTTACCCCGTTGATGATTGGTCGAGGAGGCTTGCAACCTTCAGGTGCATCTCGCCCCAGGGGTCGGTAAACCTGCGGCTCCTGAGCCGCATGCGGTGGCTCTATGAGGAGCGGCAGTGCGGCTCTTGAAATTAGATTTTTTTTTTATGTCTCTTGTTATTTTGATTGTCCAGTTCACCATGGAAGTCCAGTTCACCGTGGAAGTCCGGTTTACCATGGGAGTCAACTTTACCATGGAAGTTTGGTTTACCGTGGAAGTTTACCGTGGAAGTCAAGTTCACCATGGAAGTCCAATTTATCGTGGAAGTCCAGTTTACCATGAAAATCCAGTTTACCATGGAAGTCCAGTTTACCGTGGAAGTCCAGTTTACCATGAAAGTCCAGTTTACCATGGAAGTCCAGTTCACCGTGGAAGTCCAATTTACCATGAAAGTCCAGTTTACCATGGAAGTCCAGTTCACCATGAAAGTCCAGTTCACCATGAAAGTCCAGTTTACCGTGGCAGTCTAGTTTACCGTGGAAGTGCAATTTTCCATGGAAGTCCAGTTCACCATGAAAGTCAAGTTTACCGTGGCAGTCTAGTTCACCGTGGAAGTCCAGTTCACCATGAAAGTCCAGTTTACCGTGGCAGTCTAGTTGACCGTGGAAGTCCAGTTTTCCATGGAAGTCCAGTTCACCATGAAAGTCCAGTTTACCATGGAAGTCCAGTTCACCATAGAAGTCCAGTTTACCATAGAAGTCCAGTTTACCATGGAAGTCCAGTTCACCATGGGAGTCCAGTTTACCGTGGAAGTCCAGTTCACCGTGGAAGTCCAGTTTACCGTGGAAGTCCAGTTCACCATGGAAGTCCATTTCACCATGGAAGTCCGGTTTACCATGCGCAGGGGTGGGCAAGCTGCAAGTCCGGGACCGCATGGGGTGGCTCTCTAAGGGCCGCTGTTTCGTGACCGTCATTAATGAAGGGCTGCCACCACCGTCTCGTATTCCCCCACGTGGCATTGCGGCATTTGAAACATCGCGGGTCTCTTTGAACGGATTCGAAAGGGGAATCAAAAAAAAATCTCTCCTCTTGTTGTTTTGGTTTGACGATCTCGGCGAAATGTCTCATGAAACAAATGGCGAGATGACCTGGTGGGTTAGAGGTCAGAGCACGGAGCTGGAACCCCTTGAGATCTGCCCGAGTTCGAATCCGGGTTTCGGCCACTTCCTCTGATTAAACCGGATCCTAAATTGTAGAAGATTGTATCGTATCAGTCTCGGTCACCGACAACTTTACCAAAGCCCTGATTTCAAGTTTTCGTTTTGTGCTCCTTAAGTATTTGGCTAAAATATACCACTCGCTCGGCTGTCACGCGATCAACACTTCTCCCCTTTGGCACCGGGAGCTGCAGAGGGGTGGACACAAGATCTGCCCGCTGTTGCGTGCGCCACAGATGCCATTTGGAGGCATCTCAGAGCTCACGTTGTGATATCTGCTTCCAACTAAACGTCTGAAAAAAATTGTAACAAAAAGAGAAACCCGTTTGCTTGATTTTCAACAATATTCCTCCGATTTTTTTTTTTTAAACAACAAATAAGTTGGGGACATTTGCTCACGTGACAACTGGATTTAAGGAGGATTTCTCCACAAATCTGGCTGCCACCTGATGAAACTGGTTGTCATTATTGGCGAAACGTCGTAGTCGGATTGTAAAGGTTGTGGATTTGCTCTCCAACACACCCAGTGTGCTGTACTAGTGACGAATTGTCATGTTCTGTTTACGTGACAAACCTTACTAGTTGGCTGTGTCGGGTGGTGGAGGGTTTAGGGACGCATTTATATATTTACCCGATCTAACCCAAGAAAAAAACCTGCATCATGGATGATATTGGTCACGTGTTAAACTGAACTGTCTCTTACACTGAGACCTCCTTTACCAGTGGCAAAATATAGTAGTAGGTTTTTACCCTTTCAATTGGTACAAAAAACTGACACCTTTATACAAGGGATCATGTCTGCAATAACCACAACACAAGCAATCAAAACGCAAACTAAAATAAACAACTATGATAATGATATGCGAAAATGTTTTGAGTTGTACGCCTTTTGGCGTCATCTGGTCCAACACCAATGGAGACTAGGCTCTAAGAAAAGCTGTCTCGGGTGTGGACCAATCAACTTCAAAGACAGTGTATATCATTATCAGAGTTGTTTATTTTTGTTTGCATTTTGACTGCTTGTGTTGTGGTTATTGCAAACATGATCCCTTGTATAAAGGTGTCAGTTTTTTGTACCAGTTGAAAGGCTCAATAAGAAATGGACATTATTCACGACATGCAAGATTTCGATTTAAAGCTTTCGTGACTGCAGGGATTCATCTTCTTGGTTCATTCGGTAAAGTCACGTAGAAGGGAAAAAATTAAATAATAAAAATTAAAAATAATAAAATTTCGATTTAAAGCTTTCGTGACTGCAGGGATTCATCTTCTTGGTTCTTTCGGTAAAGTCACATAGAAGGGAAATAATAAAATAATAAAAATAAAACATAATAAAATAATTCTCGCGACGTTTTTTTATTATGTTTTATTTTTATTATTTTATTATTTCCCTTCTACGTGACTTTACCGAAAGAACCAAGAAGACATGCAAGATGATCTCACCCCAAATAAATAAATCCGCTTCTCAGGGCCCCGTTTCCTAACAACAAACGTTTGCACTGTTTGTCATGAATCTGTTAAAAGATCCAAACGTTTACATACGAATATATATTTACAAATGGTCAAATCCTTAATTTACAAATGCCTCCAATGACAAGGGGCAATGCTAACTGAATGTGCTCCCACACGGCGAGGAAGTGAAACAAAGGTCCCCCGTATAGCCTGCACAGGCTGTTGGGGCAAGTGCTGTGAGCGAGTACCACCGATGAAGGCTACCGGCACAGCACACGAGAGGGTGGGTGGCTAGCACCACGCCCGGCCGCCTTTGTCTCCCCAGTGGCGATATTTATACACCGCACCAGGTACTCATTTGAGGCTGAGTCGACACACACGTGCGCACACCTGCATACACGTACACACGTACACACACACACGTACACGCACACGTACACACACACACGTACACACACACGTACACACCCAAGTGTACACGCACACACGTGCACACACACGTACACACACACGTGCACGCACACACACGTACACACACACGTACACACACACGTGCACACACACACGTACACACGTACACACACACGTACACACACGTGTACACACACACGTGCACACACACGTACACACACGTGCACACACACACACGTGCACACACACGTACACACACGTACACACACACGTGCACACACACGTAAACACACACGTACACGCGTACAAAATTACCACCGCCATTGGCCTCGTACCCTCTGCCACATCCCCCCCCCCCCCTCCTGTGATGACTCTTGCCGCTCGCAATCTCAACATGTCACACTCCGACCCCGGCTACGACCAGCACCACGACGACGATTTCATGATGATGATGATGACAAATAAATAATTAACAATATCAACACTGAAATAAACCTCCCCCTCCCGAAAAAAAAATCTCTCTTTCTCTGTGTATGTAGACACACACTGGGCACAGTCTCGGCACCGCCGTGCGCGTGCGTGTGCGTAATAGCGTCTGCGGAATTAGTATTGCGTGCGGGGTCAAGAGAGGTCAGTGCTGTTGGGGACTGGTGGGACGCATGCAATGCTGCCCAAACCACCAAAGGTAAAGATCCCCCGTGTAGCCTGAACGTACTTTTGGGGACAAGTGTCTCATTGCGTAGAGTAGCAACAGCAGCAGCTGTGAAGAGCGCCACGGCTCACGAGGCCGCCTTTGTCTCCTCGGTTGCGATGTTTGCGGCGCACCGCCCACCGGTTTTGAGGCTGAGTCAACCTAGGGGAGGGCCCAAAACCGGTTCGGATAATCGTCGCCGGTGTTGGTGGTGGCCGCGAGCGGGAGTCAAACTCGGGTTTGGTTCGTAGCACAGCACAGCGGGCTAACGGTTACCAAAATACAAAGACAAAGATCCCCCGTATAGCCTTGAACAGATTATTAGGACAAGTGCTGTTAGCGCCCTACCCCCCCACCACGTGTGTCGTGCCGGCCTTCATAGGTGCTTGCTAACCACCACCACAACCAACATCAACAACAGCAACCACCACTCCAACCCCCCCCCCCCACACCCAGCCATACTCCTGCGGCTTGGTTGTGAGTCTCCCAGAGCCTTATAGTAAACGTGTAATGTGCTAGATACAGTACATTTACATTTAGATGAATATCGATTCTTTCCGCATCACGAGGTGCACGTCAACCCCTTTTTCTGTGTGTGTGTGCGCGCGTGTGCGTGCGTGTGTGCCTGCCACGATTTCGTGGCTGCAGCAGCAGCAGCAACAACAGCAACAGACGACGCTCGCGAAAAAAAAACTAAACCAAAAATTCGCTCCACAAAAAAATGTCACAGGGGAGCCACGGCGTCTCTCAGAGCTGCTGCTGCTGCTGCCACCTACAAGGGTCGAGATTTCCCTGGACGCGCACCGCAGTAGGGGAAGGAATATCCCAGAGGGGGTGGAAATAGGACAGGTAGCAGACCCCTTACATTTAAAAAACATCCCCTGCCAAGTCAAAAAAAGACACCGCCTTTAGCAGGCTGCTGGGTGGGGCACGTGCTGTTCGCGGCACGGCACACGGTGGGGGTTGTGTGGCGAGAACTAAGGCCAGGCCGCCTTTGTCTCCCCCAATGTTGATGTTTTAAAGCTGAGCCGACCTAAGGGAGGCCCCGGGACCAGTTCAGATATTCGTCACGGTCACGAACGGTCGTCGGCTGGAGTGGAACTCACTCACGACGCCGGGGTTTGCGGCGCAGTGCGCTAACCACTGCGCCACCGCTCCCTTCATCTCTGCCACAAACACACAAAAGCACATGGATAGCATGGACGTAAGGATAAGAAGAATAGGATCTCACGCGAGCAGAAGAAGATAAAAGTTCGCCTGAACGAATTGTCTCGAGTTGGGGCATTGGGAGCTTCATTTCTCACTCAATACGTTCCGAACTGGAGTTGGGGGAGGGAGGGGGGGTGTAGGCGTAAGGCACTACCACTACCACTAGAGTACAAGGTTATACATCATGCCCATTCCATGAAAAAAAATCTGATATTCTTTGTGCTCTATATTCCAATATTTTAGTCCTATGAACAGGTTTAGGAGAACAACAAAATGGTTCGTGAACGTGGCGTGGGCAAAATCGTTCGGGAGGTAGCAGCGTTCTGGACCGTTCCGGTTTAAACGAAGCGCTGGGTGTGGATTTTACGGCGAATGACGCTCACAGCGGGGGGGGGGGGGGGGGGTTAGAATGTCCATGGAAGAGTCGCAGATTCCCCAGGGAGGCAGCTGCCCTTAAGAAGGTTAATGGTCCTGGGAAAATCGGGAGGGGTGGCAACCCCTCCTGGCACAGGCCATCCATGCCACACAAACCACACACACACAAAGACAAATACCCCCCCTCCCCTCTTCCCCGTGTGGCCAACACGGACTGTTGGGGCGAGTGCTGTTAGCGAGTGGCAACTATTAAAGGCCAGCACGGCACACAAAGGGATGGGTGGGCAGAATCACGCCCGGTGCCGATGTTTACGCATCCATCGCATCAGGTACTCATTTGAGGCTGAGTCGACCTAGGGGAAGCCCAGGACCGGTTCAGATAATCGTCGCTGACGTTGGCCGTGAGCGGGAATCGAACTCGGGTGGCCGGGTTCGTAGCGCAGCGTAGCGCTAACCGCTGCACTGCCGCGCGCACACACACACAGAGACACACACAGACACACACAGACACACAGATACACACTAGTTCCACTGCGTTGACAATTCATCACCATCGTCGGCCGTTATCTATCCACTGCTGGATGAGGCCCTCCCTAAAGACACCCGTCGTCATCTGTCCCCTGCATCCTCAGGTCGCCGGCCTTCAAATGCCACATGTCACGGAAACAAACATTCGTGAAACTCGAGTGCAATTACGCGCGGGAGGAGTGGGTCGGCAAATATTCCATTGTCGTTGATCTCTAAATTGATTAGCTGCTGCTGCTGCTGAATAAGGCCGATCGCCTGAAACGTCGACCAAAGGCAGCCCAGCCGGGGCGATCTTCCATTCCCTCACTGCGCGCGGCTGTGATGGTTCATTACATCAACACAACCTAAGTCAGCTTAACACGTCGGCTTTCGCCACCAATCTGGCTGTCGCCTGATGAAGCTTGGCTTTCCAACACACCGCTGTGCTGTACTAGTGTACTCCGGAACCCATTACACTAGTGACGAATTGGCCACGTTCTGTTTACGCGACAAACCTTGCTGATTGCCTACGTCGGGTGGTGGTGGGTTTAACGACACATTGATAATATATTTACGCGATCTAACCCAAAAAAACAACCTCTATAATTATGGAAAATTACCACGGTGTTTTTTTTTGTTTGTGGGGCGTTTGACGCGATGGGCCGACCCGAAACTCGTGTTCCGATCCATGACTTTGGTGGGACCGCCGCTCACAATTTTTTTTTATTTTTTACGAGCAAACGTTAGTTCACGTTGTGACGGCTACGACGACGCCTTACACGGCGACTGAGTGAGAGAGAGAGAGAGCGAGAGAGCCAGTCAACGTGTGACCGCTATTTACCGGTGCCCTGGAACAATTGCTCTGAAAGACAGCGTCTGTGTTTCCGACAGACCTGTTCTTCACCTGAAGACGGCTGCTTGCGTTGTGGCCGAAACGTCGTGAGAATTATTACGCGCGCGTGTGTGTGGTATTAAAAGGGAAAAATATATAACAGGCGACGTTTCGAGCAATGCCTCTTCGTCACAGGACATTAACAAAATAAAAACATAATGTACATTTGTAAAGTGGCTCATGTCATCCGCACATCCCAATAATTGCGCCACCGATAGCGAATGCCGATTTAAGGAGGCGATGTTTCAAGACGGCGCTTGGAACGGGTCAAACGAGAGGACGGCGAGAAGACTGAGTCACAGATAAGAGCTGAATTATTTTATTATGTTTTAATTTTTATTATTTTATTATTTCCCTTCCACGTGACTTCACCGAAAGAACCAAGAAGATGAATCTCTGCAGTCACGAAAGCTTTAAATCTTAATTTAATTGCTCTGAAGCGAAGAATACGCGCGGAACTCCACTCTATGCCTCCACTTAAATAATAGTAGTAAATGACATTCATAATCAAAGTTTTTGGGTTTAGATCGCGTTATTTATAAATGTGTCGTAACCCTCCACCACCCGACACGGCCAATCAGTAAAAAAGTGTCACGTTGACAAAAGACAATTAGTTCACTGCTTTAGCCCACCGGTGTGTTGAAGCGTGAAAACACAACAATTTACAATTTGAGTACTCAAATTGTAAATTGAATAATATTGGTCGCGAAAGCCTACGTGTTAAAGTAAATAACATGATTTACTTTTACGTTCTGATAGTCCGTCAGCATCTTTCTTTGTATTGCGGAACGATGTTTGTCCCACGGCATTTGTTCAGGAGAGAAAAGGCCTGGAGCGGTCTTCGATCTTAAACTGAAGTAAAACATATGTTTTTATTTTACCAGGTAAGGTCCCACTGAACTATGCATCTCTTTTTGAGAAGCAGCCCGGCCACAAATGATGGCTCAACGAAGTTGACTTATCCTCATTATCATCATCACGTGGACATTTATAGCAGCCCAAATACTCTAAACCCAAATTTCCAAATGTGGAGGGAAAAACTGGAGGACCTGGAGAAAAATCCACGCGACCACGCGGAGAGAGAGAGACACGAAAACTCCAAATATACAGCAGGCGTCAGGGTCGGGATCGAACCCACGACCTCCTGTATACCAGGCAAGGTAGTTAACATCTCCTAGCCACCGTGATGATGATGAGAGAGAGACACGCAAACTCCAAATATATAGCAGGCATCAGGGTCGGGATCGAACCCACGACCTCCTGTACAGCAGGCGAGGTCGTTAACATCACCTAGCCACCGTGATGATGAAGAGAGAGAGAGAGACACGCAAACTCCAAATATATAGCAGGCATCAGGGTCGGGATCGAACCCACGACCTCCTGTAGACCAGGCGAGGTAGTCAACATCACGCCACCCTGGCATATTTCGCCACGGTGATCTTCTGGTTCTCATCGGCAGTCGGGTTTGTTATACAAATGTTATTGCTGCTGGGATTAACCAGACGTTATTGACAAGGGTACTCTATATAAATCACATGGCCCAGCTCAACACGCAGCTCGCTTGCGTAGGATTTACGAAATCAAGTCATGTCAAAGCGTCTCCCTGTTCAAATAAACATTGGAGGTGACGCCGATGTGTACCGGCGATTCTGAACCAGCGGTGGACATTCCACATTCTTATGACAGGGCCGGCCTATTCGTGTCCGTTTGAGTGTCGTGTGACGTGTGGGAAAGTAGCGCCCACGACCGAGTGGACCAGAGGTCACGTGAAGGAATCTCAGACGTAGTTCTGTGATCTCCACTTCTGTGGGCGGTTCTCGAACACGAAGGGTTGCACCGCTCTGCGGAAGAGAGAGAGTGATAGCCAAATGGATTCTTTGTCCGATGATGTGCCACCGATGGCACAATTGGGATAAAATTGTGGGGAAGCGCAACATTATTTACAGCAATGTGCCTTTCTGCTCCAATAATCATTGGAGGCCCTGGTGCCTGTGATGAAAATTTCACATTTCCACGGCAAGAGCTAGTCGATCTATAGGCTGACTCCTTTTGACATGGCGTCATAACATCATGCAAATTCAATGTCAAATGCACATTTGACAAAGTGCAAGAAAAATGCTTAAAATGGGGCATCTGCGCCCCACAAACGTGGAGTGATGCATGCCAGGCACAACAGCCAAAATTGTCGCCAGCCAAGGTCTCACCATTCAAATTCTTACCATTACAAATGCTCACCATTCAAATTTCCACCGGTCCGATCCTCACCAGCCAAATTGTCATCAGCTAAATTATTTCTATTTAAATTCTCGTAATTGAAATTCTCACCAGGTGAATTCTCACCAAATTCTCGGCGAGCCAAATTCTCCACCCATTCAAACTCTCACTGGTCACGTGCTCATGGAATTATCACCGGTCACATTTCCACCCGTCAAATATCTTGCATTCAATTATCACCGGTCAGATTTTCCCGGTCAAAAAACTCACCATTCAAATTGTCCCTGGGCAAAATCTCACTGGTCTGTCAATTTCTCACCGTTAGAACCTCAATTGCCAGTAGGAAAATGAGGTTCCAATGGTGTAAATGCTTACCCCGAGCTCTCATGCTCTGATAGTGCATTGTCCTTGAGTTGTGCGCCCTTTGGCGTCATCTAATCCAACACCATGTGAGACTCGGCTCTAAAGAAAGCTGTCTCGGGTGTGGACCAATCAATTTCAAGGACAGTGCATACATTATCAGAGTTGTGTTTTTTGTTTGCATTCCGACTGCAGGTATTGTGGTCAATGCAAACATGACTCCTTGTAAAAAAAAGGTGTCAGTTTTGTTGCCAGATAAAGGGTAAAAAGCCAATTATCAAATTTCTCACCGGTCAAATTTTATCTGGTCCAAATCCTCGCCAGCCAAATTCTCCCTCGTAAAATATCCATCGGTAAAAAAATTCTCACCGGTCGAATTACCGCCCTTGCAATTGCAATAAGCAATGCATACGGTTTTATAGCCTAATTTAAGTATGTTTTGAATTATCCGTGCTTTTGTTATTTCCACACCATTCACTCCTCCTCCCCCCTCACCACCACTCCCACACCACCGTCACCTCGGGATAATTGAGAGCTGACTGTATTTGTGAATGCGAGCCGACGTCGTTGTTGTGGCGATTTCGTCTCGACGGGAGCAATGTAGGGGGTCACCCCCCGCCCCCCCCTCCAGCCTCCCGTCTCCGGCAGCGGACCCGGCCTCGATTGGCGCCAGCGTCCGGGGAGGCGCGAGGCATGGCCCTCCGTGCGCCGCTCGTTGAGGATTTATGACGCTCGCCGAAATGGGAGAGGCACGCAGCGAGACGCCAAACGAGCGTAGGGAGAGAGGCGTGAAATCGACTACAGCTAAGCCATGTGTGTGTGCGAGTGCGGGCGTGTGTGTGTGTCTGTTTAACACGTAGGGCTTTCGCGACCAATATTATTCATAATCAACGTTTTTGGGTTTAGATCGCGTTATTTATAAATGTGTCGTAACCCTCCACCACCCGACACGGCCAATCAGTAAAAAGTGTCACGTTGACAAAAAACAAATAGTTCACTGCTTTAGCCCACCGGTGTGTTGAAGCGTGAAACCACAACATTTGCAATTTGAGTTGTACGACGTTTCGCTGGTAATTGCATCCAGCATCATCGGACAATTCGTGTCGGATGGTGGAGGGTTACGACACATTTATAAATAACGCGATCTAAACCCAAAACGTTGATTATGAATGTGTCTGTGTATGTATGTGGAGCTGTAGTGTAGCGGTCAGCACGCTGCGCTGTGAACCCGGCCACCCGGGTTCGATTCCCGCTCACGGCCAACACCAGTGACGATTATCTGGAGCGGTCCTGGGGCTCCCCTAGGTTGACTCAGCCTCAAATGAGTACCTGGTGCGGTGTGTAAACATCGCCACTGCGTCCGTAGAACAATGGGCTCACCACGACGCAACACTATCCGAATAGTCTCCTATCAAGGTTACACAGGGCACCTTCAAGTCTGTACATGTCTCTGTACTCTGTTATTGGTGTCGCGGGTCAAACACCGCTCATCATCCACCCGGGTGCGACTGTCGACCACGCATCATCACCATCTGTATGTATGTGTGTGTGTCAAAGATCCCCCGTATAGCCTTAACAGACTGTAGGGGCAAGTGCTGTTAGCGAGCACCTATGAAGGCCGGAATGGTACACATACATACACACACACACGTGTGTGGGGAGCGGTAGTGTAGCGACCCGGGTTCGATTCCCGCTCACGGCTAACACCAGTGACGATTATCTGAACCGGTCCTGGGCCTCCCCTAGGTCGACTCAGCCTTAAATGGGTACCTGGTGCGGTGTGTGAGACAAAGACGGTCGGGCGTGGTGCTGGCCACCCACCTCCTCGTGTACCGTTCCGGCCTTCATAGGTGCTCGCTAACAGCACTTGCCCCTACAGTCTGTTAAGGCTACACGGGGGATCTTTATCTTTGTGTACACGCTGAACTCCTTTCGCACCGCACATAGCCAACCGCGCTCATCCGAGGTGCGGGGGAAGGACAACAAACCCCTTACCTGGGCCTCCCCTAAGTTGACTCAGCCCTAACTGAGTACACGGGTGTGCAGTGTGCGCACAGTGCGGCTGGCTGTACCCATGCGTTGTGCCAACAACAATCGATAATCATTTGGTGGCAATGCGGTTTTAATAAAACTTGCTTTTCCCATGCGGGCTGCACAAGGGAGGTTTGTTTTGTGCGTGTCATCATGATGCGCGTGCCACCGCTGTGTACCATGTCGTGCTCGCGAAAAGCACTTGCCCCGACAGTCCGTTAAGGCTATACGGTGGCGGAGGGCATCTTTGTCTGTCTTACAAAGACAAAGACCCTCCCGTGTAGCCTGTAACAGACTGTTGGGGCAAGTGCTGTTAGCGAGCACCTATGAAGGCCAGAACGGTACACGAGGGGGTGGGTGGCCAGCACCACGCCCGACCGTCTTTGTCTCCCCAGTGGCGATGTTTACACACCGGACCGAGTACTCATTTCAGTCTGAGTCGACCTAGGGGAGGCCCAGGACCGGTTCAGATAATCGTCACTGGTGTCAGCCGTGAGCGGGAATCGAACCCGGGTCGCCGGGTTTATAGCGCTACACCACCGCTCCCCACGTTACACTACACACACACAGCTACACACACAGCTACACACACACAGCTACACACACACATCTACACACACACAGCTACACACACAGCTACACACACACAGCTACACACACGCGCACGCAGCTACACACACAGCTACACACAGCTACACACGTACACAGCTACACACAGCTATACACACACACAGCTATACACACACACATCTACACACACACAGCTTCACACACACAGCTACACACATACACATCTACACACACACAGCTACACACACGCGCACGCACTGCTATACAGACACACACAGCTATACACACACACACACATCTACACACACACAGCTACACACACAACTACACACACACAGCTACACACACACACAGCTACACACACACACATCTACACACACAGCTACACACAGCTACACACACACAGCTACACACAGCTACACACACAGCTACACACACAGCTACACACGTACACAGCTACACACACACACAGCTACACACAGCTACACACACAGCTACACACACACACACAGCTACACACACACAGCTACACACACACACAGCTACACACACACAGCTACACACACAGCTACACACACACACACAGCTACACACACACAGCTACACACACAGCTACACACACACAGCTACACACAGCTACACACATCTACACACACACAGCTACACACAGCTACACACACAGCTACACACACACACACATCTACACACACACAGCTACACACACAGCTACACACACATCTACACACACAGCTACACACACAGCTATACACACACACACATCTACACACACACACAGCTACGCACACACACAGCTACACACACATAGCTACAGACACACACATCTACACACACACATCTACACACACAGCTACACACACATCTACACACACACAGCTACACATACACACAGCTACACACACACACATCTACACACACACAGCTACACACACACAGCTACACACACAGCTACACACACATCTACACACACACAGCTACACATACACACAGCTACACACACACACAGCTATACACACACACAGCTACACACACACACAGCTACACACACACACAGCTACACACACACACAGCTACACACACACAGCCACACACACACACACAGCTACACACACAGCTACACACACACACAGCTACACACACACAGCTACACACACACACAGCTACACACACAGCTACACACACACACAGCTACACACACAGCTACACACACACACAGCTACACACACACAGCTACACACACACACAGCTACACACACAGCTACACACACACACAGCTACACACACAGCTACACACACACACAGCTACACACACACAGCTACACACACACACAGCTACACACACAGCTACACACACACACAGCTACACACACACAGCTACACACACAGCTACACACACACCTACACACACACAGCTACACACACACACATCTACACACACACAGCTACACACACAGCTACACACACAGCTACACACACACAGCTACAGACACACACAGCTACACACACACACAGCTACACACACAGCTACACACACAGCTACACACACACACACAGCTACACACACACAGCTACACACACACACAGCTACACACACACACAGCTACACACACAGCTACACACACACACAGCTACACACACACACAGCTACACACACAGCTACACACACACAGCTACACACACAGCTACACACACACAGCTACACACACACAGCTACACACACACAGCTATACACACACACACAGCTACACACACACAGCTACACACACACACACATCTACACACACACAGCTACACACACACAGCTACACACACACACAGCTACACACACACAGCTACACACACACAGCTACACACACACACACAGCTACACACACAGCTACACACACACACAGCTACACACACAGCTACACACACAGCTACACACACACAGCTAACACACACACAGCTACACACACACAGCTACACACACACAGCTACACACACACAGCTACACACAGCTACACACACACCTACACACACACAGCTACACACACACAGCTACACACACACACATCTACACACACACAGCTACACACACACATCTACACACACACAGCTACACACACACACATCTACACACACACAGCTACACACACACACATCTACACACACACACAGCTACACACACACACAGCTACACACACACAGCTACACACACACACAGCTACACACACACACATCTACACACACACAGATCTACACACACACAGCTACACACACACACATCTACACACACACACATCTACACACACACACATCTACACACACACACAGCTACACACACACACATCAACACACACACTGCTATCACACGCCTCTGATTAAATCGCACGCGCACGACTCTGCTAGCGAGCGAGCGGGTGACGGTGACGGCGGCGGGGAGGGGGAGTTGGAGGGGAGAGAGAGAGAGAGACAGAGGGAGAGAGCCTCTGCAACACGCAAAATTTATTAAATGAAATTTGAAAATAAATAAAACACAAAAACGCTACCGAGGCGGTGGGGGGGGGGGGTAGTCCGTTTCACGCCCCCCCCCCAACTCAAATAACAGTTTTAACATTTCCAGCTATCGACACACGAGTCACAATTCCCGACCGATACTGTCTCAGCAGCAGCATCATCATCTCGTGTGTGTGTTTGTACGCGCGCGCGTGGTTTATTTCCACCCAACATTTTTTTCACGTTCTTGGTTCATTCGGTAAAGTCACGTAGAAGAAAAATAATAAAATAATAAAAATCTAACATAATAAAAAAATGTTTAATTTTTTATTATTTTATTATTTCCCTTCTACGTGACTTTACCGAAAATAATGTTTTATTTTTAGTATTTTATTATTTCCCTTCTACGCGACTTTACCGAAAGAACCAAGAAGATGACTCCCTGCAGTCAAAAAAGCTTTAAATCGAAAATTTATTATGTTTAATTTTATTATTTTATTATTTCCCTTCTACGTGACTTTACTGAAAGAACCAAGATGATGAATTCCTGCAGTCACGAAAGCTTTAAATGGAAATTTTATTATGATTTATTTTTATTATTTTATTATTTCCATTCTAAGTGACTTTACCGAAAGAACCAAGAAGATGAATCCCTGCAGTCACGAAAGCTTTAAATCGAAATTTTATTATGATTTATTTTTATTATTTTATTATTTCCCTTCTACGTGACTTTACCGAAAAAACCAAGAAGATGACTCTCTGCAGTCACGAAAGCTTTAAATCGAAATTTTATTATGATTTATTTTTATTATTTTATTATTTCCCTTCTACGTGACTTTACCAAAAGAACCAAGAAGATGAATCCCTGCAGTCACGAAAGCTTTAAACCGAAATTTTTTTCACGATTATTCTCTTCGTGCAGCCAATTTCCGCGTTCGGCGTTCGCCTTTTCTCCGATTCCCGTCGGCCCCTTCAAGTGAATGCCGCTGGGTGATGTCTCGTGTGCCGCGGGAAGGATGACTCGATAGGGCACGAAGCCGTGGAACTCCGGCGTTTCATTCCTCACGGAAGGGCCCCCCTTTCCCTTTTTGGGGTTTTTATTTAAATTTCGCTGGCTTTTTATTCAAATGTTTTACGCAGTGTTCAGATTGCGCCGACGTTTCGCGGCGTGCCCCCCACCCCCTCCCCCCCCGGCAGCTTCTTCTCGAAGAAAACAAAAAAATCGAGCAGCTCACGCGAGACGGAAAGAAGAAGCTCCCACCACGTGGTGGGCGCGAAACGTCGGACATCGCTCGGCATCGACGCAGGCGACGCAGCGCAGAATCAAGAGTCCCGCATCACCACCACCACCGCGAACATCTCCACGCGGGTTTGAATTCAGATCGGGCTCAGAGTTTTTGTTTACGGTTAGAGGGAATCCCATGAACTCCAAAGCTCTTCATCGCAGATGTCCTGTCGGGGCGACGGTTCAGAAGCTACCTGGGCCGCGTCGCGTGTGCTTCCTTATCGCCGCAAAGTCGCGACTGAATCAGTTCGCTGAAACGTGGCCGAGTAAGCAGCGTGTGCGGCCCTTGGGGCTGCATGCTTAGGCCCTCATCCAGCAGCGGATTGACGGTGAACGAGCGAGGTGGCACGCAATCTCTCACCCCGGCGCTGGCTCCAAGCGGAGCCATCGATCCGGACATCATTTATCAGCCAGAGCATTCGCCGGGCCAGGCCAAGGGACTGCCTGGGGGGAACGCTTAAATTAATGAAGTCTTTAATCAATAGCAAAGAGGGCAGAAACCAATCAATCAATCACGGTCGGGCCCTGTACAGTTGTGGGGCCGTGTTGCCTGGCCCCAGATCGCTCACCCAAGTGGTGGCTCACCCACCCACCCTTTAAATTGATCACAGCACCCGGCCACCGCTACCGCCACCATCACGGCCACCACCACCATCACAGCCACCACCACCACCTCCATCACGGCCACCACCACCATCACAGCCACCACCACCACCTCCATCACGGCCACCACCACCATCACAGCCACCACCACCTCCATCACGGCCACCACCACCATCACAGCCACCACCACCACCATCACGGCCACCGCTACAACCGCCACCTCCATCACGGCCACCACCGCCACCATCACAGCCACCACCGCCACCACCATCACCGCTACCGCCACCATCATGGCCACCACCATCACGGCCACCGCTACAACCGCCACCTCCATCACGGCCACCACCGCCACCATCACAGCCACCGCTGCCACCATCACAGCCACCACCGCCACCATCACGACCACCGCTGCCACCGTCACAGCCACCACCGCCACGACCATCACCGCTAAAACCGCCACCTCCATCACGGCCACCACCACCAACCCACCACCACCACCAACCCACCACCACTACCAGCAGCAGCAGTAGCATCGCTACCATTAACACCACTGCCATTAACTCACCACCACGAACCCCACCTCCATCATCACCGATACTAAAAATCTACCCTACACCACCACCGTCACCACTGCCATCACCATAACCGCCACTATCACTGCCAATATCGACAATGTCATCTACACCACCACTACCAAACTCACCCTGCACCCACCACCCATCCACCACAAACCCACACCGCTACCCCCAACGCTACCACCCCCAGCATCAACCCTCCACTCTCACCCCTCTACCACCCCCCACTCTACCACCCCCAGTATCAACCCTCCACTCTCACCCCTCTACCACCCCCCACTCTACCACCCCCAGCATCAACCCTCCACTCTCACCCCTCTACCACCCCCCACACTACCACCCCTAGCATCAACCCTCCACTCTCACCCCTCTACCACCCCCCACACTACCACCCCTAGCATCAACCCTCCACTCTCACCCCTCTACCACCCCCCACACTACCACCCCCAGCATCACCCCCCCACTCTCACCCTACCCCCACCATGGCAGTCCCTGGCTGTGCCCCCCCGCCCCCCGCCCGTGTCTCATGGGGACGTGGGCGGGTTTGTGAAATTCCACTTGAGCGCCCGTCGATTTGCAATTACGCCGTCCCTTTGTTCTAAAATCTAAACCCGTGGGGGATAGCCTGGAGACAGCGACTCGGCCGCGGATCTCACCGCGTCATTTGCAACTGGGAGACGCGGCCGGGGAGGGCCTGGGGCTGTGGACTTTGCGGGCCGTGGCCTAACTTCTCACCGAATATTTCCCCGTAAAATTTAAGGCGTGTCCCGGAATTCCAGGTGTGTGCCTGGAGCTGTTGACTATGAGGGTCGTTGCCTAACTTCTCACCGAATATTTCTCCGTAAAATTCAAGGCGTGTCCTGAATTCTAGGTGTGTGCCTGGGACTGATGACTATGCGGGTCATGGCCGAACTTCTCACCGAATATTTCCCCGTAAAATTCAAGAAGTGTCCTGAATTCCAGGTGTGTGCCTGGGACTGTGGACTTTGCGGGCCGTTGCCTAACTTCTCACCGAATATTTCCACGTAAAATTCAAGGCGTGTCCTGGAATTCCAGGTGTGTGTCTCCTGCAATTCCAGGTATCTGCGGGAATTCTAGGGATATGTGTTCTGGATTTCCAGTTGTATGTCTCCTGGAATTCCAGGTGTATGTCTCCTAGAATTCCAGGTGTATGTCTCCTGGAATTCCAGGTGTATGTCTCCTGGAACTCCAGTCCATATCTCGTGGAATTCCAGGGTTACGTCTCCTGGACTTCCAGGTGTCTTCTGAAATTTCAGATATATGTCTCCCTGAATTCCAGGTATATATCTAGTGGAATTGCAGGTGTCTGCTGGAATTCCAGTTAAATGACGCGTGGAATTGCAGGTGTCTGATGGAATTCCAGGCGTATGTCTCCTGGACTTACAGGTATATGTATCCCGGAATTCTGGATGTCGTCTTCTGGAATTCACGGTCCACCACGAGCAGTGTCCACCAGTGTCCACCCTTGGCAGTGTCCACCACGTGCAGTGTCCACCATGGGCATTGTCCACCATGGGGCAATGTCCACCAAGGGGCATTGTCCACCAAGGGGCAGTGTCCACCAGTGTCCACCAGTGTCCACCCTGGGCTGAGAGCTCCGCGTGCTCTCCGTCTGTTTTGTCGACGCGCTCCCGACTCACCGCCGTGCCCCCACCCCCGGCTATTCGATAACGACGCTCGGTATTCACGTTAAGGGGCCGCCCATAAATGACGTCACGCACCTGGGGGGGGGGGGTCAGACATTTGTGACGATGTGTGACGAGGGCGGGGGGGGTTGAGAAATGTGACGTCACATCAAAATGCGCAACTTTAAATAAATATAGACAACACGTTCTACTTAATTAAATATACTTTTAAATAACAAAATTCTCCTACAACATCAGTGCAGCGCCGCATTAAATAAGCACTACAATGACAACAGTTTAAAGCGATTTGAAGCATGTTTTATATTTTTTGGGGGGGGGGAGGGGGCAGAGCTTTGTGACGTCATATTTGAGGGGGGGGTCTGACATTTTGTGACGCCGTGTGACGAAGGGGTGGGGGGCGGTCAAAAATCCGTCAAAATCGCGTGACGTCTTTTATGGACGGCCCCTTTTATAATAAAATAATAACACATTTTCATCCCACTCCGGTGGACCCATGTAATGTCCTCTTCCCTGTAACCGGCTACCACGGGCAGCTTGCTATCGCACACGATGGCAATCTACGGACGAAACGCTTCCAGGAAATCATTGGTAGCATACAGTAAGGGAAAGAAGTATTTGATCCCCTGCTGATGTTGTACGTTTGCCCACTGACAAAGAAATGATCATTCTTTGGTTCTTTCGGTAAAGTCACGTATAAAGATAAAATAATAAATTAAAATAAATACTAGCATACGACGTTTCGATTGCAACACAAGCAATCATCATCAGGTATAAATTAAATAGAAACACAAATCTAGTATACTTAGAAATGTAATGTAATACAACAGAGAGTCGGATGTATTACATTACATTTCTAAGTATACTAGATTTGTGTTTCTATTTAATTTATACCTGATGATGATTGCTTGTGTTGCAATCGAAACGTCGTATGCTAGTATTTAATTTATTATTTTATCTTTATACGTGACTTTACCGAAAGAACCAAAGAATAATTACTGCAGTCACGAAAGCTCCAAATTAAGAAATGATCAGTCTATAATTTTAATGGCAGGTTTATTTGAACAGTGAGAGACAGAATATCAACAACAAAATCCAGAAAAACGCATGTCAAAAATGTTATAAATTGATTTGCATTTTAATGAAGGAAATAAGTATTTGACCCCCTCTGCTAAACATGACTTAGTACTTGGTGGCAAAACCCTTGTTGGCAATCACAGAGGCTCAGACGTTTCTTGTAGTTGGCCACCAGGTTTGCACACATCTCAGGAGGGATTTTGTCCCACTCCTCTTTGCAGATCTTCTCCAAGTCATTAAGGTTTCGAGGCTGACGTTTGGCAACTCGAACCTTCAGCTCCCTCCACAGATGTTCTATGGGATTAAGGTCTGGAGACTGGCTAGGCCACTCCAGGACCTTAATGTGCTTCTTCTTCTTGAGCCTCTCCTTTGTTGCCTTGGCCGTGTGTTTTGGGTCATTGTCATGCTGGAATACCCATCCACGACCCATTTTCAATGCCCTGGCATAGGGAAGGAGGTTCTCACCCAAGATTTGATGGTACATGGCCCCATCCATCGTCCCTTTGATGCGGTGAAGTTGTCCTGTCCCCTTAGCAGAAAAACACCCCCTCCTCCTCCACCTGTACCTCCACCTCCTCCACCACCTCCTCCTCCACCTCCTCCACCACCTCCTCCACCTCCTCCTCCTCCACCTCCTCCTCCATCACCTCCTCCATCACCTCCTCCACCTCCTCCACCTCCTCATCCACCACCTCCTCCACCACCACCACCTCCTCCACCACCTCCTCCACCACCTCCTCCTCCACCTCCTCCTCCACCACCTCCTCCACCACCTCCTCCACATCCTCCTCCACCACCTCCTCCTCCACCATACGTTTGCTCTGCCTTGCACTGTACGCGTGCGACTAAGAAAGTCATTAAGCATGGCTCCTTTTGGTCAGACGGAGAGAGAGAGAGAGGGAGAGAGGGAGGGTGGGGAGGGAGGGAGGGAGAGATGAGGGGAGAGAGTCGGGGGAGATGGGGGGGGGGGAGATGGGGGGGGGGACGTGCATTTTAAGTGTGTCCGAGTGGTCTTGCCGGGAACCTCGCATGGAATTAACGGGAGCGAGTAACAATCAGGAGAACGGCCCCGTGATTGATAGTGAACATTAATGGTGATGGGAGGAGGATGGAGGAGGAGGATGGTGGTGGTGGTGGTAGGGGGTTGGGGTTGGGGTGGAGGAGGAGGAGGAGGAAGGGAAGGAGACGGAGGCGGGGTGTGTGGGGGAGGGAGGCAATGGGGGCAAAGGGAGGCTGGAGCGCGGTTCGAGGGGAAGGCGAGGAGAGTGGCGATGGTGCTGAGGATGGGATGGAGATGAAGATGTGGGGATGGAGGGGTTGGGTAGAGATGCTGGCGTGTGTGTGTGTGAGAGAGAGAGAAGCCCATGGGCTGCCCCAGAGACGTTTCGGGCAATGGTCCGTTGTCACGACAGGCACTTCGCTGCTATAAACAAAGGCTCGTTGCCCGGAACGTCGCCTACTGCGTTGTCGTTTCTCGTTCGGGCCAGCAGTGTTGTTGACTGATGCGTTGAGTTACAGGGAAAAAAAACACATTAATTGTGAGCCATTGCCAACGCAGCAGCAGCAGCACAGACAGCAAACCTCGAGTGAGTGCGGCAGGAGGATGAGGTCGTGGTGGTGATGGGGAGCGGTGGGGTAGCGGTTAGCGCGCTGCACCACGAACCCTCCCCTAGGTCTACTCGGCCTCAAACGGGTATCTAGTGGAGACAAAGGCGGTCCGGCGTGGCGCTGATCCATCCACCCGCTCGTGTGCCGTGCCCTATTTAGAAACTTCTTTCACACCGCACGTAGCCAAGCCGCGGCAATCGTAGTCGCTGCTCGCTGAACAACACTTGCCCCGAAAGCCTGTTTAAGGCTATATGGGTGATCTTTGTCTTTATAGTGTAGCTGCAGGGGAAGGATGGGGGGTGGGGTGTTGGTTCTGAGGCTGTGGAAGCTCGAGGATGAGGAGGACATTGAGAGGATGGAGGGTTGGTGGGAGAGGGGTAGAGAGAGAGGGGGGGGGGGTAGAGAGAGAGGGGGGGGTAGAGAGAGAGGGGGTAGAGAGAAAGGGGGGGGTTAGAGAGAGAGAGGGGGGTAGAGAAAGGGGGGGGGTAGAGAGAGGGGGGGTAGGCGGCGAGGGGGGGGGGTTAGAGTAGATGGAGGGGTTAGAGAGAGGGGGGGGTAGAGAGACGAGTGGGGTTAGAGATATGAGGGGGGGTAGTAGGAGAGGGGGGGGGGGGGTTTAGAGAAAGGGGGGGGGGTAGAGAGAGGGGGGGTATAGAGAGAGGGGGTAGAGAGAGGTGGGGGTAGAGAGAGAGGTGTGGGGGGTAGAGAGAGAGAGAGAGGGGGGGGGGGTAGAGAGAGGGGGGGGGTTAGAGGGAGATGGGGGGGTAGAGAGAGAGGGGGGTAGAGACAGAGGGGGGGGTAGAGAGATGGGGGGTTAGAGAGAGAGGGGGGGGGGGTAGAGACAGAGGGGGGGTAGAGAGATGGGGGGTGGGTAGAGAGATGGGGGGGGGGGTAGAGACAGAGGGGGGGTAGAGAGATGGGGGGTAGAGAGAGAGGGGGGGGTAGAGACAGAGGGGGGGTAGAGAGATGGGGGGGGGTTAGAGAGATGGGGGGGGGGTAGAGAGAGGAAGATGTAAGAAGGAGGAGAGCAGAGCGTGACTCTTTTTGTGAAATCTTTCATTTAAACGGAGGGGGGGGGGGCACGGGGCACATAAAGCAAAGCATTGGCAAAAAAAACGAAATGATGAACGAAGCAAAGTGGCGACTACACCGAGCGAGCATCTTCTTGTTTCCTCTGATCCGTAAAAAATACTAAATTAATAAAAGAGAGAAGGAGAGGAGGGGGGAGGGAGAGGGGGGAGAGGGGGGGAGAGGGGGGAGAGGGAGAGGGGGAGGGAGAGGGGGGAGAGGGGGAGGGAGAGGGGGGGAGAGAGGGGGAGGGAGAGGGGGGAGAGGGGGAGGGAGAGGGGGGGGAGAGAGGGGGAGGGTGAGGGGGGAGAGGGGGAGGGAGAGGGGGGGAGAGGGGGGAGAGGGGGAGGGAGAGGGGGGAGAGGGGGAGGGAGAGGGGGGGAGAGAGGGGGGAGGGAGAGGGGGGAGAGGGGGAGGGAGAGGGGGGGAGAGAGGGGGAGGGTGAGGGGGGAGAGGGGGAGGGAGAGGGGGGGAGAGGGGGGAGGGAGAGGGGGGAGGGAGAGGGGGGAGGGAGAGGGGGGAGGGAGAGGGGGGAGGGAGGAGGGAGAGGGGGGAGGGAGAGGGGGGGAGAGAGGGGGAGGGTGAGGGGGGAGAGGGGGAGAGGGGGGGAGAGGGGGGGAGAGGGGGGGAGAGGGGGGAGGGAGAGGGGGGAGGGAGAGGGGGAGGGAGAGGGGGGAGAGAGGGGGAGGGTGAGGGGGGAGGGAGAGGGGGGAGGGAGAGGGGGGAGGGAGAGGGGGGAGGGAGAGGGGGGAGGGAGGAGGGAGAGGGGGGAGGGAGAGGGGGGAGAGGGGGAGGGAGAGGGGGGAGAGGGGGGAGGGAGGGACCCCGAGATACCCCGACGAGACAGCTGCTTCTCCCAGTGTCTCTCATTCTCATGGAAATCCCCAATCTGGCCCCCTACATCCCATCCAGGGTGGCGTCCTGGCGAGACCGGGAGAGGGGCTGTGTGTGGGGGGGGGGTCGTTCATTGAACTCCCCCCGTGTTGTTAACCTTTCATATCTAATAGAGGGTTTTTTATTGGGTTAGATCGCGTAAAATATAAATGTTGTGTCGTTAAAACCCGCCACCACCCGACACAGCCAACTAGTAAGGGTTGTCACGTAAACAGAACGTGGCCAATTCGTCACTAGTAGAGCACTAACCGGTGTGTTCTTCTCGGTTCTTTCGGTAAAGTCACGTAGAATGGAAATAATAAAATAATAAAAATAAAACATTATAAAATAATTCTCAGAGAATTACAAAATAATTCTAAGAGAATTATTTAATTATGTTTTCTTTTTATAAAAATAATAAAAATACAACATAATAAAATAATTTTCAGAGAATTAAAAAATAATTCTCAGAGAATTAAAAATAATTCTCAGAGAATTATTTTATTATGTTTTATTTGTATTATTTTATCATTTCCATTCTACGTGACTTTACCGAAAGAACCAAGAAGATGAATCCCTGCAGTCACGAAAGCTTTGAATCTAAATTTAAACGGTGTGTGTTGGAGAGCCAAGCCACGACATTTATAAATGATTTTGAACAGCCACGCGTGCGAGGGAGAAACGCGCTATCCCATACAAAATGAACAGATGGTGTGAGTGTCACACTTTTCTGGTTACGGTCGGGTTATGGCCTCCTCGACACGCGCGGGAAGGGATTTTCACACAGCGTCTCTGTGTGTTCCATCAACCCTCGCTGCTGCTGCTGCTGCTACCTACACACTGCTGGATTACAGGCAAATAACAAAATCACCCTGACACGTGCAGAGCAGTCACCACCGCCGCCCCCCCGTATGGCTCTGACTCGTATGAAATAGAAATGTCATCCCTCGCTCACTCATTCACTCACCCACTTCACTCAACTCGTCACCCGCCCACACGCGTACGGACTCGCCCACCCGCCCACTACACTATACACTACACTATACACTACACTGCTTTACACTATACTATACACTACACTATACACTACACTATACACTACACTATACACTACACTACTTTACACTATACTATACACTACACTATACACTACACTATACACTACACTACTTTACACTATACTATACACTACACTATACACTACACTATACACTACACTACTTTACACTACACTATACACTACACTATCCACTACACTATACACTACACTACTATACACTACACTACTTTACACTATACTATACACTACACTATACACTACACTACTTTACACGACACTATAGACTACACACTACAATACACTACAATACACTACACTACTTTACACTACACTCCACAATACACTATACACTACAATACACGACACTACAATTCACAATCCACTATACACTACACTACACAATCCACTATACACTACACTACTTTACACTGCACTACACTATACACTATACTAATACACTATTTACACTATACACTACACTATACACTACACTACACACTACACTACACAATACACTACTCTATACAGGGTGAATTTGTTATCATGTTGCAGTTTTTTGCCATTAAACAAAACGACAGTCCCGTATAAGTGTTAACATTTGTGTTGAAGCACCCTGAATCATGCCACCCACCCCGTCCCGTTTGTCCTTTAGCCACTTGGGGCTCTGCGCTTGTGCATTGCCACGCTCGCCCCGAGTACAGCCCAGCGGACACTTGCCCCTGTGACACTCAACTCACCCAAACCCGCCCCCCATTCATTCACTTACTCACCATCATCTCATCCGCACGCTCGGACACGCCACACAAAGAACGGAGAGATTCAGAACATTATTAACAGCTGAGAACGGTACCCGGTATAGCCTATGACAGACTGTTGGGGCAAGTGCTGTTCGCGAGCACCTATGAAGGCCAGAACGGTACACAAGGGGGTGGGTGGCCAGCACCACGCCCGACCGCCTTTGTTTCCCCAGTGGTGATGTTTACACACCGCACCAGGTACTCATTTGAGGCTGAGTCGACCTAGGGGAGGCCCAGGACCGGTTCAGATAATCGTCACTGATGTTGGCCGTGAGCGGGAATCGAACTCGGGTGGCCGGGTTCATAGCGCAGCGCGCTAACCGCTACACTACCACTCCCCACACACACACACACGTACACACACACACACGTACACACACACACGTACACACACACGCACACACACGCACACGTACACACACACGCACACACACGCACACGTACACACACACACGTACACACACACACGTACACACACACACGTACACACACACACACACACGTACACACACACGCACACACACGCACACGTACACACACGTACACACACACATGCACACACGCACACACACGTACACACACACGTACACACACACGTACACACACGCACACACGCACTCACACACACGTACACAAACACGTACACACACGCACGCACACGCACATGTACACACACGTACACACACACGTACACACACGTACACACGCACGTACACACACACACGTACACACACACACGTACACACACACACGTACACACACGTACACACACACACGTACACACACGTACACACACACGTACACACACGTACACACACGTACACACACACGTACACACACGTACACACACACGTACACACACGCACACGCACACACACGCACACACACACACACGCACACACACACACGTACACACATGTACACACACACACACGTACACACACACACGTACACACACGCGCATTCTCTCGCTCCCGCACGTGAGAGAGCGAGGAGGCTGCCGGCCTCGGCTCATTACCGCTCCATGAATTAAAGATGAAAAGCGAGAGGGAGAGCGAGAGAGAGCGGGTGAGAGAGTGAGAGAGCGAGCGAGAGGAGATATACAGAGAGAGTGGAGGAGAGTGAGAGAGAGTGAGAGAGCGAGAGGAGATATACAGAGATAGAGTGCAGGAGAGTGGAGAAGAGCGGGCGAGAGAGCGAGAGAGATATACAGAGAGTGCAATTTTTTTTTTACAAATATTACATAGAAAACAGGGGGAACATAGACATGGAGTAGAGAGAGAGGGGGTAGAGAGAGGGGGGGGGTAGAGAGAGGGGGGTAGAGAGAGAGAGAGAGGGGGGGTAGAGAGAAGGGGGTAGAGAGGGGGGGGTAGAGAGGGGGGGTAGAGGGGGGGTAGAGAGGGGGGGTAGAGAGGGGGGGTAGAGAGAGGGGGGTAAAGAGGGGGGGGGGGTAGAGAGGGGGGGTAGAGAGGGGGAAGATGTAAGAAGGAGGAGAGCAGAGCGTGACATCTTTTGTGAAATCTTTCATTTAAAAAAGGGGGGGGGACACATAAAGCAAATCATTGAAAAAAAACGAAAAGATGAACGAAGCAAAGTGGCGACTACACCGAGCATCTTCTTGTTTCCTCTGATCGTAAAAAAGAGAGAGAATGCAGGAGAGTGGAGAGAACGCTTCATGAATTTGCGTGTCATCCTTGCGCAGGGGCCATGCTAATCTTCTCTGTATCGTTCCAATTTTAGAGAGCGATCGAGAGAGATGTTGTGGGGGGCGAGGAGCGTGCGAGAGGGAGAGACAGCAGGTGGATGAGAGCGAACGAAAGAGGGGGAGCGAGAGAATGAAGTAGCGGCCGTTAGCGAATGAGTGTGGAGAGCGAGTGGAAGAGAATGAAAACGAATAAGCGAAAGAGACTAAAGTCAAATAAGCGAGAGAGAGCGAATGAGTGGATGAGAGAGTGAGCGAATGAGTGAGAGAATGAGTGGGTGAGAGAGAGAGTGAGTGAATGAGTGAGAGAATGAGTGGGTGAGAGAGAGTGAGCGAATGAGTGAAAGAATGAGTGGATGAGAGAGTGAGCGAATGAGTGATAGAATGAGTGGATGAGAGAGAGTAAGCGAATGAGTGAGAGAATGAGTGGATGAGAGAGTGAGTGCATGAGTGAGAGAATGAGTGGGTGAGTGAGAGAGAGTGAATGAGTGAGAGAATAAGTGGGTGAGTGAGAGTGAGCGAATGGATGAGAGAATGAGTGGGTGAGAGAGAGAGTGAGCGAATGAGTGAAAGAATGAGTGGATGAGAGAGTGAGTGAATGAGTAAGAGAATGAGTGGGTGAGTGAGAGTGAGCGAATGGATGAGAGAATGAGTGGATGAGAGAGAGTGAGTGAATGAGTGGGTGAGTGAGAGATAGTGAGCGAATGAGGTGTGATAATGAGTGGGAGACAGAGAGACGTTGAGAGCGAATGAGTGAAAGAATGAGTGAGAGAGCGAGAGAGAGAGACGGGGATAGCGAATGAGTGAGAGAATGAGTGAGAGAATGAATAACAGGGCGAGAGAGAAAGCGAGAGAGCGAGAGACGGGGAGAGCGATCTTGGTGGTGGGAGATCGCGGCACGGGATGACATTTTCATCATCCCGATTGCGAGCGGAGAACCGGGCCTGGCAGGTGATCATTAATCCCGATAACTGCGAGTCGGAAAAGGGGGGGCAAGGGGGGGTAGGGGGGGGCAGTGAGGGGGGGGAGCAGGGGGGGGCAAGGGGGGGTAGTGGTGCGAGATTTAGCATAGGGGGGGGCGGGGTTGCTATTATTCCGCGAGATATTTTTTAGGGGGCATTAGTTGTTTTCTGAGCGTACCCAGAGAGACACAAAGCGACGCGGCCAAGCTGCTCGAGATGATTCGTGGTTGGTGGTGGCGGCGGCGGTGGTTGGTGTGGTGGTGGTTGGTGTGGTGGTGGTGGCGGCTGGCGGTGGTGGCGGCGGCGGTGGTGGTGGTAGTGGTGGCGGGGGTGGTGGCGGTGGTGGTGGTGGTGATAGCGGTGGTGGTGGCGGCGGCGGTGGTGGTGGTAGTGGTGGTGGTGGCGGGGGTGGTGGTGGTGGCGGCGGCGGTGGTGGCGGAGGTGGTGGTGGCGGTGGTGGTGAATTAGTGGAGACGCTCTCTCTGTCGTGGGGAGCGGTGGTGCAGCGGTTAGCACGCCACCGCGCCATGGTGACGATTATCTGAACCGGGCCACGGCCTCCCCCTAGGTCGACTCAGCCTCGAATGAGTACCTGGTGCTGGCCACCCAAACCCCTCGGATGCCGTGCCGGTCTTCATAGGTGGTCGTTAACAACACTTGCCCCAACAGTCTGTTCAGGCGATAGATAATGATGATGATGAGCATCTTTAAGAGCTCATTGACAATCTACTGCTGGATGGAGGCCTCCCACATGCCGTGTCGGTCACGGGCCATCACATCCATCATCACCATCATCACCATTATAATGATCACCACCATCACCACCACCACCACCATCATCATCATCACCATCATCACCATCATAATGATCACCACCATCACCACCACCATCATCATTACCATCATCACCATTATAATGATCATCACCACCATCACCACCACCACCATCATCATCATCACCATCATCACCATTATAATGATGCACCACCATCACCACCACCATCATCATCACCATCATCACCATGATAATGATCACCATCATCACCACCACCATCATCATCACCATCATCACCATCATAATGATCACCACCATCACCACCACCATCATCATCATCACCATCACCATTATAATGATCACCATCATCACCACCACCATCATCATCACCATCATCACCATCATAATGATCACCACCATCACCACCACCATCATCATCACCATCATCACCATTATAATGATCACCACCATCACCACCACCATCATCACCATCATCACCATTATAATGATCACCACCATCACCACCACCATCATCATCCATCACCATTATAATGATCACCATCATCACCACCACCATCATCATCACCATCATCACCATCATAATGATCACCACCATCACCACCACCATCATCATCACCATCATCACCATTATAATGATCACCACCATCACCACCACCATCATCACCATCATCACCATTATAATGGTCACCACCATCATAATCACTATCATCATACCCACCATCATCATCACCATCATCATCACCATCATCACCACCATCATCACCATTATAATGATCACCATCATCATCACTATCATCACCATCATAATGATCACCACCCCCATCATCATCACCATCATCACCATTATAATGATCACCACCATCACCACCACCATCATCACCATCATCACCATTATAATGATCGCCACCACCACCATCATCATCATTATAACCATCATCATCATCATCACCACCACCACCATCACCACCATCATCACCACCATCACCACCATCACCATCATCATCACACCTCCGACAAGCACGGTTGGCTGCTACGTAGGGTGCAAAAGAAGTTCAACATAGGGGCCGTCCATAAATGACGTCACGCACCTAGGGGGGGGTCAGACATTTGTGACGATGTGTGACGAGGGGGGGGGGGTTGAGAAACGTGACGTCACATCAAAATGCGCAACTTTAAATAAATACAGACAACACGTTCTACTTAATTAAATAGACTTTTTAATAAATGTTTTCTCCTACAACATCAGCGTGCAGCGGCACATTAAATACGCACTACAATGGGGCAGAGCTTTGTGACGTCATATTAGAGGGGGGGGTCTGACTTTTTGTGACGCCGTGTGACGAGGAGGGGGGGGTCAAAAATCGTCCAAAATCGCGTGACGTCATTTATGGACGGCCCCATACACACATCACCATCACCACCAATCACGAGAACGACGATCAAAAACAATGGGACGGAAATCTGCGAGATGTCGTCTCGATGCGGCGACGACTCAATCGACACAAGAGCAAGGGTCATCGCCCGAAACGTTGTGCACCATGTGCTGTTGTTTTTTTACCCATTTTAAGGTCACCACACGCCGTTCTTATTGACACGGCGCGTGTTGAGTTGTTGTTGTCTGCAACAGCAGAAGCAGCAGAAGCAGCAGCAGCAGCATCAGCAGCATCAGCATGAACAGCAGCAGCAGCAACAGCAGCAGCAACAGCAGCAGCAGCAACATCAGCAGCAACAGCATCAGCAGCAGCAGCAACAGCATCAGCAACGACAGCAGCAACAGCAGCATCAGTAACAACAGTAACAGTAGCAAAAGCAACAACATCAGGAGCAACAGCGTCAGCAGCAGCAGCAACAGCAGCAGCAGCAACAGTAGCAAAAGCAACAACATCAGCAACAACAGCAGCAGCAACAGCAGCAGCAGCGGCAACAGTAGCAAAAGCAACAACATCAGCAGCGTCAGCAGCAGCATCAGCAGCAGCAGGATCCCCAAGAAGGCAGCTGTTGCACTGATTCCCCGATGCGACGCCACGTGGACTTGGCCAGACGTCGATCCTCTCGTTCGCTCGCGAGGCTGCGTCGCGCGAATCGCCGCGGTCACGGCAACTCGGATGCAGCAGCAGCAGCGGCAGCAGGAGACAGGATCGAAGCTTCTCTGCGCGTCATTTCCCAGTCGTGGGTGCAGTGCCGGACGAAGCTAAGCGCGGGGCCTGTAGCGCATGCTGTTATAAAGGGGGCCCCTAAATTTAAACAACAAGAAAAACCGCGTAAATATTCAAACACAATTTTTTTAAAATCCTTTCTATTAAGTTCGCTTGCTTGCTTACTTAGGACCGTGCAAATCTTTCGGTCGTTTTTTAACCCACTTCCCGTGATCCAATCGAGCTGACATTTTCCACACAGACTCGTTGTGCGTGACAATTAATGTTCGTGAAAATTTTTTTCCAAAATTTTATACTTTTTAGGACAAAAATATAATATTTAATTACCAATTGCTTAATGGTGCCAGACAATCATCTGACCCATAGGTGGCAGCCATCTCAAGCCAGAGGACGAGAGGACTCTAGCCGCCACCCATATAAAGGATTTACAGTGAAAAACTTTGTTTTTACGGGTTATACTTATTTCATTTGCAAAAGGGCCAGATAATACGACCAATCGCTAACCTTACACACCCAGTCGTTCGTTAAAAGTTGAAGGCGGTATAGTACTATAGTAATAGAGCAAGTGCAGAATCACTGAACCGGAATTGATAGCTTGAAAGCATTTAGCGCGGGGCCCGTAGCATTATGTAGCTACTTGTGCCACTAGGATATAATCCGGCACTGCGTGGGTGTTGTTTGACCATACTTCACCACGCTGGTCAGAGCGGGTTTGCTGAAGGGCGGTGCGGAGTTGGAGGGGGGGAGAGAGATTCAGGATAAACAATACCATCTTCTTGGTTTTTTCGGTAAAGTCACGTAGAAGGGAAGTAATAAAATAATAAAAATAAAACATAATAATATAATTCTCACGACGTTTCGGCTACAACGCAAGCAGCCGTCTTCAGGTGTTAAGGCGCTCTTCTTCTACCTCCAACTCAGCTTATATATAAGCTGCTAGCTTGGCAGTGTCTCATTCTTCACCTGAAGACGGCTACTTGCGTTGTAGCCGAAACGTCGTGAGAATTATTTTATGATGTTTTATTTTTATTATTTTATTACTTCCCTTCTACGTGACTTTACCGAAAAAACCAAGAAGATGAATCCCTGCAGTCACGAAAGCTTTAAATCGAAACAATACCATGTTTAATTCAGTCGCTATCAGATCCCGTGAAAAGCCACATGAGTGTCTGTCCCTCGGCTGATTAATTGATGTCCTTTATGTAACCAGATGAGTTTCCCAACTGAGCTCCGTTATCTCGGATGCGGAGGAGGAGGAGGGAGACCTCTGAAAACGGCCGCGTGAATGCGCAGTGGGTAAGAGATAGAATCTTAATTGTATACAAATTATCTGGCGATGCTGATGCTGCTGCTGCCGCTGCGTTGGCGGTGGCGAACAAACAGAGCGAACACACACACACAAAATCAACACGCGTGCGTGTGTGTGTGGTATTAAAAGGGAAAAAATTAACCCGTAAAAACTAAGTTTTTCACTATAAATCCTTTATATGCGTGGCATCGGTTTTATTTTATTATTCATTTCTGTTTTTCTTGAGTAAGAGTTTCATTTTTATCACATTAGTATTTTAAATTAAATATGAAAAAAAAATCCCTAAAAAGTAGAAAATTTTGGAGAAAAATTTTCATGCAAATAAATTGTCATGCACAACGAGTCTGTGTGCAAAATGTCAGCTCGATTGGATCACGGGAAGTGGGTTAAAAACGATCGAAAGATTTGCACGGTCGTAAGCGCGCAAGCAAGCAAGTGAACTTAATATAAAGGATTTAAAAATATATAACAGGCGACGTTTCGAGCAATGCCCCTTCGTCACAGGACATTAACAAAATAAAAAGATAATGTACATTTGTAAAGTGGCTCATGTCATCCGCACATCCCAATAATTGCGCCACCGATAGCGAATGCCGATTTAAGGAGGCGATTCTAGATTTGAAGCTTTCGTGACTGCAAGGATTCATACTCTTAGGTTTTTTCGGTAAAGTCACGTAGGTAAAAAATTTAAAGTAATAAAAGTAAAATAACATTATATTATATATATACGGGGTAGTATTTCTTGTGATCTCTCATTTACTTGATACAGCTGTCGTGGCTGTGACGGTTCAACCTGAAGACGGAGGCTTGTGTTGCTTCCGAAACGTCGTGAATTTTTTTATTTTTTTATTTGTTTAATTTTACTTTTATTAATTTTAATTTTTTACCTACGTGACTTTACCGGAAAACCCTAAGAGTATAAGGAGGCGATATTTCAAGACGGCGCTTGGAACGGGTCAAACGAGTGGACGGCGAGAAGATTGAGTCACAGATAAGAGCTGAATTATTTTATTATGTTTTATTTTTATTATTTTATTATTTCCCTTCTACTTGACTTTACCGAAAGAACCCAGAAGAAGAGCTAGAGACTGCATTTGCTTAAGACCATGGGGCCTGATGAGAATTACAAAACATTTTTTTTTACCAGAATATTTTGATTGGCCCCTCATTGAATCAGCAAGAAAAATATAAAACACACAGGGCCGATGCTGGGGACACATTTTGTGCGTGAAACCTCAGGAAACTATACCGGTAGCTATGATATGTTAACTACCTCGCCTGCTATGCAGGAGGTCGTGAGTTCGATCCCGACCTTGACACCTGCTGCATATTGGAAGTGTGTGCGTTCTCTCTCTCTCTCTCTCCCTGGTCCGACCCTGACGCCTGCTGCTGTATATTTGGAGTTTGCCTGTCTCTCTCGCTCATCATCATCACGGTGGCTAGGAGATGTTCACTATCTCGCCTGGTGTGCAGGAGGTCGTGGGTTCAAATCCGACCTTGACGCCTGCTGCTGTATATTTGGAGTTTGCGTGTCTCTCTCTCTCATCATCATCACGGTGGCTAGGAGATGTTAACTACCTCGCCTGGTCTACAGGAGGTCGTGGGTTCGATTCCGACCCTGACGATGCCTGCTGTATATTTGGAGTTTGCGTGTCTCTCTCTCTCATCATCATCACGGTGGCTAGGAGATGTTAACTACCTCGCCTGGTCTACAGGAGGTCGTGGGTTCGATTCCGACCTTGACGCCTGCTGCTGTATATTTGGAGTTTGCGTGTCTCTCTCTCTCATCATCATCACGGTGGCTAGGAGATGTTCACTATCTCGCCTGGTGTGCAGGAGGTCGTGGGTTCAAATCCGACCTTGACGCCTGCTGCTGTATATTTGGAGTTTGCGTGTCTCTCTCTCTCATCATCATCACGGTGGCTAGGAGATGTTAACTACCTCGCCTGGTATACAGGAGGTCGTGGGTTCGATTCCGACCCTGACGATGCCTGCTGTATATTTGGAGTTTGCGTGTCTCTCTCTCTCATCATCATCACGGTGGCTAGGAGATGTTCACTATCTCGCCTGGTGTGCAGGAGGTCGTGGGTTCAAATCCGACCTTGACGCCTGCTGCTGTATATTTGTAGTTTGCGTGTCTCTCTCTCTCATCATCATCACGGTGGCTAGGAGATGTTAACTACATCGCCTGGTGTCAAGGAGGTCGTGGGATCGATCCCGACCCTGACGCCTGCTGCTGTATATTTGGAGTTTGCGTGTCTCTCTCTCTCTCATCATCACGATGGCGAGATGTTTACTACCTCGCCTGGTCTACAGGAGGTCGTGGGTTCGATTCCGACACTGACGCCTGCTGCTGTATATTTGTAGTTTGCGTGTCTCTCTCTCTCATCATCATCACGGTGGCTAGGAGATGTTAACTACATCGCCTGGTGTGCAGGAGGTCGTGGGATCGATCCCGACCCTGACGCCTGCTGCTGTATATTTGGAGTTTGCGTGTCTCTCTCTCTCATCATCACGATGGCGAGATGTTTACTACCTCGCCTGGTCTACAGAAGGTCGTGGGTTCGATTCCGACCCTGACGCCTGCTGCTGTATATTTGTAGTTTGCGTGTCTCTCTCTCTCATCATCATCACGGTGGCTATGAGATGTTAACTACATCGCCTGGTGTGCAGGAGGTCGTGGGATCGATCCCGACCCTGACGCCTGCTGCTGTATATTTGGAGTTTGCGTGTCTCTCTCTCTCATCATCACGATGGCGAGATGTTTACTACCTCGCCTGGTATACAGGAGTTCGTGGGTTCGATCCCGACCCTAACGCCTGCTGTATATTTGTAGTTTGCGGTGTCTCTCTCCCCGTGGTCGCGTGGGTTTTTCTCCAGGTCCTCCGGGTTTTCCCTCCGCATTTAGAATCAACGTCTCGCGTTTCGAGCAGCGGTTCTAAGCCTGCGGTGCACGCACCCCCTGTGGGTGCGAGATGTCCTTTCTGAGAACCAAAGGGCTTGCAAGGTTGCAGTAAAAAGGTTAAGAACCACGGGTTTCAGATTGTGTTTGGCTGCTGCTGTACATTTCCACAGTGACGATGATGAGTCAGTTTAACACGTGTGAGGCTTTCGCGACCAATATTATTCATAATCAACGTTTTTGGGTTTAGATCGCGTTATTTATAAATGTGTCGTAACCCTCCACCACCCGACACGGCCAATCAGTAAAAAAGTGTCACGTTGACAAAAGACAAATAGTTAATGATGACGTCACCCTGCTGCTGCTCTATATAAGAACGGGAGACAGAGGAGAGCCTCACCATTCTGGCGAATTGCCCGATTATGCTGGATGCAATTACCAGCGAAACGTCGTACAACTCAAATTGTAAATGTTGTGGTTTCACGCTTCAACACACCGGTGGGCTAAAGCAGTGAACTATTTGTCTTTTGTCAACGTGACACTTTTTTTACTGATTGGCCGTGTCGGGTGGTGGAGGGTTATGACACATTTATAAATAACGCGATCTAAACCCAAAAACGTTGATTATGAATGATGAGCCATGTTCGCTGACCTCTCATTTGTGATCGCCAGGCAGGTCGCTTCTGAGAAAAAGATACACAACTCAGTGGGGCCTGGTAAATAAATACAATATTACTGAGTATTCTTGGTTCTTTCGGTAAAGTCACGTAGAAGGGAAATAATAAAATAATATAAATATGAAACAATAAAAATCTCACGACGTTTCGACTGCAAACAAGCAATCATCATCAGGTGTGAAATCCGTGAGAATTTTTATTGTTTAATATTTCTATTATTTCATTATTTCCCTTCTACGTGATTTTACCGAAAGAACCAAGAATATGAATCCCTGCAGTCACGAAAGCTTTAAATAAAAAAATAATTGAGTAGTTTCAAATAAAAAGTTTCGATTATTTTACACCCCCCTCCCCTGATCATAATAAACCATCGCGTTAGAAGCACTTATCGCGATGATTTTGTCAACATTCCAGCTGCGAAATTCACAAATAAATAGCGACTTTTTTCAACGGTTTTACTTATCTTGACTACCATGTTTGTCGTGGTCAAATTTTGTAATCAAAAGTTAGTCGACTTCTTCTTGTCCAATCAATTCCAAATTTTGCACACGTACTCAGATCCAGTGACAGTGCATGCCTGTACCACGACAACTGCGCGGAGGAAAATCAAATAATCAATTAATTGTCTCTTTTAAAGCAATACACATTTTGTACGGACGGCTTATTATTTATATATTTGTGTAGGTAGAAAACGCCGCGGTCCCTAAACTCTGGAATCGCATCGCCCAAGAAGCAGGCGCCACGTGTCGTCTCATGCGCGCCTGCTCCGTGTCAACGAGTTACGGGCACCATCACTCCACACAAACAAAAGTAGTACATTGAAGATTAATTTATAAAATAGCCAATTAATTCAAGTAAGCGTTGATGTGGGAGCAGTCGGCGCATCATTGACGCACTTCTCGACCGTGAGTTAAACGAACCAAGAAGAAAAAAACCGTTGTTGTTTTAAAAAAAATGTTTTCAAAGAAGTTTATGATTTTTCTACAAAATCGTCAGCGGCAAGGGCCGGCAGGAGAGTGCTGCCCCCTACCGCGTGGGTCGGGGGTTCCCATTTTACTATATTTTATTGTCGCTTGCACGAAAGGGGATCTCGGGTGGTGGTAGCTCCTCGGTGACCACTTCAGCGGGCCGTTCTCCCGAGCCGCAAACGGGCAGGGCGGACGAGGCGAGGCAGTCAAATTGATTCGGGGAAAGAAAAACAAAAATCCGTAAAGAAAAACAACAATCCGCCTTGTCGATACAACACTTCCGAAAGCCCGATTGTTGTTGTTGTTTTTGGTGTCGTCCAATTCGGGATTGGTGCGGGCAATTGGGGAGCGATGTCACAGGCGCGTGACGTCACGCCCCCCCCCCCCCGCGATGACGTCACAATAGAGTGGCACGCGCGTCGCGTGACGTCGCCTTTTGTTTTACGCGATTCGAGGTCGTTTTGCGATTCGGCGACGCGGTCCAAGCGTTGGCGAAGATGCGAACTAGAAAAAAAGGGATCGCAAATTGTCCTAAAAAATCTGATTTTTTTTTTTTGTTTTTAAATCCATCCCCCCACGTATGGCCTGTAACACCACGCCCGGCCGCCTTTGTCTCCCCAGTGGACGATGTTGACACAACGCCACCGGGAAACTCATTTGAGGCTGAGTCGACCTATGGGATGCCCAGGACGGCTTCAGATAATCGTCACCGATGTTGACCGTGAGCGAGAATCGAACCCGGGTCATCGGGTTTGTATCGCTGCACAGCGCACGAACCGCTACCCAACCGCACCCACCCACCCAACCAAACCACCCACCCACCCAACCAAATCACCCACCCATCCCCTATCCACCCACCCAAACTACCGACCCACCCACCAACCCACCCACCCACCCACCAACCAACCCATCCACCCACCCCCCCCCACCGACCCACCTACCCACCCACCCATCCACCCACCCATTCCTTATCCACCCACCCAAACCATCGACCCACCCATCCATCCAACCACCAACACATCCACCCACCCAACTCACCTACCCACCCACCCATCCACCCACTATCCACCCATCCACCCATCCCCACCAAACCACCGACCCACCCATCCATCCAACCACCAACACATCCACCCACCCAACCCACCTACCCACCCACCCATCCACCCACTATCCACCCTCCCAAACCACCGACCCCCCACCAACCCATCCACCCATCCCCTATCCACCCTCCCAATCCATTGACCCACCCATCCATCCAACCACCAACACATCCACCCACCCAACCCACCCATCCATCCACCCTCCCAAACCACCGACCCACCCACCAACCAATCCACCCCCCCCCCACCAACCCATCCACCCCCCACCAACCCATCCACCCACCCATCCCCTATCCACCCACCCAATCCATCGACCCACCCATCCATCCACCCACCCACCCATCCACCCACTATCTACCCTCCTAAACCACCGACCCACCCATCCATCCAACCACCAACACATCCACCCACCCAACCCACCTACCCACCCACTCATCCCCTATCCACCCTCCCAAACCACCGACCCACCCACCAACCAACCCGCCCACCCCCCCACCAACCCACCTACCCACCCACCCACTATCCACCCTCCCAAACCACCGACCCACCCACCAACCAACCCATCCACCCCCCCACCAACCCACCCACCCACCCACGAGCCCACTCTCCCCCACCCACCCACCCTCATCCTCCTCCTCGCGGGGCCCAAGCCAGCCAGTGAGGCAGCGCGCGCGTTAATTAACGCGTCTGACGCGTAATTAGCGCGAGGCGAGGCGAGCAATCTCGTTAGCGCCGTAATGGATGGACTCCATCGCGGCGGGCCCGGCTGTGACCCCCCCCCACCCACCACCTCCCTCTCATTCACACCCGAGACGTGGAGCTCCGAGATGTGGAGCTCCGAGACGTGGAGCTCCGAGACGTGGAGCTCCGAGACGTGGAGCTCCGAGACGTGGAGCTCCAAGGGGTGGTGCTCCGAGGCGTGGAGCTCCGAGACGTGGAGTTCCGAGACGTGGAGCTCCGAGGGGTGAGTGGAGCTCCGAGACGTGGCAGATTTTCCTCCGCGTAGTTGTCGTGGAAAGTCGATGGGGAGTCCGCATGCATTTTGGTGGTTCTCCAACATTCACTGTCGTAGGGCGATTTAAAGCTTTCGTGACTGCAGGGATTCATCTTCTTGGTTCTTTCGGTAAAGTCACGTAGAAGGGAAATGATAAAATAATAAAAATAAAACATAATGGAGAACAGGTCCACCTGAGGACGGCTGCTTGCGTTGTGGCCGAAACGTCGTGAGAATTGTATCTTATTATGTTTTATTTGTATTATTTTATTATTTCCATTCTACGTGACTATACCGAAAGAACCAAGAAGATGTCGTAGGCTGGTGACGCAGAGTCCACGTCGCTGCCGTAGATTCGTTACCTCCCTCGCTCCACGTGGCCCCCGAAGCGATCACAGAAGCCGTGGAGTGTTTTCTCTGCAGCCTTCCTCATCACTCTACAGCATATTCTTAGGTTTTTTCGGTAAAGTCACGTAGGTAAAAAATAAAAATTTTATAAAAGTAAAATAAAAATAAAAATCACGACGTTTCGGAGGCAACACAAGCTTCCGTCTAAGCTGCCGCTTGTGTTGCCTCCGAAACGTCGTGATTTTAATTTTTATTTTACTTTTATTAATTTGAATTTAAATTTTTTACCTACGTGACTTTACCGAAAAAAACCTAAGAATATGAATCCTTGCAGTCACGAAAGCTTCAAATCTAGAATCAATGCACTCTGCAGCAGTGGCGGGGACAATCCACCCGTGGCGATAGACCGGTGTCTCACAAAATTCGGTCACAGTTCCTATGACCTGCACTGTTTCATTGCTTTTATGTTTTACGTGACTTTACCGAAAGAACCAAGAAGATGAATCCCTGCAGTCACGAAAGTTTTAAATTGAAATTTATGGCTTTATTTTTGTGATTTTCGAAAAGTTTTTTGGTTTGGCCATGTTTGTTTGTTGTAGTACAGAGTTAGACTGATGGCCTTAATCTAAGTTGTCTTGTGGTTGTTGTTGTTGTTGTTTGACTTGCATCCCACTGGGATATTTGCACAGGGTTGGTGTACGGTAAAGCTGTCTTTTCTTGGATTTTCTGTTTGCACTTAGTCACTTTAAGATGTTTTCTTGTTCATGTTTTTTGTTTGTTGCCGTTGCACCCGATTCAAGAGCCGAATGGCTCACAGGGCTATACCTAATAAATGATCTTTGAACTTTGAACACCGCAGCTGCCAAGATTCGTAACGAGAACAACAACAACAACAACCAAGATGCTTACAATGGGGAGGCAGGTGGCTTATTGGGAGAGGCTGGTCACAGCGACGCTTTTGTAGCTGGCTGCTTCAAAACGATTTTCTTAACGCTTCTGAGAATTTTTAAACAACGCCGCAATCAATGTGCCCGTCCCCAGTCTCTGGAGATCAACTGGAGAATATTCCAGGACGCGCGTGTTGACAACGACGGCGAACACGTTGGGAGACTATTTGACTTGTTTGAAGCTATTAACATTACATTTGTCTTCTTGGTTCATTCGGTAAAGTCACGTAGAAGAGAAATAATAAAATAATAAAAATTAAACATAATAAAATACAATTCTCACGACGTTTCGGCCACAACGCAAGCAGCCGTCCTCAGGTGAAGAACAGGTCTGTCGGATTCCACAAATAGTGACTAATCCCATATCAGCATTATTCATAAATATGCTCAATTCCACTGTTGATATGCAAATTCCTTTGTCAAGGCGCCCTTCTTCCCCTAACCCAGCTTAAATATACGCTGCCAAGCTTGGTGGTGTTCATTCAGACGCTGTCTTTCCGACAGACCTGTTCTTCACCTGAGGACGGCTGCTTGCGTTGTGGCCGAAACGTCGTGAGATTTATTTATTTTATTATTTCCCTTCTACGTGACTTTACCGAAAGAACCAAGAAGATGAATCCCTGCAGTCACGAAAGCTTTAAATCGTGTTGTCTGTTGTTGCGCTGTCTGTTGTTGTTGGTGTGTTGTCTGTTGTTGTCTGTTGTATGTTGTTGTTGTGCTGTCTGTTGTTGTTGGTGTGTTGTCTGTTGTTGTTGATGTGCTGTCTGTTGTTGTTGGTGTGTTGTTGTTGTTGTGCTGTCTGTTGTTGTTGTTGTGTTGTCTGTTCTTCTTGGTTCTTTCGGTAAAGTCACGTAGAAGGGAAGTAATAAAATAATACAAATAAAACATAATTAAATAATTATTTTATTATGTTTTATTTGTATTATTTTATTAATAAAACATAATAAAATAATTAGTTTATTATGTTTTATTTTTATTATTTTATTACTTCCCTTCTACGTGACTTTACCGAAAGAACCAAGAAGATGAATCCCTGCAGTCACGAAAGCTTTAAGTCGAAATTTAACATGACAAACGATAGTACCCACCGCCCACGATCTCCGCGTGCAAGGAGGAGGAGGCCTGCTCCTTGAATGGTTATTGAGACGGCACCTGGACGTGGGGGCGGCTGGGTGTTGTTGCGAACTCGCTCGCTTGTCTTTAATGTGTCTCAGTGTACCTCCATGAGTCTCCCATGTGTCTGTATGTGTTTCCATGTACCTATATCAGTCTCCATGTATCAGTCTCCGTGTATCTGTCTCCATGTATCTGTCTCCATGTATCTCCATGAGTCTCCATGTATCTGTATGTGTTTCCATGTACCTATATCAGTCTCCATGTATCTGTCTCCATGTACATCCATGTGTCACCATGTGTCTCCATGTACCTCTGTGTCTTCATGTATCTCCATGTATCTCCATGTACCTCCATGTGTCTGTCTCTATGTGTCTCCATGTATCTATCTCTATGCATCTCCATGTATCTATCCCCATGTGTCTCCATGTATCTCCATGCGTCTCCATGTGTCTCCATGTATCTATCTCCATGTATCTCCATGTATCTCCATGTATCTCCATGTATCTCCATGTATCTCCATGTGTCTCCATGTGTCTCCATGTATCTGTCTCCATGTGTCTCTATGTGTCTCCATGTATCTATCTCCATGTATCTCCATGTGTCTCCATGTGTCTCCATGTGTCTCCGCATGTCTCTCTGTGTCTATGGGTGTACACTTGGGTCCATAGTTTGGGTTGCACGGCCACAATCGCACTACCGTGTCTGCAGAGTAGTACGCACACCGTACACCAACCAAGGCCATAATTATAATATATTGGGGGGGGGGGGGGACATCCCCCCCCCCCCCCAAAATTCAAATATGCTCAAAATGTCCCCCCCCCCCCCCAATATATTGCTTTATTTATTTTTTATTGCGATGCTATGTAAATGAAAAAAAATGCTAAACCTTGGCCACAATATCTGGACTTGTCTTCATATAACAATGCATTGATTTATGTTGATATGATTATGGTTGTACTTTAGGAATCCCTAATCTCTGCGATTACATACAATGAAACAAGACAAGGTAAAAAAGAAAAAAGCAGAGCAATGTAATACAATACACTATTAGACATTATTGTTAAAAATAAATAAAAAGTCTATCCCATGTGTTCGTGAATTTTTTTTAGATTTTAGGCAGGAAATGGCAGGAAATTAGTTTTCAAATTTAGATTTTTTTTCTGGGGGGGGGGGGGGGCTCCAGACCCCCTAGAAGATTTGGTCCCCCCCAATGTTCATTCCATGGCTACGGCCTTGCCGTACACATAGTACATACACACACCGTACGCACAGTACACACACACAGTACACACACATCATACACACCATACACACGGTGCACACACACACAATATACACACACCGTACACACACACAGTACACACACACACAGTACACACACACCGTACACACACCGTACACACACACAGTACACACACATCATACACACCGTACACACAGTACACACACACCGTACACACAGTACACACACACAGTACACACACACCGTACACACACACCGTACACACACACAGTACACACACATCATACACACCGTACACACAGTACACATCGTACACACCGTACACACAGTACACACACACCGTACACCAGTACACACACACGGTACACACACCGTATACACACCACACATACACACACCGTACACACACACACCACACACACTGTACAAACACACACATCATACACACACCGTACACACACATACACATCATACACACACCATACACACACCACATACACACACCATACACACACCGTACACACACACACATCATACACACACAGATTTTGTCCCACGTGCAGACTGCACAAGCAGAGCGAATTTTTGGAGCAGTCGAGCCGCACAGAGAGCGCGACATCGCACAAAGCCACAGAGCGAACCCGCGTAGAGCGTAGAGAAAGCTGTTACAGACCGGAAAAATTTAACCCGTAAAAACAAAGTTTTTCACTATAAATCCTTTATATGCGTGGCATCGGTTTTATTTTATTATTCATTTCTGTTTTTCTTGAGTAAGAGTTTCATTTTTATCAATTTTTACACGAACATTAATTGTCACGCACAGCGAGTCTGTGTGCAAAATGTCAGCTCGATTGGATCACGGGAAGTGGGTTAAAAAACGACCGAAATGTTTGCACGGTCGTAAGCAAGCAAGCAAGCACGCAAGCAAGCGAACTTAATATAAAGGATTTAATAAAGGATTTAACAAGTAAACCCGTAAAAACAAAGTTTTTCACTCTAAATCCTTTATATGCGTGGCGGCTAGAGTCCTCTCGTCCTCTGGCTTGAGATGGCTGCAATCTATGGGTCAGATGATTGTCTGCCAGTATTAAGCAATTGGTAATTAAATATTTAATTTGTTTTCCCTAAACAGTGTAAAATTTTGGGAAAAAAATTTCACGAAAATTAATTGTCACACACAACGAGTCTGTGTGGAAAATGTCAGCTCGATTGGATCACGGGAAGTGGGTTAAAAAACGAGCGAAAGATTTGCACGGTCGTAAGCAAGCAAGCAAGCACGCAAGCACGCAAGCAAGCAAGCAAGCGAACTTAATTTAAAGGATTTTTAAAAAATTAATGTATTTTGTATTTTTTGTTTATTCAACGAAGTTGTGATTCCCTCCCATCGTCGCTTTCTTGTTCGGGTTATGTTTGGGTGAGGATAGGGTTAGGGCTCGGTAAGAGCTAGGGTAGGGTTAGGGATAGGGTTGGGGTTAGGTCAGCGTTTGAGTAGGGTTGGGAGAAAGGTTAGGTGAGGGTTAGGGATGGGTTAGATTCAGGTTTTGGTAGGGGTTAGGTAAGGTTAGGCCAGGGTTAGGGAAGGTGAGGCCAGGGCAATGTTCAGAGTTTTTGTTGTTGTTTACCAATGAGTGGAATAGCATCGCTGAGTAAAGCATGCACTGCAGTCAAACCGTGCAGCGGCTCGCGATCGGAAGGGTGCGAGTTCAATTCCAGGTTCGAGGGTCGACTCAGCCGATTTGACCCTCGGGGTTGTTGTTAAATTGAGAACGGTCGCACTCTGCAGAGGAACGCCGCGGTGATTGTCCCGTAGATAAACTGGCCCCGCGCGTCATAGGAATGTGGAATTTCCACCACTGACTCTGCGCGGCTGTGAACGGAAGATGAACATCAACCAATGCCTCATTTGAGTGGCGCGGGAAGTCACTTTTGACCTTTTATTTGTGTGTGTGTGTGACAAAGGCATCGTCAATCTGCGAAAAGTAACATCACAAAGGCGAATGCTGCCATCTAGCGGCAACATTTGGCGACAACGAACGATGGGACTTTGGGGGTGCCAGGAACGTGGTCCACCCATCCCTCCCCATCACCAAAAATGTTGGCACTCCGACTGATGCTCCTGCTGTTGTGGAGTGACTCATGCAGCCAGCTATGGCTGCAAAGTTTGGTGCAAAATCACTTGATGCAGTACTTTTAGCTGTGACGGTACCACCTGATGACGGAGACTTGTATTGCCTCCGAAACGTCGTGATTTTTTTATTTTATTTCCATTATTACTTTTATTAACTTTCAATTTCATTTTTTACCTACGTGACTTTACCGAAAAAACCGAACAGTATCCCTGATACAACCCGCGCCCGTCCGCTCAGCGGCTTTTGTCCTAGTGGCCGTTGCCGGTGCCGGCAGCGCCGCCGGCGACGGTGCCGGCAGCGAGCGCCTGTACGGCCTCGTGGAAGGCGATGCGTTGGTGGCGCGCCGACACGGCGAGAGCGCCACCGCCCCCGGCCTCCACCACGCTGCGGTCGACGGCCGTGTTGAGTCCGCGGTTGCGGTACATCCCGCACTGCCCCAGGTGAGTCGAGAAATCCTGCGAGCGGCCTCGGAACACTGTCTAGAGTGGGGGGAGTAGGGAGAGGGGGGGGGGTAAGTGTTAACTTCCTCGCCTGGTGTGCAGGAGGTCGTGGGTTCGATCCCGACCCTGACGCCTGCTGTATATTTGGAGTTTGCGTGTCTCTCTCTCATCATTATCACGGTGGCTAGGATATGTTAACTACCTCGCCTGGTATGCAGGAGGTTGTTGATTCGATCCCCAACCCTGACGCCTGCTGCTGTGTATTTGGAGTTTGCGTGTCTCTCTCTCTCATTATCATCATCACGGTGGCTAGGAGATGTTAACTACCTCGCCTGGTGTACAGGAGGTCGTGGGTTCGATCCCGACCCTGACGCCTGCTGCTGTATATTTGGAGTTTGCGTGTCTCTCTCTCACATCATCATCACGGTGGCTAGGAGATGTTAACTACCTCGCCTGGTATGCAGGAGGTCGTGGGTTCGATCCCGACCCTGACGCCTGCTGCTCTATATTTGGAGTTTGCGTGTCTCTCACACACTAAGCGACCACAGCACCTCCTCGCGCACTTTGCCGTGCCGGCCTTCACAGGTGCTGCTCGCAAACACCATTTGACCCTACGGCCTGTAGTGGCTGGACGGGCAATGTGGGAGGGGGGGGGGTGTCTTTGTAGGCTTCTCGCTGAACACGTGGCGCTGTTCACACTACAACGCATTTTCGCTATGACGCGGTTCTTCCATTCGGGAAACACTTTTCGCACAACGCGAAACGCACCGTTATAACGCGGAGCGTGCACCATTATAACGCGGTATCTGAGCGGTCGGCGCCGAACGACTTTCTTCCCCTGCGCAGCTGAACGCCTGGTTCCGCTGCGCGGTGCGCATCGTGCTCGTTGGTAGCCGCCGCCGCCGTAGCGCGTCGTGTCCCGCCACACTTCATTGTCGCCACATTATTTACGGGGAGGAAAATTTCTTTTCGCTTTTAGCGCGGCAACTCTCTCAGGGGAGAGGCAATCCACCGGCCGGCGCAAAGCGATGACCCGTCGTCCCGTCGCGCCGCGCCACTCACCGGCATCTCGTGCACGGTTGGAGCTCTGCGTCCGTACGCCTGGTTCGACGTGCGGTACACGGGGTGCGTGGGCTTGGAGCTGCGTAGGACGACGACGACAACAGCAACAATAGCGATTCATGTTAGCAGCGTCATTGGCACCAACGGCAATCCCACAACGCTGTTACGTCAATTTATTTTGGTGATTTCGAAAAGTGTTTTGGTTTGGCCATGTTTGTTTGTTGTAGTACAGAGTTAGACTGATGGCCTTAATCTAAGTTGTCTTGTGGTTGTTGTTGTTGTTGTTTGACTTGCATCCTACTGGGATTTTTGCACACAGCGTTGGTGTACGGTGATTTTTTTCTGCAATATTTAGCTGTCTTTTCTTGGATTTTCTGTTTGCACTTAGTCACATATTCACTTTAAGATGTTTTTTGTTCATGTTCATGTTTTTTGTTTGTTGCGGTTGCACCCGATTCAAGAGCCGAATGGCTCACAGGGCTATACCTAATAAATGAACTTGAACTTGATATGTCTGAGAAGGAAGCCCAACACAAAGCAAAGGTCCCCCGCATAGCCTGAGCGGACTGTTGGGGCAAGTGCTGTTAGCGAGCCCACCACACACACACACGTACACACCGAGTAAATACAAACCCCCTACGACTACTTACCAAGCCAAAAAGTCTCAAGCGAATAAAGAAATGTGCAGAAATGGCACCACAGCACAAAGCACAAACAACAGCAAGAGTTATCACAACAACGCGCACATCCCAGACCACGGATCACCGACTTCCCAACAAATCCACGAAATCTTCCACAGGAGGGAGCAGTGGTGGAACGGCCACAAAAGTTACGACTCGTTCACACAAAATCGGTCCAAAGGCCAAACAAGTGGCTATTACATCTTTGCCGGCGGACGCCTGGAGACAGGGGAGAGAAGCAGAGGATGGAGAGATGAGATGATTGCGTGAGCGATGAGATGATTGCGTGATCGATGAGAGGCGATGAGAGGCAACGTTGCAAAATGATCAACTTGAAGACAAAAAAAACGACAGGTTTGTTTTTCTATTTACAGATTTCCCTCGCTGTGCATGCGGCTAACCTGTTTCTATCCTAAATGTGTGCTCTGCTGTGCGGTCTGAACTCGGCAATGCGGTCAGACATGGGACAGCGTTGCGTGTGCATTGTGTGTGTACTGCCTGTGTGTGTACTGCCTGTGTGTTTTGCCTGTGTGTGTACTGCCTGTGTGTGTACTGCCTGTGTGTGTGTACTGCCTGTGTGTGTACTGCCTGTGTGTGTGTACTGCCTGTGTGTGTACTGCCTGTGTGTGTACTGCCTGTGTGTGTACTGCCTGTGTGTGTACTGCCTGTGTGTGTGTACTGCCTGTGTGTGTACTGCCTGTGTGTGTGTACTGCCTGTGTGTGTGTACTGCCTGTGTGTGTACTGCCTGTGTGTGTACTGCCTGTGTGTGTGTACTGCCTGTGTGTGTACTGCCTGTGTGTGTACTGCCTGTGTGTGTGTACTGCCTGTGTGTGTGTACTGCCTGTGTGTGTACTGCCTGTGTGTGTGTACTGCCTGTGTGTGTGTACTGCCTGTGTGTGTGTACTGCCTGTGTGTGTACTGCCTGTGTGTGCTACTCGGCAGGCAGTTGTCTCACACACGGGGATACACACACAGAGATACATACAAAGATACAACACTGTGTGTACGATGTGTGTGTACTGTGTGTACTGTGCATACTGTGTGTGTACTGTGTGTGTACTCTGTGTGTGTAATATATACTGTGTGTGTACTGTGTGTGTGGAATGTGTACTGTGTGTGTGTACTGTGGTGTGTGTAATGTGTACTGTGTATGTGGAATGTGTACTGTGTGTGTGTACTGGGTGTGTACTGTGCATACTGTGTGTGTAGTGTGTGTGTGTAATGTGTACTGTGTGTGTGTAGTGTGTGTGTACTGTGTGTACTGTGTGTGTACTGTGTGTGTGTACTGTGTGTGTGTAATGTGTACTGTGTGTGTACTGTGTGTGTGTGTACTGTGTGTGTGGAATGTGTACTGTGTGTGTGTAGTGTGTGTGTGTACTGTGTACTGTATGTATGTACTGCGTGCTGCTACTCGGCAAGACAGCTGTCTGCTCGTGCGGTTTCCGCGTTGTGCACCCGTTTGTTTTGGAACGCGTCAATACGACCATCACCACTGCTATCGACAAGGCCGCGAATATCGAGGGAAACTTCGCGCGGCACATCCCCGGAACGTGAGACTCCTCACCCGTAGGCGAGCAGCAGGTGAGGCTCGTCAAATCTCCTGGGCAGGTGAGGGCTCACTCGGTAGAGCTCGTGGGTGCATCGGTCGTCAGGCTCCTCGCCCGCCGGCTCCTGACTCGCCATCGCAGCTGCTCAAAGACGAAGATCCCAATGGGGCCGTCCTTAAATGACGTCACGAGATTTTGGACGATTTTGTTAGATTTTTGACCCCCCCCCCTCAAATATGACGTCACAAAGCTCTGCCCCCCCCCCAAAAAAATATAAAACATGCTTCAAATCGCTTTAAACTATTGTCATTGTAGTGCGTATTTAATGTGGCGCTGTACTCTGATGTTGTAGGAGAAAACATTTATTACAAATTTCGATTTAAAGCTTTCGTGACTGCAGGGATTCATCTTCTTGGTTCTTTCGGTAAAGTCACGTAGAAGGGAAATAATAAAATAATAAAAATAAAACATGATAAAATACAATTCTCACGACGTTTCGGCCACAACGCAAGCAGCCGTCCTCAGGTGAAGAACAGGTCTGTCGGAAAGACAGCGTCTGAATGAACACCACCAAGCTTGGCAGCGTATATTTAAGCTGGGTTAGGGGAAGAAGGGCGCCTTGACAAAGGAATTTGCATATCAACAGTGGAATTGAGCATATTTATGAATAATGCTGATATGGGATTAGTCACTATTTGTGGAATCCGACAGACCTGTTCTTCACCTGAGGACGGCTGCTTGCGTTGTGGCCGAAACGTCGTGAGAATTGTATTTTATTATGTTTTATTTATTAAAAAGTCAATTTAATTTAAAAAAACGGACACGAACACCGCTCAAAACGTGGCCGGATTTAAAAACAACTCAGATCGTTATTTCATTCTTAATTTTAGAGCTTTCGTGACTGCAGGAATTAGTCTTTGTTTTTTTCGGTAAAGTCACGTATAAAGATAAAATAATAAATTAAATAATTGCATACTATTATTACATTTATTATTTTATCTTTATACGTGACTTTACCGAAAAAAACAAAGAATGAATCAGATCGTTATTGTTGGCGAAGCGTCAAAGCGAGCCGCTCGACTTACGTGATGCGTGAAACGTGCGGTCGATTCTTCACGCTTTGAACAAAAAATAAACGTAAAGAACTAACACAAAATTGAACCCTAAAAGCGAACGTCTTACGAAGTCGTCTTCTCTGTGTCTCTCTGTGTCTCTCTGTGGGGTTGAAGCGTGCTTCTGTGCGAGTGCAGTGATGATGATGGTGGTGATGATGATGGTGGTGATGATGGTGGTGATCGTGGTGGTGATGATGGTGGTGGTGGCGATGATGAAGGTGGTGATAGTGGTGGTGATAGTGATGATGGTGATAGTGATGATGGTGGTGGTGATGGTGGTGATGGTGATGATGGTGGTGGTGATGATGGTGGTGATGCGCGTGCGTCGTCGTTGTTGTTGTTGTGGCAACGTTGCCCCGTGCAACCGTTGCCTGGCAACGGAAATGCTCACGTGGAGAGCGGTGGGCCGTCCATAAATGACGTCACGCGATTTTAGACGATTTTTGACGACCCCCCCCCCTCTTCGTGACACGACGTCACAAAAAGTCAGACCCACCCCTCAATTATGACGTCACAAAGCTCTGCCCCCCCCGCCCCCCAAAAAATAAAACATGCTTCAAATCGCTTTAAACTATTGTCATTGTAGTGCGTATTTAATGTGCCGCTGCACTCTGATGTTGTAGGAGAAAACATTTATAAAAAAGTATATTTAATTAAGCAGAACGTGTTGTCTATATTTATTTAAAGTTGCGCATTTAGATGTGACGTCACATTTCTCACCCCCCCCCCCCTTCGTCACACATCGTCACAAATGTCTGACCCCCCCCCCCCCCAATAGGTGCGTGACGTCATTTATGGACGGCCCCTGAGGCAGACTGTGTTAAAAGGTTTGAAATGGGTGTAGCCCAAGGGTCATGATGTTAATGTGAGAAATTAGCATGATGTTAATGTGGGAGATTAGCATGATGTTAATGTGGGAGATTAGCATGATGTTAACGTGAGATATTAGCATGATGTTAATGTGGGAGATTAGCATGATGTTAATGTGGGAGATTAGCATGATGTTAATGTGAGAAATTAGCATGATGTTAATGTGAGAGATTAGCGTGATGTTAATGTGAGAGATTAGCATGATGTTAATGTGGGAGATTAGCGTGATGTTAATGTGAGAGATTAGCATGATGTTAATGTGGAAGATTAGCATGATGTTAATGTGAGAAATTAGCATGATGTTAATGTGAGAGATTAGCATGATGTAAATGTGAGAAATTAGCATGATGTTAATGTGAGCGATTAGCATGATGTTAATGGGAGAGATTAGCACGATGTTAATGTGAGAGATTAGCATGATGTTAATGTGAGAGATTAGCATGATGTTAATGCGATAAATTAGCATGATGTTAATGTGAGAAATTAGCATATGTTAATGTGAGAAATTAGAGGGCACGGAAGTGGCTATGTTAATGTGAGAGAGGCATAGAGAGAGCGAGACACACACAGAGAGTCGGAAACAACAGCTGACATAGGCAGGGAGGATGGAAACATCACAGTCAGTTAAGACTTTACCTGGTTAAAAACGTCCTTCCAATGATTGCTCAGTTTTGTACCCATCCTCTCGGTTGAACTTATGTCTGTGTTTATATATATCTGGATGCCACACACACAAGGTCACCCCACGTGCCATGGCTGCATTGGTTATTGTTGTTGTATCAACCACATCATCAGCTGCGAGCAACAACATTGTGGGGCCCCGAGGGCCGAGACAGCCGACCTCTAAGAACCGGTTGTATGAGTTGTACTCCAACCAACAGGCTACACTGTTTTCTAACAACTCTTTGTAAGTGGGATACATAATTGCTGTAGTTCATTGGAATCGGGAGCTGTGTGTTTATTCTGAGTGAAAGCAGAGTTGGTAAGAACATCTTGGGGGGGGGAGTGGGCGCATTTAATTTCCCAGAAAGCCAGCAAAAGTAAGAACGCTTTCAATCATGATTCTTGTGAGTCATGCTCTATATCAGTGGTTCTTAACCTTCAGTGCAGCCTTGCGCCACTTTGGTTCTCAATTGTAAAAAAAATATGTTAAACACATTCCTTGCGGAGGGAGCTGGTATGAATGTTGGGTTGCTCGGTCAATGGCCAGGGTCAACGGCGGCGTGGTGTATTCCGCAAATATGCCCGACTGTGAGGGCGAGCACAAGCCGGCGTGAGTAGGTTAAACGTTGAGTTTTATAAGGGCACCACGGGGTGACCAGCCCCTCCCCACCCAGCCCCACCCCTCCCACCCCCCACCCAGCCCCACCCTCCCCACCCAGCACCACCCCTCCCACCCCCCACCCAGCCCCACCATCCCCACCCAGCCCCACCTTCCCCACCTAGCCCCACCCCTCCCTCCCACCCCCCACCCAGCCCCACCCAGCCTCACCCTCCCCACCCAGCCCCACCCCTCCCACTCCCACCCAGCCCCACCCTCCCCACCCAGCCTCTCCCCACCCTCCCTTCTTACCCAGCCCCACCCTCCCCACCCAGCCCCTCCCCACCCTGCCCACCCAGCCCCTCCCTGCACGACGGATACAATAATCCCCTGTGGGCTGATGTAACCATGAGGTTCCTACCAGCAAAATCTGTCCGTGTCTCGCACACCCATAGACGGCGTCTCGCACAGGCGATGCGTGCACCCCAGGTTAAGAACCACTGGACTATATAAGTATGCACGTTGAACCTCTTTCGCACCGTACGCAGGCAACCGTGCAAATCGGACGTGCGGGGAGGAGGACAACACACGAAACACAACAAAGCAGTCCTAAAGAAACGAGTTTTTCAGGTCGAGATTTAAAAGTGCAATGCCCCAGTCGCTTCCTAACTATAACTCCAGTGGCTTTCCACTGCTAGATGAAAACCTCCCCAACAAGCCCTTGCAATGACTTCTTGCACGGTTTTGGCATTCAACGATCAGTCTAGGATCGTGGACACGAGCTGAGAAACAGACCACCGTACCCACTTATGGGCCGTCCATAAATGACGTCACGCGATTTTGGATGATTTTTGACCCCCCCCCCCCTTCGTCACACGACGTCACAAAAAGTCAGACCCCCCCTCAAATGACATCACAAAGCTCCCCTCCCCCCCAAAAAATAAAACATGCTTCAAATCGCTTTAAACTGTTGTCATTGTAGTGCGTATTTAATGTGGCGCTGCACTCTGATGTTGTAGGAGGCAACGTTTATTAAAAAGTATATTTAATTAAGTAGAACGTGTTGTCTATATTTATTTAAAGTTGCGCATTTTGATGTGACGTCATATTTCTCAACCCCCCCCCCCTCTCGTCACACATCGTCACAAATGTCTGACCTCCCCCCCTCCCCTAGGTGCGTGACGTCATTTATGGACGGCCCCTTATGCAACAGACTCTTGTTCGTTTTACGTATGACAAAATTACCAATGCAAATGTAAACAACGCGGTTTCAATGCCAGTTAAATACCGTCGTAGGGGGGAGGGGACGGGTGTGATAGCAGGTTTGAAACACATTTGGATGAAGATTTTAAAAATGCAGTTATGCAACGTCACGAAGAAGCAATGACACTGGCAGAGGAGCATGTGGATTAGAGAAACGCGTGCAAGTTCGCAAACATCGTGATGACTCTTCTTGGTTCTTTCGGTAAAGTCACGTAGAAGGGAAATAATAAAATAATAAAAATAAAACATAATAAAATAATTCTCACGACGTTTCGGCCACAACAGGTTAGATTTTTGTTGCTACTTCTTTGATGCCTGATGATGATTGCTTGTGTTGCAATCGAAACGTCGTAATATGCTATTATTTAATTTATTATTTTATCTTTAGACGTGACTTAACCGAAAGAACCAAAGAATAATTTCCACAAATCGTTCAGTCCTAGCATAGGCGTGAGCGAAAGCGATTGCAGGACTGCGCCTTTAACCATTGCGTCCGTCAGCGTTGTGGTAAGAGCAAACAAACGTAAACGTTAAACGTAGCTGCAACATTATAACCATTACTTAGTGGTTAAAGAAAATACAATCGGAGCTGGTGAATTTTAAATTTGGTAGTTTGTAAAATTACAGTGTTACGTACTCATTACCGTGTTAGTAAGCAAAACAAAAAAATGGGTGGATTAAATGTTAATCTTCGTCTTTCGATTTAAAGCTTTCGTGACTGCAGGGATTCATCTTCTTGGTTCTTTCGGTAAAGTCACGTAGAAAAAAGTCACGTAGATTCTACGTGACTTTACCGAAAGAACCAAGAAGATGAATCTTCGTCTTCTTTAGTCTTAATAAACACGTGTCTTTAAACGTTCAAATGCCACACTGCACTTCCAGGCTTAACCACCCAGAGTTAATGATTAAACCAGAAAAAACGGACATTCATTCATTAATGAATTTACAAAGTAAAACTAAATACAAAGAAAAAAACGCCTTGCGCAACAGCCTAATGATAGTGGAGAGAGAAAACTCGTGACCGAGACAGGAATGCGTGGCTTTAAATAAGAAATATATTTAAATATTTAGCTTCTATAAGTAACTCCCACCACCACGAACACCACCCGTCACCGTGACCCGGAAAGAGAAAAACAGCAGTCTCAGTTGTTCCCAGATATGTGTAGAGGGCTTTAACGTTGCCGGTGTGCACATGCGCGTGTTGGTTTATTACGAAGATTACATTATCACAAGTTGGATGTAACAAAACCTTACGGATATATATTTTTTTAATTTATTAATAGGGGAGGCTTGTGTTGCTCTTACGGATATTTACGCCGTTGGCAGACTCGAAGGGGTTAATCGGACAGCCGCTGACGTTGTTACCACCACCCTCGCTGTTGCTGTAGACGACTTGGTAATGTTGTACGGTGAATGGATTAGACGATTATTTAATCAACATTGCTTAGTGGACAACGAACTACTATACAGAGTTATCGATTGTCGCGTGCAAGCGGACTGTAAGGCCAGGGATTGTATACTATAGACTGCTCGACATCGACCCTATCGATTGTATGGGATTTACCCCCCCTTCCCCCATAGATTAAAACATATAGGATTCTATTCAAGCTTATTGACAGTCACTTCTGCTGGAGCTAATATTTACAAGGCTACTGTCAAGATGATGCAGGTAAGAACGCATCGATACCGCCTGCGCCGATGTTTCGTGTTTAGGTCGACTCAGCCTCAAATGAGTAGCTGGTACGGTGTGTAGTAGACATCCTTCACTGGTGCTACTCGCTAACAGCACTTGCCCCGACAGTCTGTTAGAGGCTATACGGGGGGGGGGGGAACTTTATCTTGTGTGTGTGTGTTAAATTTCGATTTAAAGCTTTCGTGACTGCAGGGATTAATCTTCTTGGTTCTTTCGGTAAAGTCACGTAGAATGGAAACATAATAAAATAATAAAAATAAAACATATTAAAATAATTCTCACGACGTTTCGGCCACCCACCCACATCTCCTGCGTGTGACGTCTCCGTCACTTGAGTGGCAGCGTCTGTCATGTGCTGTACGTTGAACTTCTTTCGCACCCTACGTAACCGACCGTGCCAATCGGAGGTGCAGGATTTGGGGGTGGTAACAACAAACTAAACGCAACAACAACAACAAAAAGCAGTTCTCTAAAAGTAAATGAGTTTTTAATCTGGGTGATTTAAAAGCGCACAGCTGTGCAGTGGGATTTCCTAATATCGGAAGGAGAGAGCGTTCCAGACGGCCCGATGACCGGAGTTCGTGTGACGATGGTTTATTGCTCCTTGACAAGATGTCTGCGGTTCTTTGTTAATTGTGGTCGATGCTTCTTGCTTAGTAGGATGGGAGACACACACACGCACGCACCGTGCACACACCAGAGGTCGCAAACGGGTTTTGTTTCCTTACCCGTACCCGGCCGTATCAGGGTCGCAAACGGCTACCCTTACCCGTACCCGGGTAGGGTATCGGGTACCCGGTTGCGACCTCTGGCACACACGCAGGGCCATCAAAGGACTTGCAAGGCACTACGAATGGTGAAGTATGGTCAAATAACCCCCACCACCTAGACTACATGGGGTGGGAGTGGCATCCCTGTCAACCCCTGAGCAGTGCCCTAGCTTATTACAAACAAATTCAGACCTTTTTGGTGACCCCGTGCCCCTTATACATCTCAACGTTCATCCTACAAAGTTCCATCACAAGGGAGAACACACAGACCTTCACCACTCGTACACTCACCACTACACTGACCACTACTACACTCACCACTACATCCCTATCAACCCCTGATCAGTGCCCACATTATTACAGACTAATTCAGATCTAATTGGTGACCCAGTGTCCCTTATACATCTCAACGTCACTCCATCACAAGGGAGAACACACAAATAGACCGTCACCACTAGTACACTCACCACTACATGCCTGTCAACCCCTGAGCAGTGCCCACCTTATTACAAACAAAATCAGACCTTTTTGGTGACCCCGTACCCCTTTTAAATCTCAACGTTCATCCGTCAAAATCCCATCACAAGGGATGACCCTGAAAACTCAATTTCCCTGCACAAGAATACAGGGTAAACCGTGTGAGTTGACACGGTAATGGAGGTGGGCGGTGGTGGCCCTTATAAAAAGGGGATGTACGTGCACACGTGAGATTCATAATGGGCAATTGTGGTCGAGGCGTGCTAATTGTGGTTTGAAGGGATTTGCTTTGCCGGGTTTCCTTTGCGGTGTACGCTGCGCGGTCTGACGCCGTTTCGGCTCCCAGCGCGTGCCGGGGTTTTGGAGCGAACAAACTCGAGGGGTCTCGGCTCCGAATCGAATGAGGCTGCTGTAGAACAGAGGTCGCAACCGGGTACCCGATACCCGTACCCTACCCGATACCCGGTTAATCGTACCCGGCCGGGTACGGTTGGTGACCCCGTGCCCCTTATACATCTCAACGTTCATCCTACAAAGTTCCATCACAAGGGAGAACACACAGACCTTCACCACTCGTACACTCACCACTACACTGACCACTACCCGGCCGGGTACGGTTAACCGTTTGCGACCCTGGTGCGGCCGGGTACGGGTAGACCGTGAGTCACTGGTGAGTAACTGTTTGTCACTCATTTCCCAACGTCTTGTCTCTTCTCACAATTCAAGTTCCTAGAATCAACCCACCCGCGCCTATAACATGGCTTCTTCCCAGAGGTCGCAATCAGGTACCCGATACCCGTACCATACCCGTACCCGGCCGGGTACGGGTAGGGTACGGGTATGGCCGGGTACGAGTACCCGTTTGCGACCCTGGTGCGGCCGGGTACGGGTTAGGAATCAAACCCCGTTTCCGACCTCTGCTGTAGAAGCACTCCGCGTTCCGTGCGAAACGTCAGACATTGAGGGCCAATGTCGCACGCTCGCTCGGAAGCTCCTCGTGTGCCGTCCTAGCCATCACAAGGTGCCATCACAAGGTGCCATCACAAGGTGCCATCACAAGGTGCCATCACAAGGTGCCATCACAAGGTGCCATCACAAGGCGCTCGCTATAACCGCACTTTCCCCCACAGCCCGCTGAAGGCTACGCTGGAGATCTTGGTGTTGTGTGTCACGTCAATGTGTCTCTGTTGACGTCTGTCGGTGTCCATGTTTGTGTTGTCTGCCTTTCTAATTGATTTGTGTTCAGTTGAGTTTGTCCGCCCACCCGCCCGCAACCTCCGATTAGCGCGTTTGGTTACGTACGGTACGAAAGAAGTTGAACATACATAAATAGACTACTGTACACTACACTATACACTACACCGGGATACAAAATTAAAAACTCATTTCTTTAGAACTGCTTTTTGCGTTCAGTTTGGTTGTCCCCCCCCACCCCTTCCGATTAGCGCGGATCTCTACGTACTGTATGAAAGAAGTTCAATGTGCGGGCGTACGTAACACGATATTGATGTTAAAGGTTCTTGAAGCCACTGTGCACCTCGTCTCTCCACAGATGTTCTTCCAGTTCTCGGACAAAGTCACGCTCCTCTTTGAATTCTGGCAAACGCATGGCCCTGGTGGTGAGTTCTCTACAAAAATAAATTCCCCTCAATTATTACACTGGACTTTTGCGGCTGTTTTAGACTAATTTCAGGGTGCCGATTCCAAATCTGATCTCAGATTTGCTCTATCTCATTTTTATGCTATCGGCATACCCCATTTTCATTTATTTTACCCGACATTAAATCTGTTACTTATGATTGCAAGTTGTTGCGAGTCAGTGACTGCTTTAGTGTTAAAATATGGTGCTGTATTTTTAGGATAGTGTGTTTACAATATCATTTTATGTAGATATCCACATTTATTTAATATTTTTCTTCTGCAAGTTTTGATTGAAAATGCAATATTTGATATCTCAACAACCTGATGTGATGGACAAAAACTGATGCCAGATTTGGAATCGGCACCCCAAAATTACCTTAAAACCGTTGGAATACCTTATGCCAGCAAAAGTGTGTTGACCAGTGAATTATTAGCCTGTTTTATTGCACAATAATCAGCTGCAATAGACATGCGTTACTGATCGTCCATGGAAGAACTGAAAAGGGGACACGTGGCCCAAGCTCGTTTTGTTTCCTTATTTCTAACATCCGTGGTTACGTGCCGACATCTCGACTCCCAGCTGTAATTGTCCCGACGATTTTTTTTATTTTTTTTACTTCTATCCGCAGCTTCATTTTTGAAGTGTGTTTTTGTTCTTGCTTTTGTTAAAAACTAATTTTGGTGACCCAGATCACTCCTTTGTTTACGCCACTTCTTCTGGCCACCTTGAGTTGCTCACCTGGCCCGCTGGTGGGGTGGGTGGGTGGGGGGTTGCTACGTATGTGGCCTGTAATCCATCACGGTGTCTCTCCCCTTGGTCGCGTGGACACATTTTATTTTCTTGGTTCTTTCTTTATTTTCTTGGTTCTTTCTTTCAGTAAAGTCACGTAGAAGGGAAAGAATAAAATAATAAAAATAAAACATAATTATTTTATTATGTTTTATTTTTATTATTTTATTATTTCCCTTCGACGTGACTTTACCGAAAGAACCAAGAAGATGAATCCCTGCAGTCACGAAAGCTTTAAATCGAAACATTTTATCTTTTTTGACACTCCGGGTCCTCCAAGGATTTTTGCCCTCCCCGTTTAGAGAAAGATGCATTTCAATAATTCGGCTCCGAGAAATTTTGCACCGTGATAAGCCACTTTGTTGAGCGGTGATTTGTGCCCAGGTCGCTTCTCAAAGATACGTTTATACCTCTGTGGACTTTGACTGGTCGGACAGAGGATGGTTTTATTTGTTTTTGGGCGATTAGCCAGCCTTTCCTGTACTTGGCACGGCTATCGTGTTTTTGTATTGTTGTCCTAACGTTCTTACCCGCCTCGAACTGGACATCTGTGAATTCGAGATTTGAAGCTTTCGTGACTGCAAGGATTCGTACTCTTTGGTTTTTTTTTTCGATAAAGTCATGTCGGTAAAAAATCTAATAAAATAAATGAAAACAACAAAATTAAATCACGACGTTTCGGGCGCAACACAAGCGTCCTTCTTCAGGTGGGAACAATGTCTAAGAGATGGTTGTGAAGAGGAATTATATAGTCGCGGGGGATGGAGGGAAGGGGGGGGCCATGGTGAGTGTGTGCTTTCACTACGTTGTCCCCATCTGAAGAAGGATGCTTGTGTTGCGCCCAAAACGTCTTAATTTAATTTAGTTGTTTTCATTTATTTCATTTATTTTTTACCTACGTGACATCTGTGACCAAGAGCCCTTTATAGCTCATCGGATTCCACCAGAATCAACAGATCATCTGATTCTCCCTCCAGGCCTGGTGGGATCCTTGCTCATTCTCATCGTGGCTGCCATCGGCTACGAGGCCCTCAAGGTTGCTCGGTGGCGCATCGATGTGGGAGAAGCCGCTCCCGGCGGCAGCCGCGGCGGCCCCAGCGGCTCGGGACCGCAGCCCGAGAGCGACGGTCAGAGCGCCCAGGTTCCGCAGGGCGCCTGCGACTCCATGCAGGCCTGCTGCCCGGGCGCCACGGCCAACGGCAACGACGCGGAGGCCCTGCGCTTTCTCAAGCCGATCGGCGGCGCGCAGAGGAGGCGAGTGTTGCCCCCCGCCCCCTGCTGTTTAGCTTCGTCGCGATGTAACCCTTTTCCCGTTCTGATGACGTACGTCTTCGTACGCGCCCTCGTACCAGAGGTCGCAAACGGGTTTTGATTCCTTACCCGTACCCGTACCCGGCTGCACCAGGGTCGCAAATGGGTACCCGTACCCGGCCGGGTACGGGTACCCGTTCCCTACCTGTACCCTACCCGAAATGAGTGACAAACGGTTACTCACCAGTGACTCACGGCCTACCTGTACCCGTGCCCGGCCGCACCAGGGTCGCAAACGGCTACCCGTACCTGGCCAGGTACGGGATAGCCGGGTATCGGGTAGGGTACGGGTATCGGGTACCCGGTTGCGACCTCTGCCTCGTACGCCCTCGTACGCGCACACCCGCGTACTCCTACGTCATCGGTTTTTATTCCGATGACGTTCCGATGACATACGATCGTATGGATGTATGCACGTTGAGCTGACTTCGCATCGAACGTAGCCAACCCTGCTGGATCAGAGGTGCAGGGGAAGGGCCACAAATTAAACAATTTGATGTGCACGGTGGGCTGTGGACGGTGCGAAATTAGTTGAACGTGCGTACCAAAAATCGAATAACTTTTATCGGTACCGAGGCTCCCACAAGGCCATGCGGGAGGGCGTGTGGCAGATTTTTGGTGCCGGCTAATCGTAGAGTGGCGGTCGCGTCGCTACGGTTCTCTGCGGCGAGTAGCAACGTCTTTAAAAACAACGGCGCTGCACCTCTCTAAGTAACATTAACGCTGAACCGCTTGCGAGTTCCGAGATTCAGAGGTGAACGGGACACCCCGCACCCTGTAAACTGCAGCCGTCTCGGAACGGGAAAGGGTCAAGAGTAGACGGACTCGTGCCACCAAAGTCCATCTGACCAATGGGGGATGAGCAGGCCAAATGGCCCGCGGAAAAAAAAAACCGGACACTCTTTTAGAGTTCCTTCCAGTGGAGGAGGCCCTTCCACCGGCAGTGTCGGTGAGCGAGCAGTTGCGGGGCTGCACACTTGTACCTAATTTAAAACAATAACAAAGATATGCTCCCCCCCCCTCCGCCCCACCCCCACGCCCCTCTACACCCTGGGGGCAGGCCGATAAAGCGTCAACTTCTCCTGACGCTGCTGCACGTCGTGCAGGTGACGCTGGGCTACCTGCTCATGCTCGCCGCCATGACCTACAACGCGTGGGTCTTCCTCGCCGTCGTGTTGGGCGCGGGTCTCGGGTACCTGCTCGCTTACCCGTTCCTGCCGGCGTCGCTGCTGCTGCCGCTGCCGCCGTCATCGTCGTCATCGCCGTCGTCATCGTCGCCGTCCTTCCCCGGCGCGACCGCGGAGGACTGAAGCGGCGTCGTCCCCCCATCAGCGTGACCCGCGATCGCAGCCGGCGTCAGAGTTCGCGCCGACGATGGCGACGCTGCTGGAGGAGCCCCAGCTGCCGAGTAGTCGGCACTCGGAAGCGTGAACACGGGGCGAGGCTCCGCGCACGATTCGAAATTGCCGTCATCGTCGGCCGGCATCGTCGGCGCTTCCTGTTGTTTACGGAGTGCGGCAAACGTCGGTTGAGGGAGGGGGGGCGGTGGAGGGGGGCGTTCAAGATCGAGAAGATGGCACGGCGATAAGTTGATGCCGCCACCACCACCACCACACCACCACCGCCTCGCCAAAGCTTTCTACCGTCTTCAAGATTCTGCAGCCGGTGCATGACCTACGAAGTTTCCGCCCTCACCACAGCCCTCAACTCGCTGGTCCTCGCGGTATCTGGACCACGCCGTGCGCACGCTGTTGGCTTTTGCGCGTACATCGGAGAGGTGGCTTCAGTCGGCCCTTAGGAGGAGAGGCGCGACCATGCCATTGGATCGCCAACAAGGGCACGAGACCTCACGACTCTTTTAACTTTTTTTTTTTCCTGTGGAGGCAATTGTGGTCGACGCCGGGTGGGATTGATACGTGGCAGGATCGCGAGAAACGGCGACGGCTTTGGGGTGGGCCTACATCCAGCAGTGAATTGATCGCACCTGACGATGACAACGATTATTATTTGAAGTCAATCGTTTATGCCAACCATCTCGGAGATGCCAAAAAAAAAACTAAAATTGTAAAATACGAGGCGGGGTAAATGTGAACGTCAACATCAACCGTGATCAATACACTGCTGGATGAAGCCCCCCCCCCCCCAATCCCCCAGGCCATCGTGCAATGTACGAAAATCTGTTCTTGCATACCGTACAGACGTACACTTCCTGAATTTTTGCTGCATCCCTGCACAACAAAACTGTCCGGCTTTAAGGGTTGCCTTATCGCGACATTTATTTCTGCGCAGTACACATCCAGTTTGTACCCTCGCCCCCAAGTTCCTTACAACTCGACGAGATTGTCGAACCCGACGGAAATAGATTATCCGACACTCGAAATGATCGTCCCACGCACTGCAGGAGATATCCCTGTTTTGTAATTGTTGTCAGTGTTAATCATTCTGGTGCAGTCTTACACCCCCTGCCATCAGTGCCTCTCTCTCGACTGGACCGTGCGGAGGCACCTGCAGATTTTATTTTCACGGCGATTGTTGCAACGTGGAAAAATACCTAATTGAATTGTTTGACTGATTTCTCTTCTTTTTTTTAAGTCTCTGTCCGGTGTACAAGTGTCGAGCTTGAAGGCGTGTATAGAGTAGAACCCGCTCCTGTTCACGGCGGCGATCGGTTCCACGAAACCGATCGTTAAACGATTTGGTCGTTAGGCGAGTCGAGAAATTGGACGTTAAAAGGCTAAATTCGTTTCAAATAGCATCCAGAGTTACCCCTTTTTCACCAAAAAAAACTTACTTTGTCATATTTAAACAATGGATATTAATACATGAAGATACTAGACACATTATGAACATAATAAAGGTTTTTTTGGTTTGATCGCGTAAGTATAAATGTGTCGTATCCCTCCACCACCCGGCACAGCCAATTGGTAAGGGAGTTGTCGCTTAACTATTTGGCGTTTTGTTTACATTACAAATCCCTTACTAGTTGGCTGTGTCGGGTGGTGGAGGGTCACGACACATTTATACTCGCGCGATCTAACCCAATACCTTTATTATGAATAATATTGGTTGCGAAAGGCCTACGTGTTAAACTCACATTCTAAACACATACTATTCAATGCATTAATTCATATTTACTGTACTTACAACAGCCCCGTCGTTAACAGGGGAATGGGCCAGTAAGCGAACACATTGGGCTCTTCTTGGTTCTTTTGGTAAAGTCACGTAGAAGGGAAATAATAAAATAATAAAAATAAAACATAATAAAATAATTCTCACGACGATTCGGCCACAACGCAAGGAGCCGTCCTCAGGTGAAGACCAGGTCTGTCGGGGAGACAGCGTCTGAAGTTTCACCCGAGGACGGCTGCTTGCATTGTGGCCGAAACGTCGTGAGAATTATTTTATTATGTTTTATTTTATTATTGTATTATTTCCATTCTACGTGACTTTACCGAAAGAACCAAGAAGATGAATGTCATGTTAATAGCTTCAAACAAGTCAAATAGTCTCCCAACGTGTTCGCCGTCGTTGTCAACACGCGCGTCCTGGAATATTCTCCAGGTGGTCTCCAGAGACCCGGGGACGGGCACATTGATTGCGGCGTTGTTTAAAAATTCTCAGAAGCGTTAAGAAAATCTGTTTTATTTTATTATTTTATTTTTTCCATTCTACGTGACTTTACCGAAAGAACCAAGAAGATGAATCCCTGCAGTCACGAAAGCTTTAAATCGAAACGTTGGGCTCTGTGGAGGCCTGTAGTTAAGTGGTTAATTATTCGTTAGCAGGGCTGGTCGTTAAGAGGGGTTCTACACTATTTTAACACGCAAAGCGTCTCCCTTTTCATTGCCAAACTGCTGTCGCGTTTTCAGCTGCAAGGCTTGGCAAGGTGCTGATTAACTCTTCTTTCCATTTGTCTTGCAGTGGATGTTTTGATTTACGAATACCTCCCGTGTGGCTGCATCAGCCTTTTCTGAACACAGTCGTTAAATAAAGCTGAGAAAGGTGCCGATTGTGCTTGAGTTTAAGGGGTGTGGTATTCATCACCTGGGCTGGTAGCTGGCCCCGTTGCTAGCGTGGAATTGTTACGGTCAACTTAAATTGCACGTTTTCGTATCCAACACTGTGACCTAAACCGGTGGGTCGGGCAACCAAAACAAAGAACAAGCAGAGCCATTTTTTTCGAATTCGGTAAAAAAAAACCTCAATATTTCAAAAGACGCAATGCCACGTGGGTGAATATGAGACGGTGGGTCCTTAATAAATCACTGTCACGAAGCAGCAGTCCTTAATGAGCCGCATTCGGATCCAGAGTCACAGGTTGGTGACTCCTGCCCCACGGTGAACTGGACTCCCATGGTAAACTGGACTTCCGCGGTGAACTGGTGGACTCCCACGGTAAACGACTCCCATGGTAACTCGACATCTACGGTGAACTGGACTTCCACGTGAACTGGATTTCCACGTGAACTGGATTTCCACGTGAACTGGACTCCCACGGTGAACTGGACTCCCACGGTGAACTGGACTTCCACGGTAAACTGGACTCCCACGGTGAACTGGACTTCCACGGTGAACTGGACTTCCACGGTAAACTGGACTTCCACGGTAAACTGGACTCCCACGGTGAACTGGACTCCCACGGTGAACTGGACTTCCACGGTAAACTGGACTTCCACGGTGAACTGGACTTCCACGGTGAACTAGACTCCCACGGTGAACTGGACTCCCACGGTGAACTGGACTTCCACGGTAAACTGGACTCCCACGGTGAACTGGACTCCCACGGTAAACTGGACTTCCACGGTAAACTGGACTCCCACGGTGAACTGGACTTCCACGGTGAACTGGACTTCCACGGTAAACTGGACTCCCACGGTGAACTGGACTTCCACGGTAAACTGGACTCCCACGGTGAACTGGACTCCCACGGTGAACTGGACTTCCACGGTAAACTGGACTTCCACGGTGAACTGGACTTCCACGGTGAACTGGACTCCCACGGTGAACTGGACTTCCACGGTAAACTGGACTTCCACGGTAAACTGGACTCCCACGGTGAACTGGACTCCCACGGTGAACTGGACTCCCACGGTGAACTGGACTTCCACGGTAAACTGGACTCCCACGGTGAACTGGACTCCCACGGTAAACTGGACTTCCACGGTAAACTGGACTCCCACGGTGAACTGGACTTCCACGGTGAACTGGACTTCCACGGTAAACTGGACTCCCACGGTGAACTGGACTTCCACGGTAAACTGGACTCCCACGGTGAACTGGACTCCCACGGTGAACTGGACTTCCACGGTAAACTGGACTTCCACGGTGAACTGGACTTCCACGGTGAACTGGACTCCCACGGTGAACTGGACTTCCACGGTAAACTGGACTTCCACGGTAAACTGGACTCCCACGGTGAACTGGACTCCCACGGTGAACTGGACTTCCACGGTAAACTGGACTTCCACGGTAAACTGGACTCCCACGGTGAACTGGACTTCCACGGTAAACTGGACTTCCACGGTGAACTGGACTTCCACGGTGAACTGGACTTCCACGGTAAACTGGACTTCCACGGTAAACTGGACTCCCACGGTGAACTGGACTCCCACGGTGAACTGGATTTCCACGGTAAACTGGACTTCCATGATAAACTGGACTTCCACGTGAACTGGATTTCCACGGTGTACTGGACTTCCATGATAAACTGGACTTCCATGGTAAACTGGACTTCCACGGTGAACTGGACTTCCATGGTAAACTGGACTCCCACGGTAAACTGGACTTTCACGATGAACTGGACTTCCATGCCGAGGGGTGAACAACCAAAATAACAAGAAGAGCCATTTAGTTTTCAGATTTCAAGAGCCGCACGCCTGAGTCCTTAAAGAGCCACCCCATAAAGTTCTGGTGCCGCAGATTCCCGACGTCCTGGCCTCAAACCAAATAAAGAGATTTGGATCTCTTGTGACAGCTCCCCCGTGTTTAAACTTGGTTCTCGATTGTAACCCAGTTAATGGCCTCTGCTTAGTCACCAATGGCTGTGCACACACACGCAACAACCTGGTACATTTATTTTAACTTTATTTGGATAAATTCCGGCTGGACTGCCATTAAATTAATATGTTTGTAGCAGGGAGTACACACCATGGCGGACGCGGATACGCCCGATGTGCAAAATGTAAAACGTAAAAACCTCTCCAACTTCGATTTAAAGTGTTCGTGACTGCAGGGATTCATCTTCTTGGTTCTTTCGGTAAAGTCACGTAGAAGGGAAATAATAAAATAATAAAATTTTATAATGAAATAAAATATTGCTATATAATATACTTATATAAAATAATATAATAACATATTAAATTAAATTATATGTTTTATTTTCATTATTTTATTATTTCCCTTCTACGTGACTTTACCGAAAGAACCAAGAAGATGAACCTCTCCCGATCCACAAAATACGAAGGAGGCACCACAGCGATGCCACGCTCCGCTGCTCCCCACGCAGTTGTCGGGACTACCATCCGAGTGTGTGAAATTGTCGTCTCTGCTCTGCATCATCCACATCAGCAGGCCGCCACGATGAGAAGCGGGGTGTGTGGAAAAGTGCTCCACCCTTCCTGAGTCTGTGGATAGAGCTGCCTACCGAGTCATTTCGGCAGTAGTTCTGCAATATCCGCTTCGGGTGTGCGCCATTCTCTCTGACGGAGCGTCCCATCGCTGTGCGAGCGTTACGAATGGACACTCACGACGGAGATGAAATTATAACGGGGGTGGGAGGGTGTCAAATGAGCACTTTGTTTAAATGTACGCAGCGGCGAAAACCTGGTTTGGCCTGCTCATTCCCTTCAAAAAGGGGGGGGGGGGGGGGGGTCTCTGCTTTTAAAGTGCGGCCTTCAAAACCATGGGGGAAGGGTTACTGTCCGATTGATTTGAGAATCAGTTACGCGGAATGTGGTGGCCATGAAAGTAACAGACGGGGGGTGGGATGGTCGTGAAGAACACGGAGGCTTGCAACTTTATTACAGCCCGGCGTTTCTTCTGAAGGGCTTTGCTAAATATTTTTTAAGGGCGCTTTGGTTTTAGGAGGACCTCACCAGGCTAATAAATGTTTATTATCATTTTTTTAGTCGCCCCACGAGCTGCGAGGAAAAACCCGTGACCTTTTACTGTGCCTCGGAGTAAAACGTCTCGCGGGCCACCACTGAGTCGTTCGCGCCGCAGCCCCTCGGCTTTGGTCAAAAGGGAAAAGGAAGAGAGACGGCTCGCATGGACGAGGAGGGCTGGCATGGATGAGGTGGACTGGCATGGATGAGGTGGACTGGCATGGATGAGGTGGACTGGCATGGATGAGGAGGGCTCGCATGGACGAGGAGGTCTCGCATGGACGAGGGCATTCACCGCACATCGCCGTCCGCTTCTCACGCCATGGGCCATCAAGCCGCCCCGTGTGACGGGCATTCGAAGCGAGGCGTACGACGTTCCGTGCGCACCCCCCACGTCAGTTCGTCACACGTTTCAAAATTTGGCAAATTTGAAGAGAGAAAAATTTGACAGCGACTTGCTCTCAATTGGGATGACCCGGGGCAACACCGTCCCCCCCACCCCCCCTAGTGGCAGACTCGATCCGTCTTTTGAAACGTATCGCATCGTGATGGCCCGGTGCTTTTGAGAATCGCGCAAGTAGCAACTGTGCCGAATGACGGTTCCTTGTAGTTATTTAAAAACAAAACGCACGGTTGGCTACGTACGGTGCGAACGAAGCTCAGCGTACGTACAAACAGCACCGCGTGTGTGGGATTATAAGAGAGAAATATATAACAGGCTACAATGGCCCTTTGTAGGAACATAAAGAGGCCAGCAAGACAGATTGGACGATAATCAGAATGGGTGCGGCGGTGGCTAGATGTTAACTACCTCGCCTGGTGTATAGGAGGTCGTGGGTTCGATCCCAACCCAGACGCCTGTTGCTGTATATTTGTGGTTTGCGTGTCTCTCTTTCATCATCATCATCATCACGGTGGCTAGGAGATGTTAACTCCCTCGCCTGGTATGCATGCAGGAGGTCGTGGGTTCGATCCCAACCCAGACGCCTGTTGTATATTTGGAGTTTGCGGGTCTCTCTCTCATCATCATCACGGTGGCTAGGAGATGTTAACTCCCTCGCCTGGTATACAGGAGGACGTGAGTTCGATCCCAACCCAGACGCCTGCTCCATATTTGGAGTTTACGGTGTCTCTCCCCATGGTCGCGTGGATTTGTCCGGGTTTTTTCCCCCTGCCACGTTTAGAATCGCGACGACGCACGCGTTGAGAATATTTGGCTGCGATACATTTCCACATCGATGAGCCACTTCGGTGGCAGCCTGTCGTTTGTGGCCGGCTCGCTTCTGAAAAAGAGCTACGGAGCTCAGCTAGGTACCTTACCTGGTACAATAGTTGGAGTCGGGAGACTGCACTTGACCCTACAACCATTGGGGGAGGGGGCAGTGCCGGATTATATCCTCGTAGCACAAGAAGCTACATAATGCTACAGGCCCCGCACTAAATGCTTTCAAGCTATCAATTCCGGTTTGGTGATTCTGCACTCTATTACTATAGTACTACACCGCCTTCAACTTTTATGAACGACTGGGTGTGTAAGGTTAGCGATTTGTCGTATTACCTGGCTGTATAGCAAATGAAAAAATACAATTACTTTACTATGCAAGTAAAATTTTTTTTTTAGATTTAAAGCTTTCGTGACTGCAGGGATTCATCTTCTTGGTTCTTTCGGTAAAGTCACGTAGAAGGGAAATAATAAAATAATAAAAATAAAACAAAGACGCTGTCTTTCCGACAGACCTGTTATTCACTTGAGGACGGCTGCCTGCGTTGTGGCCGAAACGTCGTGAGAATTGCATGTTATGTTTTATTTTTATTATTTTATTATCTCCCTTCTACGTGACTTTACCGAAAGAACTAAGAAGATAAAAAATATTGTTTCAATATTTACGTTTTTTTTCTATTTAAGGCCACTTTATAACATATGCTACAGGCCCCGCACTAGCTTAATCCGGCACTTGGGGGGCTTGACGAAGATGAGAGACGTTTCGTACTTAGTGCTGCAGCCACGAGAAATCTCTGCAAGAAGCCAACCGGTCGATCTGAAAGTTTGAGACAAATTTGGTTTATTGGAAGCTTCACCAATCCTCGTAAGCGCAGCCGCGGCACGATACACACCACCACCACAAAACAAAAACACAAAACAAAAATCCCAGCCAGTTACCGCGGCGATGACAGCAACAGCATTTATACTTTTGATTGTTATACTTTTGATTTTTATTCTGTACATGAATACGGCAACAAAGCTGCTTTTGATTGTTCTAAGCAAGGAAGGCTGGCGAATATAATTGGTATTTGTTTTACTTTACATCGATAAGAGAGAAATGGAAATGTGGACAGGGCATCCCATCCAGCGAAGCCACGAATGGTGGCGACTGTCCTTAGACGAGTCAAAGGTGCAGCCCTGCAACTGCTCGAGGAGGGAGCTCCTGGACGGGCCCCCGCTCTGGATGGCGGGGCATACAATCTTGGCCTCCTCTTTCACGCAGGGCCAGAAATCTCGGAAGCGGTGGGGAGCACGCACAGTGTACCTCCCCGCCTCTCCCCCCCCACACGCGATGCTGCCGATCGACTGAAATGCGGCTGTACCCATCCGTTGTTTGTTCGGGTTGTGTGTGTGTCGGGGGGGTATTTAAGAAACGTGTTCCATTGTTTTCCACCACCGCGCCGGGAGATATAGAATCAAACCGGCGAACTCTGGATTGCAAATCCAGCACGCTGACCCCATTAACGCCGCTGTGGGCGTCCGTAATCATTGGACGTGTTAGGTTTTTGTTTTACTTTACACACATCGATAAGAGAGTAACAAAGCAGGTACCAGTGCAACGCATTACAACAACAAAAATATTAAAATCCGATAACAAGTGCCGCAAAACCCGGCAGGTCGCCGTCGCCACCGCCGCACAACAATGTCGCGGCGTTACCGCCAGAACCTCGCTTCACAACATCCAGGCCCCCGGCATGCGAAGCCACAACTTATTGAGATAAAGCCACTTGCCAACACCAGTTTGTGAAACTCCCAGCGACCGAGGCCCCAACCTGGGGGGGCTGGTGTGCGTGTCTGAAACCCAGCCTGGCTTTTTGTTTTGATTTTGTTGTTTCCGCCTGGCACGCCCGCCCGGGGTTTTTCGGAACAACAGGGTGGCGCAGAGCCAGCGAGTGTGCAGGCGGTGCAACTGCACCGGTGGCACCATGGGCCACGGAAGGGCGGGGGGGGGGGGGTATCGACGCGTCGGGGGCCTCCGAACATCGGATGGGCGGCGCGGGGGCGGGGGGTAGAGGAATTTAAAATCTTGGGCCCCATGTCATCTACGTGACGACACCGAACCCTCCAATTAGTCCTGCAAAGTGGACCACAAGGCTGGTGCCAGCCAGGGTGGGGCACTGCACCAACAAATGTCCCTTTGGCACCACCCGAGGTCACCGCGATGGTGGCGCTCACAACAATCGGCTGCGACTGCCCCCCCCCCCCACCACCCCACCCGCTGCGACTGAGTGCCAGGCCTGGTGGGGGACCATTAGACTTGCACAGAACCCATGGACTTGCAACTTGCATAGAGTCCCATTAAACTCACCATGTGACCGGGCCCCCATCCCACGGACTAAAGGTGTGAAGGGGGCTCAGGGAAATTGGATGGGGGTCCCCCCCCCCCAATATAATTCCTTGCACCAGGGCCCGTTACCAACCATGCCACGGCCACTGACAAGTGGACATCAGTGTATCTCCACCGCAGGCTAAACAAAAAATACCCACACACACATTCGCGGCTAAACGTACAGATATATATTTTTTCCGACATGAAAAGCGATTGAAATGAAATAACGACAACAAGAACAATAATAAAATAATAATAACATACATCTTTTTTTTTAGAGAGAGAGAGTGAGCGGCTGACGATCGCAGTTCGTTCCGGCCACCAAAAAAAACAAAAAATGCCATCGGCGGCGTCGTCGTCATCGTCCGCGGTTGCTGGGAAGACAAACACGGCGCGCGCGCGACCCTCCGACGAAACCTCCGAAACCGGGAGGGGTCACCGCGAGAGGGTTTTGTCTCGTCGGCGCTTTGCCGGCGACTCAAGAACCTCTTGGGCGCCGCACGACGGCTCGCGTTACCCACCACCACCACCCCGTGTCCAGGCCACGAACGGCTGCCTCCGGACGGAGAGAAGCGACGAGGGCGGGCGACGGCGTGGATGCCAACAGAGGCGTGCTGAGAACGCGGGGCGATCCATTTGTAGATACACCCCCCCCCCCCCTTTTATATATTTTTTACAAAATCGGGAGAAATCATGAAGACGACGAGAAAACGCCGATGTTATTTTCGCAGCCTCCGTCTCCCACCGACGCCCAATTCACCGGCTAAATATATTTTGTATGCGCGCGTGTGTGTGTGTGTGTGTAAAAACGTCTCTGCGTGATGATACTGTGCACACTTTGTCCAACACTGCCCGGGCCCGGTGGGTGCACGGCTTGCCCACAACGTTCATTCGACGGCGCGCGACAGCGAAGAAAGACGATGATGATGTTGTCGTCATTGTCATAGACGACGATGATGTCATCGTCGTCATTGTCATGGACAACGACGACGATGGTGTCGTCGTCGTCGTCATCATCATCATCGCTGTCGACCGTGCCGTGGCTTGGTCGTGTACCCACGCGCGATTCCGTGCTGCACCGCCGTATGGCACACAACCCAGTTGGGTTAAGTTCGGGGGGGTGGTGGAGGTGGTGGTGGATTAAACGATAAAGCTGTTAACTATTTTTAAAAATTTTACCAGGTTAAGGCCCGTCGAGGTGTGTAGCTCTTTTTCTGAACAGACCCGGTCAACGCGAATGATATACCCCCCCCCCCCCCCCAACAGAGCCGGCTGATCATGACGTGGACATTCATAGCAGCAGACAAACTACTCGAAAGGCACATCGATTCTCAAACGTGGCGGGATTAGAAAGCGGAGGACCCGGAGAAAAAAATCCACACGACCACTGGGAGAGAGAGAGGACACGCAAACTCCAAATGCACAGGCGTCCGGTTTGGGATCGAACCCACGACCCCCTCTGCGCGGCCAGGCGAGGTGGTCGACATCTCATGTGGGGGCACAATCCAGTTGGCGAGGGGGCAGAGGGTGGAAAGTGGCTCGCGCCAATCCAACGGCACGGACTCTGGTCACCAGCCACGTGCTTGCATGAAAGCAGAAGGGGCCCCCCCATCATAAAGAATCTGTGGGGCATCATAAACGGATTGCCCCGAACGGTTATCCACATGCGTTTTTTGTTTCTTGTGGAGGGGGGGGGGGGGGGGGGTTGGATCGCGTAAAATTAAATGTGTCGTTAAACCCGCCACCACCCAACACGGCTAACGAGCGATGTTCGTTACGCAAATAAAAACGTGCCAATTTTGGTTACCAGTTGAGCACTCGCACAGCATTTTTAAATTCGAGCACGACGGTCGTATCACCGCCCCGCGTTGGCAGCAGTAACGCGCATCACAATACTGACCGTACTGAGAAGTTCACGGGGGAATCTAGAAATTGGATCGTCCCGGACGTGGGATACACGCAACACGTCAGTTTGCAAACGCGTAGCGAGGCTTTCCCGACCAACATCCACAAGGAGGGTTTTTTTTGAGGTTCGATCGCGTGAATATTAACGTGTCGTCAAACCCGCCAGCACACGACCACAGCCAATTGAGTGACAAACCGCTACAATTAATTGGCCGTGTCGGGTGGTGGCGGGTTTGACGACACATTTCATATTTACGCGATCGAACCCAAACAAATCCTCGTGTGTGTGGACGCAAGATGTAGTTTGTGAATGCGACGTAGCAAGCGGGACGTCGGGCGGCTTGGCAACGACAAAACAACTGCCCATCGCGGATAAAACTAAAACAAACGCGCGAACACGCAACTCTGTTGACAACGCTCGATTACAGCACCGTGAATACCATTTATTCAATTGATCAATATACCATCGGCACTCTCTGTAACGTCTCTCCGGAAATGTAGAGGTGCAGCCCTGAAAACTGCCTGCTCTCAATGCCGCCGTTGGAGAGGGGACCACAACCACCACGAGAGGGTGTGTTTGGGCCTACTCTTCCACAAAATGGGACTTTTTTTTTGGCCAGTATCAAAGTGTGAAAAAATAAGAATAGGTTTTTTTTTTTTACCGTTTCTGGCAATAAAATAGGAGGTGTTTAAGATGCTCAAACGCCAAACAGAAACCTTTTGCAAGGAATCGCGTCTGCATCAACCACACGTACCTGCACCGAACGTGCAAACACTCGCGCACTATCAGAGCAGGTACACGACCCTCCTTGCGAAAGGTTATCATCCATTTGAGCAACATCTCAACACCTGTTTTTTATTGCCAACAAGGGGTAAAACCTATTCCGAGCGTCTTTTCTTCCACCCTGGGCAGGTGATCGTCATCTCGGTCGGAGGCGGCGGAGTTACGGACCGCCGCGATAAACCCCCAGCGGCATCTACCGACGCACAGGTGCTCGCTAAGGGCATTGCGCAGGGCAGCAAGAGGGCACAGCCGCTAACCGCCTACGCCAAACCCGCATTGACCAGCGTGGCGAAGTATGGTCAAACAACCCCCACCCCCCCACCTAACACTAGGTGAAAAGTGCGACGGGGAAACCTACCAACGATAAACTATTTTCATTTTTAAATCCTTTATATTAAGTTCACTTGCGCGCTTGCTTGCTTACGACCGTGCAAATCTTTCGGTCGTTTTCTAACCCACTTCCCGTGATCCAATCGAGCTGCCATTTTGCACACAGACTCGTTGTGCGTGACAATTAATGTTCGTGAAATTTTTTTCTCAAATTTTACACCTTTTAGGGAAAAAAAAATTATATTTAATTACCAATTGCTTAATTCTGCCATGCAATCATCTGACCCATAGGTGGCAGCCATCTCAAGCCAGAGGACGAGAGGACTCTAGCCACCACGCATATAAAGGATTTATAGTGAAAAACGTTGTTTTTACGGGTGTTTCAGAAGTGACCTGGCCACAAATGATAGCCCAACGAAGTGGGCTTCTGTGGAAATTCATAGCAGCCAGATATTCTAAACGCACGTCGATTCGACTGAACGGGGAGAGGGAACAGGCAAACTCAAAATAAAGAGGTGTCAGGGTCGGGATCGAACCCACGACCTCGTGTATTCCAGGCGAGGTAGTCAACATGTTGCCACCAGGGCACCCCAACCAACCCACGAGACAGGAACGACAGGTCAAAGGTCAGGTGTGGAGTTAGTGTCCGATTGGTTAGTGTGGTTAAGGGTTATGGGTGGTGTTAGTGTCAGATTTGTCAGTCTGGTTAAGCGTTGAAGGGTTTCGTTGGCGAGTGAGATTAGAGTTAAGCTTTGGGCTACAATCCGATTGGCTAGTTTTGTTTGTGCTAGAAAGGTCGGGCCACGGTCCGGTTGCTCAGTTTTTAGGGACAGTTGCTCTAGCAATCCGATTGGCTAGTCTGTTAGTGTTAGGGGTATGATCTAATTGGCTAGTCTGTTAGTGTAAGGGCCTGTTGCTCGTACCCAGTTGGCTAGTTGGCTCGTGTTAGAGCAAGTTTCTATCATCCGGTTAGTTTGTTAGTGTCGGGGCAAGTTCATGGTATCCGATTGGCTAGTGTGTGACCAATCGGAGGGCTGCACCTCCGATTGGTCACTTTGCCTCCTGACAGCTCGGGCCTCTCGTGCCATTGGCCAAGGCCGATCTCTCGCTTCAGTGCCCCCTCGCGATGCATTTTAAAATGCAGGATTGAAAACTCATTTCTTGAGAACTGCTTTTTGCGTTTTCGTTTGTTGTCCTTACCTCCCAACCCCGCCACCTCACGATTTAGCACGGTTGCCTACGTATGGTGCAAAAGAAGTTCAACATACGTCCACCGCTGCCCCCCCCCACCCCAATTCGTGTGCGCCAATGCCGGATGAGCTGTCCCCCACGACGGGGGTGGGGGGGGGGGGTGTGAAACGGCGGGGGGTTGGACAAGCAGAAACCCCTCTACGCATGCAGAGTTACGGTGACCGTGACCGCAGTTTAATTTAAAACTTAAAAAAAAAACTAAAGCTAAAATTCAGCGGATTACACAAACCCTGCCATAGTAATAAAAACAAGACAAACCACCCCCCCCAGACACGCGGCCAAACCACCGCCCCCCTTCCCAAGACCACCGGGGGGGGGGGGGGTTGGCGGAGTCTTCCATCGACAGATTGGTGTCGGCCGGATTCTGGAGGTGCGACCGAGCGCGAACGGGCGCCGTCGCGAAGGAACGGACGGCGCTCGGCAGGGGGAGGGGGGCCGAGGTCCCCCCCCCCCCGGCCAACCTCGCCCCGCAACCCCCCCCAGCGATGACTCATCAACGCCCACCCCCCCTTTCCCCACCACGATAAACTCTTTCTTTGGGCAGGATTTCCTGTAGCGGCGCACGGGCCTTATCGGAGGCCGCAGCGGGCGGGGGCCTCAGGGTGGAGCGTGGCTGTCGCCGCCACTTTACCCGCCACCACCGTGTTACAAGGTCTTTTGCGGGGGTGGGGAGGCGAAACGTAGCCCCCGAACGATGCGTTGAGAGCGACGTCAGGGGAGCGAGTGCCGCACGTCGCGCGTGCGAATGGGATGGATGCTAAGTACGTGATCGCAGACAGGACAGAACTGGCCGTCTTCCCCGCACTTTACACAAGGGCGGCCTTGGCAGAACACCAGACGTCATCCCTCCTCGTCATCCTCCCCATCGCGCCGCAGAATGTTACAGCCTTCCCACTCCGTGCGTAAAATGTTTTTTAGTTTTTTGTTTTTTGTGTGATAAGCGGGCACGTACACGCGTGTGCGCGCGCGTATTTATTTTATTAAAATGCGTCGTCGGCGGGGTTCGTCTCCGTCGCGCGGAGGGTCACACGAACACTGGCTCCCTCTCCTCGAAGCCGTTCGAGTGCCGGTCAAACATCCCGGCCGCCCCCCTCTCCACGTCGGGCCCGCACGCCGGCACCGACGACTTCTCCACGCTCCCATCGGCTTTGCTCCCTTCCGTCACATCCTCCTCATCCTGCTGCTGCTGCTGCTGCTCCTGCTGCTGCTGCTGCTGCTCCTGCTGCTCCTCCTCTACGATGCCGGATTCCCCCTCGCTCGCCAGCTGCAGCAGCGGGAGCTGCGGCTCGGCTTCCGGCGCGAACGCCGCGCCCCCCTCTTGCTTCTCCGCGACTGGAGACGAGATCCCAGAATCCTCGGCGGCGGGCTGAGCCTCCAGGATGGCGTCGTCGATCTCCTTGACGGCAGGCCGCGAGCATCCGCGCGTGATCTTCGTCGTCGTCGGCATCATCGTCACCTTTGCTCGGCCCCCAATCATTTCCGTCGGCAGGCTTCCCCTTCGCGGGGTTTCCACCGTCGTCGGCAGCTGTGTCGGCGTCACCGCCGCCATCGGCCGCCTCGCCGGCATCTTTGACGGGCGACGCAGGAGCGCCGCTGCCCGAATCTGCCGCGTCGGGCTTCGCCTCTGCGACGCCTCGCTCGTCCTCCGGCCGCGTGGGCCGTGCCTCTGCCTCCTCCTCCTCCTCCTTTGCTTCCTCCTTCACGTCCTCCTTCTCCTTCACCTCCTCCTTCTCGTTCACCTCCTCCTTCTCGTTCACCTCCTCCTTCTCGTTCACCTCCTCCTTCACTTCCTCCTCCTCCTTCACCTCGTCCTTCACCTCGTCCTTCACCTCGTCCTTCACCTCGTCCTTCACCTCGTCCTTCACCTCGTCCTTCACCTCGTCCTTCACCTCCTCCTTCGCCGCCTCCTCCTCAACCTCCTTGGTCACCACCTCCGCCGGCTCAGCCACAGCGCTACCACACGCCACCGTCGCCGCCGCTGCCGCCACCGCCGTCTCGGTACCGGCGGTCCGGTTGTTGGCGTTGACGTTTCCGTCCGCCGCCGGCACCGCCGCCGCCGCCGCCGCCGCCGCGGCCGCCTTGTTCTCCACGAGCGTCATCTCCACGAAGAGGACGTCCCGCGTCTTCGCGGCCTTGACCCCGTCCGCGGCGTCGCCCGCTTCGGCCGCCGGCTTCTCGCCGTCGGCGGCGGCGCTCAGCAGCTGCTTGCGCGCCTTCTTCTCGGGGACGGCGCGACGGCCGTCGGTGGCGGCGGTGCCGGCGCCCGGAGGAGAGGCCTGGCCGGCCAGGATGGCCCTCCAGTCGATGTTGGGGTCGTCGGCCAGCGCGGCGAGGTTGAGGTCGCCGTCGCCCACGAACACGATGCTGTCGCGGTACAGGTTGTGTCGGCTCTGCACGGCCGCCGCCTTCACCACTGCGTTTGAGAGATGGGAGGGAGAGGGAGGGTACAGGGGGAACGTTGGCCATTATTGTACCCCGTGACAGAAAGACGGGGAGACACCCAGACCCACGGCTTGACCTCCGCACTGCTGGCTGAGCGTCTCCGACACGGCCAGCGTGGAAACTCCTGGGATTGCGACCCAAACCCAAGGACTTCCAAAACCCGGGATCTCAACATCCCCGACACGGCCATCATGAATCCCACGAGAAAAAGAGAGCGAGAGAGCGACACCGATCAACAGCGCGTGAAAAACCGAGCATCTTGACGGTGCCGGCTCAGTCGGGTGTCTTCGACACGGCCATCATGAGCCCCCCCCCACTCCCGCCCCCCCTCCCCCCCCCTGTTGTAGGATTGTAGGACGCGTTTGGCGCTCGCTGCTGGCAGGAGGCTCGACGGTACCTTGGAAGATGTCCTTGGAGAGCGACTGCAGGAGGATCTCCTCGTAGACGTTCTCCACGCGCACCACGCGCGAGTGGTCCTCGAAGATGGTCTCTTCGTAGCGCGGCAGCTCCTGCAGGGGGGGGGGTGAGGAGGAGTGGGGTGGGTGAGGAGGAGGGGGGGGGGGTGAGGAGGGGGGGGGGTGAGGAGGGGGGGGGGGTGAGGAGGAGGGGGGGGGGTGAGGAGGAGGGGGGGGGTGAGGAGGAGGGGGTGGTGGTGAACGAGCGGGAGATGACCACCGTGGCGATTGCAATGTTAGTCACATGGACGGACCGATTCTCATTTTCACGGCTGGAAAAGCGTTCCGTTTTCTCCCCACGTTCGCGCAGGAAGGCCTCCCCCCCACCCCCCTTCCCCCTCCCCCCTCCCCCACCAACCCCACCCCCCCACACCACGTCTCGGGACTCTTTTTCGGAAGGGTCCTGGCCGAGTTTTCACAGTGGTGGTGGTTGGGGGGTGCGATGATGACGACGTTTAAATTGCGATGGAGTAAAAAGAGGTAAACATTCTCAACACGTGGAAGGGAACCATCGGAGTATCCAGCCATCAGCCACCCGACGTAACTTAACAACACTAATACAATAAACAAACAATCGTAGTAGCGACAAGGAGACTTGCGCGTGCCGTATGTAACGTAACGTCCCTTTTACGTCAAGTGGGGGGGGGGCACCCAACCCCCTCGGCCCCCCTCCCACAGCCCCCCCCCCCTCCATCAACACCACCACGCACCGGTTTGCAGCTGGGTCCGAGCGAAGCGAAGAGGTAGGGAGCGGTGATCTGCAGCAGAGCGTCACGGAAGAACCTCTTGCGGGTGGTGCTGCTGTCGTAGTCGTATTTCTGGGGTGGGGGGGGGGGCAGTGGTGGTGGGGGCAGGGGGGGGCAGGGGGGGGGGCAGGGGAACAATTTGCATCGAGTTACTCATCACACATCGCACAGCACAAAACACGGTTAAACTATCGCGTAAATATATAAACGTGCCGTTAAACCCGCCAGCAACCGAGCAAAGGGTTGTCACGTAAACAGAACGTGGCCAATTCGTCACTAGTACAGCACTAGTGTGTAGTGTATAGTGTAGTGTATAGTGTAGTGTATAGTGTATAGTGTACTATACTAGTACAGCACTAGTGTGTAGTGTATAGTGTACTATACTAGTACAGCACTAGTGTGTAGTGTAGTGTATAGTGTAGTGTAGTGTATAGTGTAGTGTATAGTGTAGTGTATAGAGTACTATACTAGTACAGCACTAGTGTGTAGTGTATAATAGTGTAGTGTATAGTGTAGTGTATAGGGTACTATACTAGTACAGCACTAGTGTATATTGTAGTGTATAGTGTAGTGTATAGTGTAGAGTATAGTGTAGTGTATAGTGTAGTGTACTAGTACAGCACTAGTGTGTAGTGTATAGTGTAGTGTATAGTGTAGTATACTAGTACAGCACTAGTGTGTAGTGTATAGTGTAGTGTATAGTGTAGTATATAGTGTACTACACTAGTACAGCACTAGTGTATAGTGTAGTGTATAGTGTAGTGTATAGTGTACTATACTAGCACAGCACTAGTGTATAGTGTAGTGTATAGTGTAGTGTATAGTGTAGTATACTAGTACAGCACTAGTGTATAGTGTAGTGTATAGTGTAGTGTATAGTGTACTATACTAGTACAGCACTAGTGTGTAGTGTATAGTGTACTATACTAGTACAGCACTAGTGTGTAGTGTATAGTGTAGTGTGTAGTGTACTATACTAGTACAGCACATCAGTGTGTTGGAGAGCCTTAACAGGCCAGATTTGTGGCTATCGCCTGAAGAAGCTAGTTGTAATTACTGGCGAAACGTCGTACTCAGATTGTAAATGTTGTGGTTTGGCTCTCAAACATACAACCGGTGTGCTGTACTAGTGACGAATTGGCACGTTCTGTCTACGTGACAACCCTTACTAGTTGGCTGTGTCGGGTGGTGGCGGGTTTACCGACACATTTATACATTTACGCGATCTAACCCAATAAAAGACCTCTTATGGATGATTTTGGTCGCGAAAGCTTGCGTGTTAAACTAAACTTGGCACGGACTCTGGTGCAAGGAATTACACACGGGGGGAGACGGACACCTTCTGTCTATTCTTAGGTTTTTTCGGTAAGGTCACGTAGGTAAAAAATTAAAATGAATCAAAGTAAAATACAAATAAAATAAAAATCTACCTACGTGACTTTACCGAAAAAACCTAAGAATATGAATCCTTGCCGTCACGAAAGCTTCAAATCTAGAACCTTCTGTCTAACATCTCTCTCTCTTCGCAGCCTGGCGCACAGGGCCCGGTGCAGTCTCGCCGCCTGCACACCGGGCGTGCGCTCACCTTGAGGACGCGCTCGAGGGCGCGCTGGGCGGCGGTGGGCACGGGGGTCGGTGTGGCCTCGGGGGCGAGGCTCTGGTGCAGGTAACGCTCAAAGGTGTACACCGCGTCGTCCAGCAGCTGCTCAGAGACACGCGCGCACACACACACACAGTCGCACACACACAGTCACACAGTCACACACACGCACACACACACAGTCATGTACACACACACACGCAGTCATGTACACACACACACACAGTCATGTACACACACAGTCACACAGTCATGTACACACACAGTCACACAGTCATGTACACACACAGTCACACAGTCATGTACACACATACACACACGCACACACACACATACATACACACACGCACACACACACAGTCACACGCGCACAGTCACACAGTCATGTACACACATACACACACGCACACACACACATACATACACACACGCACACACACACAGTCACACGCGCACACACACACAGTCACACGCGCACACACACACACAGTCACACGCGTGCACACACACACACACAGTCACACGCGCGCACACACACACACAGCCACACGCGCGCGCACACACACAGTCATGTACACACATACACACACAGTCACACGCGTGTACACACACACAGTCATGTACACACATACACACACAGTCACACGCGTGTACACACACACAGTCATGTACACACATACACACACAGTCACACGCGTGTACACACACACAGTCATGTACACACATACACACACAGTCACACAGTCACACACACACACACAGTCACACGCGCGCACACAGTCACACGCGCGCACACACACAGTCACACGCGCGCACACACACAGTCACACGCGCGCACACACACAGTCACACGCGCGCACACACAGTCACACGCGCGCACACACAGTCACGTACGCGCGCACACACAGTCACACGCGCACACACACACACAGTCACGTGCGCACACACACCATGACGTACACGCACACACACAAGCACATGTACACCATCACATACGTACACACACACAGGTGGGCGGGTGCACGTCATACGCAAGACAAAGATCCCCATATAGTCTTAACAGGCTGTTGGGGCAAGTGCTGTTGGCGAGTAGCACCGATGAAGGCCGGCACTGTGGCACACGAGGGGGCCCCGGCTGCTCGCTTGCCCCAACCGCCTGTTCAGGCTACACGGGGGATCTTTGTCTTTGTGTAGCAGTGCGTGTGTGCGTCTGTCTGCGCGCGTGTGTCTTTGTGTGTGCGTGGCGCCACCTCCTGGACGAGCGTCTGGCCCCTGTGGATGAGCGCGTCGGACGACGAGAAGTCGACGCGCTGCTTGAGATCTGCGAGCTGCGCCTTCAGCCTCTCCACCTTTTCGTCGCACGGCAGCATCTTCACCGGGTCGGACGGCGCCATGGCCAGCTTCTCCACGTACTGCACGCGCAGAGACACAAGAGGTGACCACCACCCACCAACCACACCGTGTCGCCGTAACGGACTGTTGCCGGTAAGTCGTCGTCGTCGTCGTCTTCTTCCGGACGGCTGCGGACGTCGAAGATGCGGAGTAACGACCGCCGGGAGACAACCGCATGTGTGGAGCGGCGTGGAGCAGTGTATCATCATCATCAACATCATCACCATCACCACCATTAACATCACCATCAACATCACCATCAACATCACCATCAACATCACCATCAACATCACCATCAACATCACCATCATCACCACCACCACCACCACCATCATCCTCATCATCACCACCACCATCACCACCATCACCACCATCACCACCATCACCACCATCATCATCATCATCCTCATCATCGCCGTGTCGTTGACACGATTGCGTACTACGTTCCCCGTTCTGGACGACCGCTGGTCCCGCACGCTGCCGGAGACGTTTGAGAAACACGCTCCGCCCCTTCCGTGCGTCAGGTGTCATCCGCATCTGCTGCCACCACGGTTGCTTAGGGGTGGACCCACGAGCCGCGTGGGAGATCAAAACAGTGGGAGATCAAAACACTGGGATCTTCTGCATTGGCTCTGTTAGTCAGGACCAATAAAGCTGCCCCCCCCAGGTGCCCCCCCCCCAGGTGCCCCCCCCCCGGTGCCCCTCCCCCCGCCCACCTCTGCGAGGCGCTTGGCTCCGCCGTCGTTCTGCGTGTTCTTGACGAGGTGCTGCACCTCGCGGGAGAGAACTCCGCGGCCCTCGCTGAAGCCGTCGCTCACGCACCCCATGAGCGCCTCCAGCGCCCCCCCCAGCACGGGCTGCACTTGCTGCCGGCAGCACGCGTCCACCTTGGGCTGCAGGAAGCCTGCGTGCATTCGTGCGTGCGTGGGGAGTGGTGGCGCGATGGTTAGCGCGATGCGCGACAAAACTCCCCCGCTTCTTCTTATTCTGTACCGCTGACGAAGATGCGGAGCAACGGCTAACAACTTCACACTCAGGTGGGCAAGCCGGATAACCGCGTCAGGAGCAAGCGGAGGAGTGTATCGTCATCATCATCGTCGCGATGTCCCCTTCGTATTTGTGGATCGGGGCATTGCGTCGTTCTACGTTGTACGATCCCCACCCCGCTCACGACCAACACCGGTGACGATTATCAGAACCGGTCCTGGGCCTCCCCCTAGGATGACTCCGCCTCAAATGAGTACCTGGTGCAGTGTGTAAGCATCGCCACTGGGGAGACAAAGGCGGCCGGGCGTGGTGCTGGCCACCCGCCCCTTCGTGTGCCGTGCCGGCCTTTGTAGGTGCTGCTACTAGCTAACAGCACTTGCCCCAACAGCTTGTTAAGACTACACGGGGGATCTTTGTCTTTGTGTGCGCACCACGAACCCGGCGACCCGAGTTCGATTCCCGCTCACGGCCAACGCCAGCGACGACTATCTGCACCGGTCCTGGGGCCTCCCCCTAGGTCAACTCGGCCTCAAACGAGTACCCGGTGCGGTGTGTAGTAACCGTCGCCACTTAGGCGGGGGTGGGGGGGAGGGGGGGACAGAGGCGGCCAACCTCGTCGCGTGCCACAGTGCCGGGCCTTCGTAGGCGGTGCTTCAACGAGCTAACAGCACTCGCACCCCCCCACCCCAAACAGCCCATTAAGGCGATAACCTTCTTCTCTGTGAAACGCGGGGGGGCGGTAGCCTTCTGAAGCCGTGGGGGGAGGGGGGGGGTGCAAAGACCCCGGGGGAGTTGGGTCCCCGCTCTCACGGCGACGGCCGCATCGTCACCTCGCATCTTGCCGGCGACCTGCTCCTTGGAGGAGATGATCTGGTCGAGGTCCGGCCGGATCAGGGACTCGAGCGCCGGCCGCATCTCCTGGCACTCCTGGCGGAGGGCCGCGTGGCCCTCGCTCGTCTGCTCCTGCACCAGGCGGTAGACCGCCGACGAGATCTGCGGTGGTGGCAAAGGGTGGCACACGGGGATTTTTTTTTTTTGAGTCTCAACATCATCGTTGTCGTCGTCGCTGTTGTTAGCCGTGGCCGATCCACTGCCGGATGAAGCGCTTCCCCGAGCCACGGGGCGACTTCCGACTATCCTGCCGATTTCAACCTCGGGCCCCGGAGCGCAGGCTGCGGCGTGGATACCGTGCAGGAGGAAAATTGGGGTGCGGCAGAGGGGGGGGGACGTCGGTGCGACACCGCCGACACGCAACGTGAAAGCATCGTCACGCACTGATATTGGAGAAATAACCCATGCTGGAGGTTTACCGCGCGTCACCTGCAGCGTGTGTGTACGCGTGCGTGTGCGGTAGTGTAGCGGTTAGCGCGCTGCGCTATGAACCCGGCGACCCGGGTTCGATTCCCGCTCACACCAGTGACGATTATCTGAACCGGTCCCCGGCCTCCTCTAGGTCGACTCAGCCTCAAATGAGTACCTGGTGTGGTGTGTAAACATCGCCACATGGGAGACAAAGGCGGTCGGGCGTGGTGCTGGCCACCCACCCCCTCGTGTGCCGTGCCGGCCTTCATAGGTGCTCGCGAACAGCACTTGCCCCTACAGTCTGTTAAGGCTATATGGGGGATCTTTGTCTTTGTGCGTGTGCGTGTATGCGTGTGTATGCGTGTGCGTGTATGCGTGTGCGTGCGTGTGCGTGCGTGTGCGTGCGTGTGCGTGTGTGTGCGCGCGTGCGTGCGCATACGCGCGTGTGCGTGTGTACGCGCGTGTGTGTGTGTACGCGCGCGTGCGTGTGTGTGTACACGTGTGCGTTCCTCCATCTCACCATGGCCCAGGCTCTGTGCTTCTCCTGCGGTCGCCCTTTGAGCCTGGGAGTGATGTCGGCCTGCAGGCTCGTCACCAGCTCCTCCATCACCAGGTTGCTCAGGATCTGTCGACGGGCAATGGTCGCGGATCATCATCCGCCAACGCCGCGAGACGACGCCGCAAGACGATGCCGCATGGCGATCGTCTCACCGCCCATTCCCCACCCCCCCCAAACTCCCCCGCAGTAAAGAAGAAGACGACCACGACGAAGATGAATTGGATGTCTAGATTTGAAGCTTTCGTGACTGCAAGGATTCATATTCTTAGGTTTTTTTGGTAAAGTCACGTAGGTAAAAAAATACAATTAAAATTAATAAAAGTAAAATCACTTGATACAGCTATCGTGCTATGACGGTTCCACCTGAAGACGGAGGCTTGTGTTGCCTCCGAAACGTCGTGATTTTTATTTTGTTTTTATTTTACTTTTATTCATTTTTTTTTTACCTACGTGACTTTACCGAAAAAACCTAAGAATATGATTTGGATGGCCAAGAATCGCACGCGCCGCGCACGGCCCGGTGAGCGTGGAATGTCGTTGGGCTCAACGTCGGGCGCAACGTTCGATCGCACGGCAACGGCCGGGAGGAAGGCCTTCATCCGGCCAAAACATGGACACACAATGGGCCGCGAAAATTAAAAAATCACCACCATCGATATTCTCGGCGAACGCCCGATAGGCTCACGGCGATTGGCGACGCAGGAAGACTTCTTCACAATTTTGGCTCGTCGCCCGATGAAGCCGGTTGTAATCAATGAAACGGAGAAAACTGAAAAGCTGTTGTCATCGTCGCCAGCGAAACGTTAAGGAACTCAAATTGTAAAAGTTGTGGGTTTACTCTCCAACGCACAAGCGGTGTGCTGAAGTAGTAAACTAATTATTCTTTTTGGTTCTTTTGGTAAAGTCACGTAGAAGGGAAATAATAAAATAATAAAAATTAAACAATCAAATAATTCTCACGACGTTTCGGCCACAATGCAAGCAGCCGTCCTCAGGTGAAGAACAGGTCTGTCGGAAAGACAGTGTTCTTCACCTGAGAACGGCTGCTTGCGTTGTGGCCGAAACGTTGTGAGAATTATTTGATTGTTTAATTTTTATTATTTTATTATTTCCCTTCTACGTGACTTTACCGAAAGAACCAAGAAGATGAATCCCTGCAGTCACGAAAGCTTTAAATCGAAATAGTAAACTAATAGCCACGTTTTGTTGACGTGGTCGGGTGCTGGGCGGGTTTAACGACACATTTATATTTACGCGCTCAAACCCCAAAAAAAGAAAACCCTCATCATGTGAATACACTGCTGGCGTCTGTGTGTGTTGTGGGTCTATGGGAGTGTGGAAGGTGGTGGGGGTTGTGGTGGGGGGGGATGACCTACACGGCCAATGGCTGTTTTGGCAGTCGGTCCGAATTCTTGGAAAATCCTGCACGAGTTCCCAAGACAAACCGCTGCCCCCCCCCCCCCCCCATTCTTCTTCGTCAAAGGCGGAATTGTACGTCCCGATAAACGCAGGCCACTAACGTCCCGCCATCACGAACGCCGCCATCATTTTTGAGAAGAGGTGGAAAGAGGAAAGGACAGAAAGAACTTTCCGATGGAGGCGTAATTCGCCCCCCCCCCCTCATCCCCCCTAGCCCCCCCCCCCAGCCCCCCGCCCGATCGCGAAATGTCACCAAATCCGCTCTCAAACGTCTCTCTTCATTACATTTTCCCCGTCCGAAAGAATCTCTGTATTGTGACGGACTCGCATACTTTCCACATGTCTACACGCCGCCGCTGTTGCAGCGCTAAAGGACGGGCGGGTTTTAGCGATACAAAACAACGAGTAGAACACGCATGTGGTTTAGTCGTAGGAATGCTCCTAGCACAGCATCGTGGAACACAATTACAACGCATTGTCACACCGCGGAGAGAGAGAGAGAAATACAAACTCCAAATATGCAGCATGGGTCAGGGATCAAACCCACGACCTCCTGCATACCAGGCGAGGGGAGTTAACATCTCGCCACCGCGGCGGTGCCCCATTCCATTCTGTCATCGTTTTTTTTCTAAACAACAGCAAGAGCCTTGAGTGAAGGCTCTCTCTATACACAAGTGTAACGATGCCGACAACCCCCCCCCCCCTTGCTTTACCAAGCGCCTTTATTGTGGATACCAACGCTATCCCGAGGCCCGGAGACTTTGGTTCTTCTGGTTTCAATTTCGTCTTCTCCATAACCGTCCCCTTCCCCTTGTTGCTGTTCAACCTTTTAGATCCTCTTCCTGGAAGGTTTCTAGACCCTCTCTCCTTCAACCAATCCTCACCCAACGGTTCTCAGCCGTTCCCCCTCCCAGCCCACCTTCCGTTCCGTTCCCAGCCCACCTTCCGTTCCCCTCCCAGCCCATCTTCCGTTCCCCTCCCAGCCCACTGCCGTTCCCCTCCCAGCCCACCTTCCGTTCCCCTCCCAGCCCATCTTCCGTTCCCCTCCCAGCCCATCTTCCGTTCCCCTCCCAGCCCACCTTCCGTTCCCAGCCCATCTTCCGTTCCCCTCCCAGCCCACCTTCCGTTCCCCCATCCTTTCACGTTTGAATTTCTCTTCCCCAAATCATTTTAATTCTCCGTCCTTAGCCAATCCCCTTCGAGGCCTCCCTGCACCAATCAGAGGCCTTGACACACTTCACGACTGTCCGTTCCGCGCGCGTACCATGTCGGGCCAAGTGGTATGTTGTTCTCAGTCTTTAAATGAAATATAGAAATACTCGATGAGATAAGAAACGTCACTCTATAACGGTCTCAACGTTGACCACAATTGCAGCATGACCTCCCGCCGTGGCACGGGACCCGGGGTCACTCTCTTTACAAAGCGAGAATCATAACGCACTCCGCCCCCCCCCCCCCCCCCCCCCCCGAGTTCTCACCTGGTTAAAACAAAAGTAGAAACTTAAACAACAACCACTCGCAGCATCGTCAGCACTCATCTTCGTCTCTAGAGTCTCTCATTTTGGTTGAACAAAATAAACCGACCGCTCTCAGCATGACCACTTACTCACCCACCATTCACTTACAACTACGGCTCTCACCCTGCCGTCCTCCTGGAATCTCACGTGGCTGTAACAAAAATAATACTCGACTTGGCTACGGATTGTGGGAGGCTTTCGCCCAGCGGCGGTTTGATCACGACCAATGATGACGATGATAATCCATAATATAGGTTTTTGGGTCAGATCGCGTTATTTATAAATGTGTCGTAACCCTCCACCACCCGACACGGCCAAACAGTAAAAAATGTGTCACGTTTTCAAAGGACAAATTAATTGACTTCTTTAGCCCACCGGTGTGCTGAAGAGAGAATCAACAGCATTTTAAAATTTGAGTAGTCCGACGTTACGCTGATCATTACAATCAGCTTCATCGGGCAAGAATGGTGAAGCTCTCCTGTTGCTTCCGGTCTTAAATAGATCAGCAGCATCAGGGTGACGTCACCGTTTAATTCAATTCAATCTGGTGCAGTGATTCGAGGCAAGGAGGGGGAGGGTATTGTAATTATATATGATGATAATTATACGATGATAATGCCGACGACGATAACGACGACGACGATGACAATGATAACAACGACGACGATGATAATGATGACGACGACTGTCCATTTACCTGCGTCTCGTTACCGCAAAACATGTCCCAGGTGGAGAAGTGGCCCTTGTCCTGCCGGTAGAGACGCACGGCCTCCGAGAAGGTCTGGGTCTCCACCGAGTCTGGCTCGGAGAGGCCTGCACCGAACGGAGAGAGAGCGCGCAAGAGAGACACACACACACAAATGAACATTTCACGTGTAAAGCCCACCGAACGATGAGATCTTATTCGGAGGCGGCGGCTGATGACGTCATCGCAAGGCAGGGCGAGACTTGTTGCGCCGTTGGCTACGTACGGTACGCGAAAGCCGATCAACATACGTGACGACAGGCATCGTCAGGGTTCGCGATTGAACCCACGTACCGCGTACCCGCGGTGCTCTGAACCGTGCGTTTTCAGGTTCTCCGGGATCAGAATTGGTCTCCCGCAAAAGCTCCCCTCCTCCCCCTGGCCATGGCACGTGGCGCCAAACGTCAGACGTACGTATGTACGTTGAACTTCTTTCGCGCCGTACGTAGCCGACCGTGCGAGGCAAAGACCGGCGAACGACGCCCGGGGGAGCTCCTCCCGCAAGAGGCCATCAGGAACGGGGGGGGGGGGGGCAGCGCAGCACAAAGTCTTTTCTCTCCGCCTGATGGAGACCGCTCTCGTGTTGCGATGGAAACGTCGTGGGTTTTTTGCTTTTATTATTTAAAATTTATTATTTTATTTGTATTTTTATTTCATTGCATTTTTTTTATTTTTTGGTTTTCTACTTAAGTGACTTTACCGAAAGAACCAAGAATATGAATTCCTGCAGTCATGAAAGTGAAGTAAAAAAAAAATTCATGAGAAAACTCCAAAAAACCAGTTGCAGGCTCACAGCATTGCCAGCACCTCCCCCCCCCCCCCCGACATCATTTCCGGTGACTACCACGGCACATCCCGTGAGCACGAGGTTCGAGGGTTCAAATCCTGGTTGTGGGGGCAGAGGGGGTGGGTCGATTTATTTATTTTGTGTCTGTTCAGAAAAGCAAACACACGAAGGCCGCACCAAACGTGTTGATGAAAACGATCATTTGTATCGTAGTAGTAATAGTAGCCACCACCACCACCACCGCCGCCGCCGCTTTGGCTATTTGAAGTTGCGACGCACTGCTCGCACCTGCCGATTGGTAAACAGTGAATTCTGCCCCTCGGCAGAATTCACTGTTTATCGCGCGACACCAAACGCCGCTCAAGACGTGAGGGTCCGCGAGCGACGATCACCACACGTACGGCCTTCTCTGCCAATTCCACTGCTGGATTAAGGGGCCTTCCCCCCTCCTCCACCCCCCCCCCTTCTCCCCCCCAAATAAAGACGAAGATCCCCCGTGTAGCCTTGACAGACCGTTAGGGCAAGTGCTGTAAAGCGAGCACCTACGAAGGCCGGAACGGCACACTAGGGGGGGGGGGCCTGCACCACGCCAGGCCGCCTTTGTCTCCCAGAGTGGCGACGTGTACTACACACCGCACCAGGTACTCATTTAAGGCCGAGTCGACCGGGGGGGAGGGGGGGGGCAGGACCAGTTCAGATAATCGTTGGTGACCGTGAGCGGGAATCGAACCTGGGTCGCCGGGTTCGTAGCGCAGCGTAGCGCTAACCGCTACACCACCGCTCACACACAAACACACACACAAACACACACACAGATACACACACAGAGACACACAGATACACACACAGAGACACACAGAGACACACACAGAGACACACAAACAGAGACATACACACAAACAGAGACACACACACAAACAGAGACACACACAAACAGAGACACACACAGAGACACACACACAGACACAACACACACACAGACACACAAACACACACACACAGACTCCACCGTGCGGGTGATTGGACCATACTTCGCCAGGCCGGTCATTGCGGCTGGGTGTAGGCGGACAGCAGGAGACGTGGGAGCGTAGACGCGGGGGAGGGGGGCAGGGGGGGGCAGGGGCGGACAACGGTGGAGTTGTCGTCGGTGCTGCACCGCCCTCTGCTGGTGAAAACGCGGCGCTCCTCCCGCTCCCCCTACTCCCCCCCATCCCTTCTCAACAATTCGGTTTACCCCCCCCCCACACATGCAAGCCGCTCATTAAATTGGCCGATAACACCTCCCCATGTATGTTAGAGGGCCGCAGAGAGCTCGGGGGCGCAATTGTTTTTTCGTCGGTTCAGCGCCAAATGCCTTCGCGTGCAGAGGGAGCGCGCTGCACGGCTGCTGCTACTGCTGCTGCGGCTGCTGCTGCTGCTGCTTAGTTGCGAGATAATTTAGTCTTTATTATTCCCGCGTTGCGTAAAAGCCGCAGTATTCACGGGCGAAAACCACACTTTCCAAAAATACAAATCGGTCTCCCTTCGCTCGGCAAAACGAACTCGCCGCACGCCAATTAGCGTGACACTCACGACACCACCTCCACCCCCCCCCCCCCCCCCCACACACAACGCAGTGCATTGTGTGGTACTGGGAACAAAGCGTGTGGGGTACAGGGTGGGGGTTGTATGGCAACTATGGGGTGGCTTGGCTGGCTGGCTGCGTCGATGGATTGGGGACCGATTGTGGGTTTAGCTTTAGTATTGGTGGGTAGGTGGCTGGGTTGGTGGAAGTATTGCTGGGTGGGGTGGGTGGGCGAGTGGTTGTACGGGGGACCCTGGCTGGTTGTACGGGGGACTGGCTCGCGAGCTGGCTACGTCTGCTGGGTGCGTTGCTGGGCGGATGGGCGAGCGGGCGTTTGCCTCGGCTGGCTGGGTAGTCGCTGGGGTGGGCACAACGACGATGGCAGGAATGTGGGGGCAGGAATCCGTTAAAATGTGAGCAGTGAATGCCCCTTTTTCATTTCCCTCGGTTCGCATTCGCACAGCTCAACTTGCGAAAGGTCACACGTTATGTTTTTTACACAGAGCATGGGCACCGATGATTAATAATGCCCTTTTTTGTTTCCAAATCCGAGCAACAAGATTCTGAACCGTCCCCCTCTTTCCGGCGGACGCTACATCCGGGACGCTTTGCTCAACCTCAATGAACGAATGGTGGGGTGGGGGGGGCGGAATGATTCTTCGCGCAACACGGTTTGGGCAGAGTCGTGGCCGCGTGCGGTTTGGGCGGCACGGCGCTCGACGTTCCACCCCACCCCCCCCTACGTGCCGGACTCGGAAACCTCCCAGCGGAGACGGTACCGTACAGCGGGGAGAACAAAACCAAGAACCAACGCCCCTGCCATCCCCACCTCCCCATCTCCGACGGGATATAAACACTTCACCATCACCCTGTCAAACATTTCTATTCCTCCGTACATCACCGCCGTCATCGTCGTTGAGCCACCCGCTCGACATGCAGGTGGACAATGAATTGCCGCAGGCAGGTCACCTGGGAGCTACGCACGTGGCGGACGGCACCAGCGCGGAGCCGCTACCCGATCGCGATCGCGGTACCCTGGAGCCCCCCGCGGCCTCACCGTTGTTGCGGTGACGCAGGCAGCTGCCCAGCACGGCGCTCCACTGATGCTGGGCCTCGGGCTTGCTGGCGGCGAACAGCTGGTCCCTCTCGTAGGGGTGGCGCAGGATGATGGGGTGAGCCGTGGGGCAGGAGAGCCACGGCTTGCCTGGAAACGAGCGGGCGGGCGGGCACGGGAGAGGTCAGAGGTCAAGAGACGTCGAAGGTCAGAGGTCAGGAGACGTCGAAGGTTAGTCTCGCGGCTTTGGGGCCCGGCGGCGGAGTAGCACGGTCGCCACTGGGGAGACAAAGGCGGCCGGGGGAGGAAAGGGGGGTAGGGGTGCTGGCCACCCATCCCCTCGTGAACCCCTAACAGCACTTTCCCCAACAGTCTGTTAAGGCTACACGGGGAGTGGCATATTTGTCTTTGTAGACGTACGTACAGCCCACGCGGCGGGACGTCCGACGTTTCGCCGCACGACCCCAAAAACCCAATCGGAGGACCGTGTAGCAGTGCACCTGCGAAAAATCTCCACGTGAAATATTTCCCCATCGTAGCCGTAGGTGAAAATCTCTCCCCGTGTCCCTCTCCCCGTGTCCCCCAGCTCGTGCTACGTAACAACGATCTTTTGTGCGCTGCAACGAACCCAATAAATAATTTATACAACGGCTGCCCTGACAGCGTTCTAACCGCCTGCGCGCCCCAACCCTGCCACCCATACCACCCTACACCCCCCCCCCCCGCCCGCCTCCCACTACGAGCTGAGCTGCACATGCCACCACTTCAACATGTAGAGGCATTCACACAATAACACAGACATACAATCCCCCCCCACCCCTCCTCCCAACATAGCCACACAGACTGTTGGTGCAAGTTGCTGTTAAGCGAGCACCTATGAAGGCCGGCACGGCACATGAGGTCAGGTGGGTGGCCAGCACCACGCCCGGCCGCCTTCGTCTCCCCAGTGGCGATGTTTACGTACAGCACCAGGTAATCATTGGACGCCGGAGTTGACCTAGGGGAGGCCCAGCACTTACGAGCGGGGATTCAAACTCGGGTCGCCGGGATCGTAGTACGGCGTCCTAACCGCTGCACACATACGCGCACACACACACACATGTATGCACGCACACACACGGATACACGCGCACGCACACACACACACACACGGATGCGCGCGCACACACACACACACGGATACACGCGCACACACACACACGGATACACGCGCACACACACACACGGATGCACGCACACACACGGATGCACGCACACACACGGATGCGCGCGAACACACACACACACGGATGCACGCACGCGTGCGCACACACACACACGGATGCACGCGCACACACACACACACACACTCGCACACAGTCATACAGTGACGCACACTCCACAGCCACAATCTCAGTTTCAGCTATTGGGGTCAAGTGCCACGGGGTGACACTCGAATCGGAGGAGGTGGGGGCCTCCCCCCCCGCCTCTCTCGGGAGGGCAACTTGAGAGCCGGTGGTGATCGAGTCTCATCGGGAGAATGATTGATGCCGTGGTGCTGCCACTTCGTTACACGGCACACGCATAGTGCACACGCGACCGCTCTTCATGTACAAGCCACACGCTACGCAACACATGCTACATGCACGCAGACAACCGCACGTGCGCACACACACGCACACACACCAAAAACAAACGTCACCCAGTGTAGCCCGAACAGACTGTTGGGGCAAGTTCTGTTAGCGAGCACCAATGAAGGCTGATACGGCACACGAGGGGGTGGGTGGCTAGCACCACGCCCGGTTTTGCTCGTCTCCCCAGTGGCGATGTTTACACACCGCACCAGGTACTCATTTCAGGCTGAGTCGACCTAATGGGAGGCCCACCGATATTGGCCGCGAGCGGGAATCGAACTCGGGCCACCAGGTTCGTAGCGGAGCACGCCAACCGCTGCACCGCCGCTCTCCACACACAACAACAACGGCCATTCGGCACTAAGTGGCGGTGAACGTCACCACGATGCTTGTGCCAGGCTAGGTGGACGTCGAGGCCACGTGAAGCGTCGAACGCCCGCCGGCAGGAGGTCACGGGGCAGACCCAGGGGGTGCCATGGGTCGACTGACTGAGATGACTGGGGAGCGGTGGTGCAGCGGTTAGCGCTACGCTGCGCTACGAACCCTGCGACCCAGGTTCGATTCCCGCTCACGGCCAACACCGGTGACAATTATCTCAACCGGTCCCGGGCCTCCCTAGGTCGACTCGGCCTCAAATAAGTACCTGGTGCGGTGTGTAAACATCGCCACTGGGGAGACAACGGCGGTCGGGCGTGGTGCTGGCCACCCACCCCCTCGTGTGCTGTGCCGGCCTTCATAGGTGCTCGCTAACAGCGCTTGCCCCTACAGTCTGCTAAGGCTATACGGGGGATCTTTGCCGATGCACCACACAAACACACGCGCGCGTGCGCACACACACACACACACGCGCACACGCGCGCGTGCGCACACACACACACACACGCACGTGGGAGTCCCCTCGCTGACCTTTGTTCTCCGGGGTTCCATCCAGGAGGCCCTGGTACTCCTCCAGTGACGTGATCAGCTTGCATCCTGCCGTGTCCAAGCTCAGCCGCGGCTTCCCTCCCCGACTGCACACCTGTCACGGAGGAAGACGCACGCATGACAAAGGCACCACGCGCCCGGCACCCTTTGTCTCCCGAGCGGCGAGATTTACAGACCGCACGAGGTGCTGGTTTTTAAGGCTCAGCCGACCTAGGGGAGGCCCAGGACCGGTTCGGACGATCGTCACCTGGCGTTGGTAGAAACGAACGTGAATGGGACTCGGGTCGCCGGTTTCGTAGCGGAGCGCACGAACCGCTGCGTTACCACTCCCCACGCGCACAAAGACAAAGATCCCCCCATATAGACTTCATTAGACTGTTAGGGGGGCAAGTGCTGTTAACACGCACAAACACACACACAGGGGTACACGCACGCACACGGTGATCTCCGAGCAGGAGCGGACACGGCGCATTCCCTTTCACACGATTCGGTTCCGACGAGCGATTCCGGTCCGCCACCACGAGCAGTGTCCGCCGTGCGCCGTCCGATCGCCGCGACGAACCGACGGAGGGGGACGGACGAATGGGCCTGCAACCCCCCCAACCCCGCGCTCCCTCACGTTGCCTTGTACAAACGCGCACCGCCGTGCACTCTCCGTCCGTTCCACGGCCCGGTTGCGCAATTGACCCGCCGGCAATGGACTTGGCAAGGCTGACCGTCTCTGAAAGCGGGGCCTCGGTTGGAGAGCGCACGGAGCCCCCCAGGGAGGTCACTTGAAGGGGGGGATGTCAGGAAATAGTTCTGCGAAATCTGCTTCCAACCGATGCGCTGCTTTTCTGCAAGGGCTCACACGACGGGGGGAAAGGGGGGGGGGGTACAACGACGACCCGCCGTCGATTCCTTCGTCCGACGACGCGACACCGGGGAGGGGCGCACGAGGCCCGTCGTGTTGTTTGGGAACAGTGCCGGAAGGGAAGCTCGTCACAACGTAACAACAGCTGCTAAAAATTATTAAAAATTAAAGATTGAATCTTCGGTGGGGGGTCACGGTGCGTTGGGTTTGGCGACCCGCACATTTTTTTCCCCGAGCCCAGCACACCACATCCAGTATACCGCTCCTCTCTCACCACCGGTGGCTGCGGCCAGCGGCCAGTGCCACTAGTCACGTGCCACCTCCTCCGGTCTACCACAGAAACCCGGGATACATTAAGAGGGTAATCTCGCCCCCCCGGGGCGGGTAGAGTATAAACAAGGTTGTCAGAGTACGCTGGAAGCTTCGCTTAATTGCTCGGGACTCTGAGAATTCAAAATATGACTTTAATTTACATTCCGCAGGCCCCCGCCACTCGCCATTAGCAAAACGTCAACAAAAGCTTCTCTGTGTGTAACAAACAGGAAGCCGTGAGCCAAACCCCCCCCCCCCCTTTCCACCCCGTAGCCAAACTACCGCGCCTAAAAGCACTTCGCTCACTAAAAGTAATTATCGTTGTTTACAACACGCAGCGAAACCACTGCTGGATGAAGGCCTCCCCCCCCCCCCATACCATGTCGGTCATGGGTGCTGGGGTGATGGGGTGGTCACAGAAAAAGTGGAGTACCCACACATAACCCCACCACACCTGACGGGCTGTGGTGCCCAACAGATTCACGTGGCTGATGGGTGGATAGAGGGCAGCGGAGTGAAGGGGGGGCGCGGTGGTGGGTGGGGGTTTATCACGGCACCTGGGTCTGTTCCCGTGACCTCCTGCCAGCGGGCCGACGACACTTCACATGACCTCAAACCGCACCTAGCCTGGCACAAGCGCCGTGGTGACGTCACCGCCACTCAGCGGTGAACGCCGGTTGTCGTCCGCCGTCGTTGTTGTTGTTGCTGCTGTTGGATTTAAGAAACTTGCCCCATCGTTTCAACTGCCGCGCCGGATGATGGGGGTCAAACCGGCGACCTCTGGATCACCAGTCGAGCAGCAGCAGCAGCGCCAGCAGTAGCAGCTCCATCCCCTGTCCAGCTTCCACTGCGTTGTGCGTACTGCCGGATCACACACTCGACGCGTCGGCGAAGCCCGAGAGCGACCGACGCCGTTGAACATTCAACAAGGAGGTGGAGGAGGCAGAGGAGGCGGCGGTGGCCGACGGCGTCTCCGCCACCGACACACGACGGAGGCTCGCGGAGAGAAGACGACAACCCTGGCGGAGGACACGCGAACGGCGGCAGCAGCAGCAGCAGCGGCAGCAGGAATGCGGCACGTAACAGCGCTCGTCAGCCAGGTGACAAACGCTCTCCCCGCCACCCCTTCCTCGTCTCCAGCGACTGCCGGCAACTTGAAGACCCCCACACAGTGGGCAGATGACAGGCAGCCACGTGCAGCAGCAGCAGCCAACCACCAACACCAACACCACCCTCCTCCTCGAGAGCGGTGGCGTAGCAGACCGCTCGACACGCAACCAGCGGCTTGCGTCGCGTCTGAAAATATTTAAAGAGCAACCCCCCCCCCCATGCCTCACACACCCCCGCCCCCCACAATTCCCCCTGCCCCCCACACTGCCCCCCACATCCCCCCTCTCCCCCAGTCCTCTCCCGAGTGGCAGCTGTAGCAAGGCGACCGCGCAGCCAGCCTGCATTTGGGCACGAGTCTGGCCAGTAGGCGGCGGCGGCGATCGCAACGCGTCAGCCCCCAAAACGGATTGTGAAACCCGCGGGTGGGATTTCCCCCCTGCCTTCCCCCGTTGGAATTTGGAAACCGTGAAACGGCCGAGCGACTCGCGACGCCGCGGGATCGTCAACGTTCGCCGTGGAAGGAACGGGACGGCGCGCGAGCGGTTGTTACAACAACAACCGCGGCGATGATAACCAGGGCGGCCTGCTGGGGGGGGTGGTTCCAACCGCCTGGGCCTCACCTGGCTCCGTGCCGCGTCACCGACGGGCAGCGATGTGCACAAGACAGCGCTCGCATTCACGCGTCGCCGTCACACACTCGCGCGGGAGAATTTGGTTATTTACCCGGAGACGCGTCTCGGACAGCCAAGGGGCTTGATTTATATTGTTTGGCCATTTCCTTTTTTTTTTGCGCGTGCGCGCGTATATTTGTGTAAAGATATTTCCCGTATTAAAACGGTCACCGCGCTTGTGTCTCGGGCGTTAAACGGCGCGCGACTCGGAATCGATTATTTAACAAAAATCGCTCGCGCAAATCACACGGCAACGTTCGAGGAGTGGCTGGTCCCGGCGGTTACCTACGAACTCGGCAACCTGAGTTTGAGTCCTCTACCCAAATGCATCAATGCTCATTCGAGCCGGAAACCCACTTTTGCCTTGATTTTTCACCTGTCAGTGGGGTCACGATAACTCCTGCCGTGTGGATCTGACACGAACGCAACTTCCGGTGTGTGAAATCTGCGCTGAGCTTAGGGAGTCGCCCGAGAGGAAACTGGCCGTGTGCTGGTCGAAACGTCAGCCCGCGCCCTCCCCGGCAGAGCCCCCGGTGTGTCATCGCAGCCTACTGACAATACTAAAGCGCTCGTTAAAACGTGTGTTAGGAACTGTTGCGGAATTTGTGCACGTTTGTTTTTGGACGGCCCTATCGTGATTTGTTTTTTTACGGTTTGACACAGACTGCCGTCATCTTTGTCGCCACCCCCCCACCCCCCCGTCTCAGCATTGCGCCATCGACCAGCTGACGACCGACCGATCTTGCGCGCGTGGGAGTGAAGACCGGCCACGCTCAATAAAACCCATCAGTTACAATTGACGATCATTTTCAAAACTTGGCACAAATTGTACCGTGACCTCCTACACCCTCGACGGTGACGTCTTGGTGCGAGTTGGGCCTTTTGGTGGGCGGGGGGGGGGGGGTAAAGGACAAGGGGCATCATGAGGAGTGTCACAGTAAACGGCGTGCGGCGAGGTCGTTCTGCGGGCAGGGGAGGCAAGGATTGTATTTTTGGTAAAATGTGGCTTTTGCGATTGAACGCAGCGTTAAAAAATAAAAACGCAACGTAACAGTAACAATAAATAATCTCATCTTGCAAACTGCGCCCTCGAAAAGCCGCTCCAAGCGCGACCACGACGGGCGGCACACCGACTGCCGTGGCTACGGCTCAGCCGCAGCTATTTTTTTTCCCTTTCCCAAATTTTATATTTTTTGTAAGCCGAAAAATGCACCAGCAGGAGGAGAAGGGCGGTGCTGCTTTGAAGTCTCCCACACCGCGCCCCAAACTTAAGTACGATTCTTGACCATATTCTTAGAATTAATGTTCCGTTTTGCCGTACAGCTTTAAGAAAAAAAAAAAATTGAGACGGAATCATCCCCGTCGGATTTTTGGGAGCGGTAACGAAGGAGAGACCGATGGTAGAGTCTAAAACAATCACCACAATGCACTTCTTACAGGAATTGTTAGTTGAATTTGCATGCCGTTCTAAATAAAAAAAAACACTATTTTTTTATTTGACCAGATTTTTCAGCAGCGACCTGGCCACAACGACCTCCTGTATACCAGGCGAGGTAGTTAACATCTCGGCCACAGCATCTCCCCCCCTGGTCTCATCGCAGCCTCAGTTGAAGAGCGCAAATGCAGAAACTACTCCAGCTCGTGCAAAATCGAAATGGGGCCTGAAAAACGTTTACCTTAAATGGGGTGAAATATCCGTGCCGATCCACATTTTACTAAAATATCCTTTACGGCAACCAGTAGTGAACCCCCCCCACCCACCATGCCCCCACCCCATGCACCTCCCTCCACTGCCACCGTCCCCCACCACGCACCTCCCCCCTTCCTTGTACAAACATCGCTTTCCTACAGATTCTGACAACGCCATCGAGTCACCGTGTGGGTGGGGAAGCCTGCCAGGCCCACTGCCCCACGGCCACGTTACAAAACTACAACAACAAAATCAAATCACCCGAAGGCTCAAGTCACCGGAGCTCAGAAGCCACAGCACAGCACCGAGACCGCTCTGGCAAGGGTGGTCGACGATTTACTTTCCGTCAGCAGATGAAGGCTTCGTCAGCCTCCTCATTCTGCTCGATCTGCGCGCGGCATTCGACTCCGTTGACCGCGGGGTTTTCTCCCCGAGCGACTCGAAGTTTCAATGGGGGGAGGGGATCTCTGGCATAGCTCGGTTGTGGTTCCACTCTTCACTTAAAGAATCGCGGGTCCCACGTTACAAAGGGTGGCTTCAAGTCACCAATTAGGCCAGTTCTCCGTGGTGTTCCGCAGGGATCGGTGCTTGGCCCATCACTTTTTAGCATCTAGGTGGCACCGTTGGGTACTCTGCTCCAACAACTTGGCTTATCCTACTTTATCCTACTGTAATGACAACAGAGCCTGCATGTGATGTGAGTGGACGAGTGGCCACGGGAGGCAATGACAGGGAGGTCAGCCTACAGTATGAAAGAACTAGTGGCCACGAGAGGTAATGATGGGGGAGTCAGTTGTGAGTGCGAGGGGACTGGTGGCCACGGGAGGTAATGACGGGGGTATCAGTTGTAAGTGCGAAGGGACTGGTGGCTACGGGAGGTCATGACGGGGGTATCAGTTGTGAGTGCGAAGGGACTGGTGGCCATGGGAGGTAATGACAGGGGAGTCAGTTGTGAGTGTGAAGGGACTGGTGGCTACGGGAGGTAATGACAGGGGAGTCAGCTGTGAGTGCAAAGGAACTGGTGGCCACGGGAGGTAATGACGGAGGAGTCAGTTGTGAGTGCGAAGGGACTGGTGGCTACGGGAATGTTCGAGAAGGGAGAGTGGTCAGGCGACGGAAGAGGACGGTGGAGTCTGCCGGTGGAGCGAGCGTCCAGAGTCAGCGAGAAGATTTGGGAAGGAGGCGTGGCCTCGTGTTGGTATAAAAGGGGGAGATGCGTGGGAGACTCGGGGCTGTTGTGGTGGGGGTCTCCGCCTGATGTCACGTGAATGTGTCTTCAATAAAGTGCCATCTCAAGAGAAGTGTCAAGTTGTCATTACACTACCATTGCGATGCAACAGTTTCTTCCGCGCTATCTGCGTCACCAACAGTCGTGAATTCATAGTTGCGCCGAAACTCTTTGCTTACAAAAAATATGCCGACAAGACCGAAGCCATCTTCATCGACCCCCACTTGGCATCTTTCCAAAATTGGCTCGCCTCGTTTGTCGATTGATGGTCACGACGTGTCAGTCCCACACGGGATGTCAGAAACACTTTTTGCGTTCAGTTCGACCGGTCATCATCCACCTAAGAAGTATTGCCAGGAGGCACCACTTCCTGTCACCTGCTCACCAGCTCACCTTAGAGAGACCGGTCCATGCTCTCGGTGTTACCTCCGACCCGACTACTGCAACGCTTCACTGGGTGGGATATTGAGCAAAGTACTGGGCAGACTCCAGCTGGTTCAGAACGCGGCTGCTCAAGTGCTTACTCCACGTGGACTGTTAATGTGAGCACATTACACCAGGTCCTCTCATCTCTTAATTGGCTACCGGTCAAATTCAGAGTGGATTTTAAGATAATGCTATTAACCTAAAAGGCTTTAAAAAGGGGGCTCACACCCCACATTACCTGCAGGAACTAATACATTTATATAATTCCATTAAGGTCCTTAACATATTCCGATCTTCAACTGCTCAGCACTCCCAGGTCTCTAGCTTGCGCTCCGTTTGGCGATGGGCTTTTTGTTAGCGTGGCACTTGAGCTATAGAACGCCTTGCCACTTGAAATCAGGCCATCGGAGGTCGGAAGATATATTTATGTCTGCTTTGAAAATCTCTCTTTCAAGTGGCCTTCCCCTAGATTTGAAGCTTTCGTGACTGCAAGGATTCATATTCTTAGGTTTTTTCGGTAAAGTCATGTAGGTAAAAAAATTTAAAATTAATAAAAGTAAAATAAAATAAAATAAAAATCACGACGTTTCGGAGGCAACACAAGCTTCCGTCTTCAGGTGGAACCGTCACAGCACGATAGCTGTATCGTGCTGTAATTTTAATTTTTTTACCTACGTGACTTTACCGAAAAAACCTAAGAATATGGCCTTCCCCTCTTGAGTTTGGTCAATTGCCCTGGCTCCGTTTTTGTTTCCTGCTTTCCACGCATGGCGCATTATTCTTATTTACAGCAGGTGCCGAGTGCCTGGTTAGTACTTGGCTTGGATGGGAGACCGCCTTGGAATGCCAGAGGAGGTTTAGAGTATTTGGGCTGCCTGCTGTAAATTTCCACGAGATGGTGAGCCACTTCCGTTGAGCTATCAATGCAATGGCCAAGTCGCTTCTGGAAAGAGATCTACGTGGGCTCATTGGGGTCTGACCTGGTAAAATAACAAATAGCTTGATAATTGGTTTTTTGCCTTTTATTTGGCAACAAAACTGACACCTTTTTTTACAAGGAGTCATGTTTGCATAGACCACAATACCTGCAGTCATAATGCAAACAAAAAATACAACTCTGATAATGTATGCACTGTCCTTGAAGTTTATTGGTCCACACCCGAGACAGCTTTCCTTAGAGCCTAGTCTCACATGGTGTTGGACCAGATGACACGAAAAGGCGCAAAACTCAAAGACAATGCACCATCAGAGTATGAGAGCTCGGGGTAAGAATTTAAACTATTGGAACCTCATTTGCCAGAAGAACAAATATGATAATTGCTTTTTTTACCCTTATATCTGGCAACAAAACTGACACCTTTTTTACAAGGAGTCATGTTTGCATAGACCACAATACCTGCAGTCATAACGCAAACAAAAAACACAACTCTGATAATGTATGCACTGTCCTTGAAGTTGATTGGTCCACACCCGAGACATCTTTCCTTACAGCCTAGTCTCACATGGTGTTGTTCTGCAGGTATTGTGGTCTCCTTGTAAAAAAAGGTGTCAGTTTTGTTGCCAGATAAAAGGGTAAAAAACCAATTATCATATTTTTTTACAAGTAAATGAGGTTCCAATGGAACAAATAGCTTGTCAAGCTTAGTTTGTAGATGACGATGATGATGATGCAGCAATGGAAACTGCCAATCAGTCTCAAAGACAATGCACGATTTTCCACAAGCAACATGTGGTCAATGCAGACTTGATTCCATGTGGCGTTAGAACATCATAACACCTCCTGTTTTATTGCCAGAACGGAGTAAAAGCTATTCTTGTTTTTTACATTCTATGGGTCTCCTTTATTTTTATGGAGTTTCAGGTAGAGGGGGCAACCCCTCCTGCAATCAAAAATGATAGAGGAGTTGTTAGCAAGTAAGGACTTGTCCCTTGCTTTTTATTCGACGCGTGTGCGGCGATGGCGCAGCCATCAATTGATGATCAAATTCGAACCGTTGAAGGTGTTTGCCTTCAGGGAAGTCGTGTACTGTATACGCAACCACGCACAATTGTGTGAGTCACTTATAACCGCTTTGCCGTTACTTATTGCCAATTATGGACTCATACTATTGTTCTATCATCACAAAGTCCCTGGCACGTAATAATATGTGACACAGCGGCAGTGGGGGTCGCAAAATGCCGATTTATTACTAATAAACCCCAATGATCCGATCGAATCATTGGGGGGGCACGTGCCACCCCACTGGCTCCACCAGTGTATGTATCTCTTTCTCTCTGTCTTATCTATTTATCTCTATGGGTCTCCATCTCCATGGATCTCTGTGTAAGAGAGCCACCACTATCCACGTAACACATTTGTAAAAAATAGTATTATTCTGTTACGATGGCTGTTCCAGATAATTTACATATTTGAGGAGTGGATTAACAAGGATTGTAGAGCGCCTATATTTGCAAATATGTATTCTTTACGAGTACACGGGGAGAGCACCGGTGAACTGCCTTGCAAATTCCAACATTTTTATTACTCATGAAAAAGTAAACACGTTTATGAAAAAGAGGAGTCACTTGTTTGGCTGCACTTAAAGTCACCCGCTGACGGAAATCCACAGCAAAGCCCAGAGTAAATATTGGACTCCAGCAGTCACAGTCCCAAGCCAGAGCTCAGACCAAATATATATTTTTTTATTTTACCAGGCAAGGCCCACTGAGCTAGACAGATCTTGTTTTCAGAAGCGACCTGGCAGGCTACGAACGATAGCTCTACAAGGTGGCTTATAATCACGTGGACATTTATAAGCGACCAAATACTCGAAATGCACGTTTCTAAAATGTGGAGGGCTAAAACCGGAGGACCCTGGAGAAAAATCAACGCGAGACACGCAATCTCCAAATATAGAGCAGGCGTCAGGGTCGGGATCGTACCCACGACCTCCTGTATACCAGGCGAGGTAGTTAACATCTCCTAGCCACCGTGATGAGGATGAGAGAGAGACACGCAAACTCAAAATATACAGCAGACGTCAGGGTCGGGATCGAACCCACGACCTTCCGAACGCCAGGCGAGGTAGTTAACATCTCCTAGCCACCGTGATGATGAGAGAGACATGCAAACTCCAAATATACAACAGGCGTCAGGGTCGGGATCATACCCACGACCTTCCGTACGCCAGGCGAGGTAGTCAACATCTCGCCACCTCATGTCTCTGGATTGGCTGGGACAGCCGCAGTGAGGTTCGAAAAGTCTGTCCTGGTGTCCACCCCGTGAAGGAATTATATTTGTTCTTACGACTAAAAAAAAATCGTCAAGATTTTCCCCCAATTTTCAAAAAATTGTTCTGCTCTCACTCTCAACTCGGGATGCTTGCCGACCGATGTAGTCTTTGGCAGCTGTGCGTTCCGCAGATCCACGTGTGGAACGCACGCCTGCGAATAGCTTCCAGTAGACTGAAGTCATGTACCTGATGCCAGGAGACTCAAATTGTATGGAAGCAGGGTGTTGAGAGCGAGGTAGGCAGGGCCTCTGAGCAGCGGGCAGGTTCCACCCGCTGTGTGGGCGGTGCTAGGGGTGGAGTAGGCGTGTCTATGTAATAAGTGGGTGGAGCTGAAGGAGGAAGGGGAGGGGGAAGTTGAGCGTCCCGGAGATTTGGCAGCCTTAGATTGTTTGATTCTGACAATCTGAAGACGGTACTAGCCAGAGGACTAAATTTCGCTGTCACCCCTAAATAGATACCAGTAGAGGATGTGATTTCTCAGATTGATGTAGCCCTCAGGAGGCATAGGACACATCCATGCGGATGTAGCAAGAGCTGAAATAGCCACTATTCTTAAGAATGCTAAGGTGATTTTATTTTTATTTTATTTGACTTTTATTCATTTGAATTTTTTACCTACGTGACTTTACCAAAAAAACCTAAGAATATGAATCCTTGCAGTCACGAAAGCTTCAAATCTAGAATGTTTGATTCTATTTGTTTATTACGGGTTACAAAGATTTAGAATAAATAACAAATCTACTATTTAATTGAACAGTGACCCCAGCCTCGCGTCATGATCATTGAATGGCAGATGATCATTCAATGCAAGATGTTAACTGCCTCGCATGTTTTGCAGGAGGTCGTGGGTTCGATTCAGACCCTGACGTTTGCTGTATATTTTGCATGTCCCTCCACATTTCCAATCAACGTCACACCTTCAGAGTATCTGGCTGCTATAAATGTCCACGCGATGATGAGAAGCCACTTCGTGGAGCAATCATTTGTGGCCAGGTCACATCTGAAAGAGCCGTTTCGCTCAGTGGGCCTTACCGGGTAATATAAACAGTTTAGTTGAGCAACATGGCTTTCACATCTACCCGCAGCACAACTCTTGCGCGTCGAGACTTTGAGGTCGTTGCCAATTCCCGCACCCATCACCGCCGGCTGCTTGGCAATAAACATCAGAATACGCGGACGGTCTCTCCCCAGCCGGTTATTTCACTTTCAGTCCCATCGCACACAGTGGATCGCTTCTTCTTTTTAACATTCGCAGCAGAAGCGGCGCGAGTCTTGCGAAAGTCTCTGCCTCTCGTTACTTTGCTGCCACGACCAAATCACTCCCCCCCCCCCCCCCCCCACCACCGAATGCATCTGATACTCGCAAGCTAAGCAGGGAGGGGGAGCCTGGAAAGAACTTCCTTGGATGGGTGACTCCCACTGTGCAAAACGGGTGCTATAGACCCCCCCCCCCACCCGTTAGCGGTGCAGTAAAATCCACTGTTGTACTGAACCTCTATGATCCCCCAATGTCCGTGGATGCTTCCCTCCGGGTTACTCCGGTTTGTCACCTCCGCATTTAGAATCAACATAAAACGCGTTTGGAGTGTTTGTCTGCCGCTATAAATGCCCACGCGGTGGCGATAAGCCCACTTCGTTGAGCTACGTAGCGCAGCTGGGCATTACCTGGTAAGATAAAACAAAACTATAGAGGGTACCGGAACACCCACGTTCACCATCAGATCAAACTAGGAGAGGGTGGGGGTGAGGGTGGGGGCCCCCCTCTGCACCCCACTCCCCCCCCGTGCCCCCCTCCCCCACCACCCATTTTTTCGAGCTAGAAATCATAAAAATCTCAGCTACTTTTTTCCCCCACGTGGCCTCCTCTTCACGCCCCGTTCGCCACTCATCCTCTTCCCCCGCTCACCCCCTCCCCGCACTGCGCGCGTGAATTCAGCCGCGCAACAGAAGCAGCTTAGCCAACACGGCCGCGCCTCCACGCACGCACAGAGCGGCAGCAGCCGCCGCCGCTGCCTCCGAGCCAAGGGCAGACTTGGCGTCCGCGTGAGTCGGCCAGGAGCATGAGGAGAAACAGGGTGGCACGATGACGCAACAACCCCGCGGCTACCGCGCCACCAGCAGCCTCTCCCGCCGCGTGCACCCTACGGGCGAGTCGTCCCCCCCCCCCCACGCCCCCCCACCCCGAGTCACGAAGCCGCCGCGGTGTCACGCGGCCGCGATGAGAGACTGGGGGGGGGGGGGGGGACTCGCGCCGCATGAACTTGCCGCTCTCCCACCATTGGAACCTCATTTGCCAGTAAAAAATATGATAATTGGTTTTTTACCCTTCTATCTGGCAACAAAACTGACACTTTTTTTACAAGGAGTCATGTTTGCATAGACCACAATACCTGCAGTCATAATGCAAACAAAAAACATAACTCTGATAATGTATGCACTGTCCTTGAAGTTGATTGGTCCACACCCGAGACAACTTTCCTTAGAGCCTAGTATCACATGGTGTTGGACTGCAGGTATTGCGGTCTATGCAAACATGACTCCTTATAAAAAAGGTGTCAGTTTTGTTGCCAGATAGAAGGGTAAAAAACCAATTATCATATCATTATCAAGGTTATGTTTTTTGTTTGCGGCTCTCCGTCAAGCCAAGCATCGTTTTTTTTTTGCGCCACGGGCTTTGGCCTCTCTCCTCACTCTCTGGTTGTTCTGCGACAGCCACTTTAGTGCCGAGCGCACAGGAGGTAAGGGAGCGGGGGGGGGTTGGAGACCAGGTTTGGTGGTGGAGGGGTTCGTGAAACGGCCGTGGCAGAGACACCGAGCCATGGCACCCTTAACCGGCACTGCCCAGGGTTTCCCGGGTTCGAATCCGAGGTTCCGAGGTCACTCGTCATTAAACTTTGTGGGCTCGCGCAGATACCAAAGGAGGAAGATTCACGCAGACCCAACTGCAACGGCGTTGACGAAGGTACGGGGGGTGGGGGGGGGGTGAAGGGGGGTGGATGTCGCCGCGCAGGTGCGCCGACCAGAAAAAAAGGTAAACGAAATCCATCCGATTTCGATTTAAAGCTTTCGTGACTGCAGGGATTCATCTTCATGGTTCTTTCGGTAAAGTCACGTAGAAGGGAAGTAATAAAATAATAAAAGTAAAACATAATAAAATACAATTCTCACGACGTTTCGGCCACAACGCAAGCAGCATTCTTCACCCGAGGACGGCTGCTTGCGTTGTGGCCGAAACGTCGTGAGAATTATTTTATTATGTTTTATTTTTATTCTTTTATTACTTCCCTTCTACGTGACTTTACCGAAAGAACCAAGAAGAGAAATCCATCCGGTTTGAAGCTTTCGAGACTGCAACATTTTTTTCCTCACCTGATACAGCAAATCTGGCTGTGACGGTCCCACCTGATGACGGAGACTTGTGTTGCCTCCGAAACGCCGTGATTTATTATTTTATTTCTATTATTTATTTAAATTTTTTTTTTTACCTACGTGACTTTACCGAAAAAACCAAAGAGTTTGATATCCATCCGGGTCAACGCGCACGCACGCACACACGCGCGCACGCACGCACGGTGCTCAACGACCGCTGCAACGAAGAGGGGCCTTCGCTTGCACCGGCGACTTAATCGGCCCCCCCCCCCCCCCCCCCCCCCCCCGTGTTTTTCCCACCACAGACGCATTATTTTAGTTAATTTACTGACCAGAATTCGATCTTGTAACCTTCCAACGTTTGAGTCTGGCACTCTCTCCACAGTGCTTTCAAGCGAAGTTACCTTTCATATACACATATATATACATGTGTAGCGAGTTCAACTGAGTTGCAGACGTACTCTTTGGAGGCAACACATTTATTGATACCAACACAAAGGGGTAACTTGCCCCTTGACCAGATCACATCCTATGGTGGTGGACCACCCGGCTAACTACACCAATCACACTGGGAGTAGCGACAACGGACAGGACCCCAACTTGGGTACAGGTCCACGTGTTGGCGATTCTTCTCGGACGTAGACGTAGATTTCTTCAGGATGAACCACAGCAGCCGGTCCCCTCTCGGGGACCCGGCTTCTATCTTCGTCCGTGGCGTGGCCGGCTCCGCCCTTAGCCACGACCACCTCCGAGAACCCTCGAGCAAGACATCGGCCCTGACACGTGACCACCCCTAGCTCCCACCTGGGGGCCCTGTGTAGACTTTACCGGTCACGTGTCCTTCGGGGTCATCCAGAGTGCCATGGCCCTTAGTGACCCCATTCCCACGGCCGGCACTCTCACACCCTATCCTGTAGGGGTCGGCACTGCACGCAGAGCGTGGGGCCATCATCCAGCGCTGCCAGTCAGTGCTCACCGAGCCTCTCTAGGGGCGGCATTACACGGTGACATCCGCGATGCCACTACACATGGAAGATGCCATGCTGTCATTGTTAGCGCTCACAGTGTGGAGAGTTGAAACCACAGCAGCGCACGCCTCTTAAAGTCCCCCCCACCCCCTCCCCACCTCCCCACCTCCCCACTCACCCGTCACACCCACCCGCCCCTCCACCTCCGCACCCACCCCTCCCCACTTAACCCACCCACCCCCTCCCCACCCGCCCCACCAGCCCACGACAGTTCACACACACACCTCACCTCTTTGCTGTCGAACACGTGGACGAGGTAGTCGTCGGCGGTGACGCGGACGTACTTCTCCCTCCACTTCTTGCCGTCCTCGAGCATCAGCAGGGAGCCATCGCCGACCGGCCGCTCCTTAATCGCTTGCTGCATGACGCACGAGGAGCACAAACGCAAAGGGGTGGGGGGGGGGGCTCTGGTTATGCACACGCACCAAGCGCTCGCCCGCAGATGAACCGCGACGCCCCCAAAGCCGACCACGTCGAAAAGAACGTAAACCACTAAAAAAATCGCCACTCGAAAAAACTCCAGTCCCATCTTCGCCAGCAGCAGCTTTTTTAAAATCCTTTATATTAAGTTCACTTGCTTGCGTGCTTGCTTGCTTACGACCGTGCAAATCTTTCGGTCGTTTTTTAACCCACTTCCCGTGATCCAATCGAGCTGACATTTTCCACAGACTCGTTGTGCGTGACAATGTATTTTCTTGAAAAAAAATCCAAAATTTTACACTTTTTAGGAAAAAATAAATACATTTAATTACCAATTGCTTAATGGTGGCAGGCATTCATCTGACCCATAGGTGGCAGCCATCTCAAGCCAGAGGACGAGAGGACTCTAGCCGCCATGCATATAAAGAATTTAAAGTGAAAAACTTTGTTTTTACGGGTAATTTTTTTTTTTCGGCTGCCCGTCGGACAAAGGCGGTCGCCGCGTCGCACGGCGCTTTCAGATGCGCTTCCGCAGCCGTCCGGAAACGCTCTTCCTTCCGATATTCGCAAGCCACTGGGAGCTGCGCACTTTAAAAAAATCACCGTCTAGACTGACAATCTCACTTCTTTAGAACTGCTCGTTGTCCTTCGACCCGCACCTCCGATTATCACGGCTGGCTACTACAGCGCGAAGTTCAACGCACGCGCGCACTGGGCAAACTCCGCTCGCCCGTTGCAGGACTCCGCACTGGAACGCTTTCTGGGGGTAAGCGCTGGGGCTGGGGAAAAGGTAAAGGAGCAGCCCTGCAATAGCCACAGCTCACACCACCACAAGGAGATATCCACTTGCCAGATGAAGGCCTCGCCCAAGCAGTCACCAAAGATCCCCCGTGTAGCCTTAAGACTGCTGGGGCAAGTGCTGTTAACGAACAGCACCTATGAAGGCCGGCACGGCACACGAGGGGGATGGGTGTCCATCGCTACGCCCGACCGCCTTTGCCTTCCAACTGGCCATGTTTTAGGCCGAGTCGACCTAGGGGAGGCCCAGGACCGGTTCAGATAATCAACACTGTTGTTCGCCAACTCGGGTTCACCTGGTTTGTTGCGCACTGCGCTAACTACTGCGCCACCGCTCCTCACGCTCACACTCGTGCACACACACGCGCAACAACAGCTGTCATTCGCCAATAAGTGGTGGTGACGTCACCACGGCACTTGTGCCAGGCCTTTGAGGCTTTGAGGCCACGTGAAGTGTCGAAGGCTCCGCTGACAGATCCAGGTGGTGCCATGGGTTGGCCGACTGAGATGACTGGCAGATATACCAAGCTGTGCTCCAACTACGGTGCCAACTTGCTTGCACACACAGGCACACAAAGACAAAGATCCCCCATATAGCCTTAACAGACTGAAGGGGCAAGTGCTGTTAGCGAGCACCTATGAAGGCCGGCACAACACATGAGGGGGTGGGTGGCCAGCACCACGCCCGACCGCCTTTATCTCCCCAGTTGCGATGTTTACACACAGCAACAAGTACTCATTTGAGGCCGAGTCGACCTAGATGGAGGCCCAGGACCGGTTCAGATAATTGTCACCTGGTATTGACTGAGCGGGAATCGAACTCAGGTGGCCGGGTTCGTAGCGTAGCGCGCTAACCGCCATGCTACCGTCCCCCCCACAGGCAACAGCAACAACAACAACAACCGCCATTCGCCACTAAGTGGCGGTGACATCACCACGACGCTTGTGCCAGGCCATGTGCACCTTGAGGCCACGTGAAGTGTTGAACGCCTGCTGGCAGGAGGAGATTGAATCTTCACCCTCGGGGCTCCTCCAGAAACAACGAAAAACCCCCACAGGCACACGCATGCACACACGCGTGCGTGTGCTTGTGGCCAGCTACCACCTCTCCTGCATCTCGTGGCGAAGGCAGCAACGGAAATAAATGAAATTTGAAAGCCACTTACTGCTGTAGTAATGAGCAATGTGTTGCGAGTCGGGCTCCATACTCTTTGGTTCTTTCGGTAAAGTCACGTAGTTAGAAATACATAGTTAGAAAAAAAAAACACATTTCTACCTACGTGACTTTACCGAAATAACCAAAGAGTATGGATTCCTGCAGTCACGAAAGCTTCAAATCAAGATCGGGCTCCATACTTGACCATACTTGACCACGTTTGGACAGCGCAGGTTGGTTGGGGCCAAGGACCGGGTTTAGCCGCGGCCAGGAATTGAACTCCGGGTTCAACCACAATTCCTGCTATGCCAGGAAATGATTGCACAACAACGACATTTCCCTTGTTTATCCAGGAAAGCCTCACCGAGTCTCAGGACTCTTGAAAAGGAGGTGGCGGTGAAGCCCATTGGCACTGCCGGGTGGACAGAGGTGGAACAAGGCGGGGCGGACGGTGGGGGCGAATTAAAGAAACCTGCACCGTTGCTTAAGCTGCCACGACGGGAGATTCAATATCTGCAATGCAGTCCAGCGGAGCTATAAAAAACTAAACTCTTTATTTTACCAGGTAAGGCCCATTGGACTATGAAGTTCTTTTCAAAAGCGGCCTGGCCACAAATGATACCAAGTGGCTTATCATCACGGTGTGGAAATCGATAGCAGCCAAATACTCAGAACGCGTGATCGTTGATTCGAAATGTGGGAGGGAAAAAACACCACCACGGGGAGAGGGAGAGACACGCAAACTCAAAATATACAGCAGGCGTCAGGGTACGGGATCGAACCCACGACCTCCTGCATACCAGGCGAGGTAGTTAACATCTCCTAGCCACCGTGATGATGATGAGAGAGAGAAAGAGAGACACCGCAAACTCCAAATATACAGCAGGCGTCAGGGTTGGGATCGAACCCACGACCTCCTGCATACCAGGCGAGGTAGTTAACATCTCCTAGCCACCGTGATGATGATGAGAGAGAGAAAGAGAGACACCGCAAACTCCAAATATACAGCAGCAGGCGTCAGGGTTGGGATGGAACCCACGACCTCCTGCATACCAGGCGAGGGAGTTAACATCTCCTAGCCACCGTGATGATGACAGAGAGAAAAAGAGAAACTCAAACTCCAAGTATACAGCAGGTATCAAGGGTTGCGGATCGAGCTAACGACTTCCTGCATACCAGGCGAGGTAGTTAACATCTCTCCACCACGGAGCCCCTAGCTGAACGATCAGCCAATCAAACAACGTAGCTAACGTCTGACCACGCCCCCCACGGCAAAGCCCCGCCCATTTCCTGCTTGGCTCCACCCCCGAGCCACCCACAGTGGGACTGTAGCGACCAAATCGCGAGGTTGCGCAAACCTACGGGGTAGAACCAACCGTTTGAGAGTCGAGTCTTTTGCGTCTCGCGTTAAACGGGCAACCAGTTTTCAACAACTTTGTTGCATGCAACTCAACCGGTTTCCTCCCTGGCCTGGACCACACCTATGTCTTGACACCTACGGCACCCCCTCCCCCCTCCCTCCCTCCCGACTAACAAAACCCCGACGGGCTCACTTGATCGGCCGAGGTCCGCTGGGTTTGTTTCCCACCAGCGCGAACAACAACAACAACCGCCAGCCAATCGTCCTCGGGGATGGAAACACGAAGCAGCAGCAGCAGGAGCAGCAGCAGCAGGAGCAGCAGCAGCAGGAGCAGCAGCAGCAGCAACAGCAGGAGCAGCAGCAGCAGCAGTGGAGGACATTCCAACATCTGTTTTTCGCCCGGGGGCCAAGGAGAGCGACCCAAACTCCGCGGGATTTTTTTCTCCCAACCAGTGGGGCCAGCTTTCCGCGAGGGAGCCAAGGCCGGATTATTGACGTGGTTATTGACGTGGTCGCGGCGCACGGTGGTGGGAGCAGGGGTGGAAGGAAAGCATGTCCAAGGGCGCAGGAGATAAACGAGGAAGACAAACCATGCAGACGCACGGACTCCGTCCCGCTTTTACGGTCGAGGGTTGTTGTTTTTTTCACGGCGCGCAGAGTTCCTGAGCACGCAGGCCCAAAGTGCCCAAGCGGCCAGCAACGAACAGCACCACCCGAAGGTGCAATAGTTCACAAGTAAGAATAATACTCTTAGGTTTTTTCGGTAAAGTCACGTAGGTAAAGAATAAGTTGCTCCAGTTGAGCGAAAGTTATTGCTTTAAGAACTTGGGCGAAAGAGATGACGGCAGGGAATTCCAAAGCGTTGTGACCTGCAGTGGCGAGTGAACGGGTTAGTGAGCGAGTTGAGCGAGTAAGGTGGTGAGCGAGTGAGTTAGTGAGTTGATGAGTAAGGGGGTAAGCGAGCGAGTTGATGAGCGAGTAAGGTGATAAGTGGGGAGTGGTGGCATAGCTGTTAGCGCGCTCCGCTACAAACCCAGCCGACCGAGTTAGATTCCCGCTCATGGCCAACATCGGTGACGATTATCCGAACCGGTCCTTGGCCTCCCCTAGGACAACTTAGCCTCAAAACGAGTAGTCAACATCGGCACTGGGGAGACAAAGGCGGCCGGGCGTGGTGCTGGCAACCCATCCTATCGTGTGCAGTGCTGGCTCTCATTTGGTGCCCCAACAGTCTGTTAAGTTGACATGGGGGATCTTAGCCTTTATTGCGACAAGCAGTGTGGTGGTGGTGGTTGAACGTGGTGGTGGTGGTGGTTGAACGTAGTGGTGGTGTTTCGATTTAAAGATTTCGTGACTGCAGGGATTCATCTTCTTGGTTCTTTCGGTAAAGTCACGTAGAAGGAAAATAATAAAAAATAAAACATAATAAATTAATTATCACGACGTTTCGGCCACAACGCAAGCAGCCGTCTTCAGGTGGCAGACCTGTTCTCCACTTGAAGACGGCTGCTTGCGTTGTGACCGGAACGTCGTGAGAATTATTTTATTATGTTTAATTTTTCATTATTTTATTATTTTCCTTCTATGTGACTTTACCGAAAGAACCACGAAGGTGGTGGTGGTGGTTGAACATCCCTGGAGTCCCCAAGGCAGGTGAAGGAATCCACGAGTGACGCTCACAAGAATCGGTCACCGTGGTGGCAGAGTAGCAACAGAAGAGCGATGGGAGGGGGGGGACCGAGCGAGAGATTCAAACAAGATGGGGGGAAGTGTGTCGTGACAACAGGCGCGGGATAATGCTGCGACGCTTTCCAATGTGCCCCTTGCGTCCGGGCAATAACTTATTTGGCCGTACGGAAGCTGGCGGGGGAAGGGGGGGGGGCAGCGGCCAGAGCCAGCTGGATTTTAATCCTCGCGAGTTACAGTAGTCCGTTGTGCCGCGTGCGCTTCCGCATCTCTCACGTTACGTTGTGGAGGAAACCCTCGGACGAAAGTGTCCGGTTTTCCGCTCGGGGGAAGGTGGGGGGTGGCGAACTTCACGCCGAAGTTTGCGTTCGCATCGGACCGTGTCCGCAGGAGTTATCGTAAACAGACCGGCAGACGGACAGACGCGTGACTCGGTTTTCTCCCAAGTTGGTCCCTTACCACATTAAGTTTGAATCGCGTTGGATCAGCTTAGCAGGAGTTATCCGTGGCCTCGTGTGGTCCCGTGGGCTTATCGTGTGGACATTTGTAGCAGCCAAATACTCCAAACGCGCGCGATGCGGAGGGGAAAAACCCGGATGGGCTGGAGAAAAAGCCAGGCGACCACGGGGAGACAGATCATGCAAACTACAAATATACAGCAGCAGGCGTCAGGGTCGTGATCGAACACACGACCTCCTGAATACCGGGAGATGTAGTTAACATCTCCTAGCCACCGTGGCGCCCATTTTTTTTGGGGGGGGGCATAACTTTGCGGTGAAACAATGGTCCTTGCCAATGGCTTTGTGTAGCTGAAGAATAGGTTGGATATCGCGGCAGGGTTTGGCGTTGTTTTCGCTGAAAATTATCCAAAGTTCGCAGGAAGCCCCACCCAGCGGGAGCTGCGAGCGTCGGGCTCGCTGCCAGGAAGGTGAACGCCAGTCTACGGCCACGTGACCCGCCTAACCCCCCCCCCTCACCCCCTCCTCGACCTCGCTTGGTTACGGCAAGATGAGGAATCCACCCGTTCCATCTGCACGGGATCGAGCGTTTCCCCCCCCCCTCTCGCACGCACGCGCGCATTTTCTCCAGATGCTCCGGTTTTGCTCCCACGCGTACAAACGCTTGTTCACCCGTTCCCGAGATGCCTGCAGGTCGCAAGGGTGGCCGGGGGGGGGGGGAAAATCACGTTCCCCGCCGACTCTCGGAACGCGCGAACGGTTCGGCGGTAATTTTATTCAGGGAGACGTCGCGCCGTTTAAAAAAAATAATACAACTGTAGCGACACAACCGCCCTTCTGCAACAGCCGGCTCTAAACTGTGCCACACGCCCTCCTGCATAGGGCCTTGCGGGAGCCTCGGTCCCAATAAAGTTATTTTATTTCTTGCATGTACGTTGAAGTTATTTCGCACCGTGCATAGCCTACCCCTTCCAGTGAAACTTCAGCAAATGTTCAGATCCTGAAAGTGACTTCACTCTCAAACCCGAGACCCGAATTGGAACCGCAGGATCCCCGGCAGATCCGGCTCGGTATTCCGACGCGGCATCTGCCCGACTGGCTCAGCCCGACTGGCTCAGCCCGACAGCCCATGTCTCTTGCGGCTTGCGGATGACGTTAGCATCCGGCGTAAGGGGACGGCGGGGAGGGGATAATGGGGAGGGATTATTTTTAAGCGGCACATCTGGTTTGGTGTGTGTTGCGGTCGCCTGTGGTTGTGTGCGTGTGTGCATTGGGAGCGGTGGCACAATGGTTAGCGCGCTGCGCTACGCATGTAAAAACTTATTTTCGCACACTCCACGTAGCCAACAGAGCGAACGAAGCTGGCGAGCCGAGTTCGATTCCCGCTCACAGCCAACGCCAGGTGGCGATTAATCCGAACCGGTCCTTGGCCACCTCCAGGTTGACTCGGCCTAAAATTAGAACAGTACCCGATGCGGCGTGTGTGTGTATACACACAGAGAGACAAAGACGGCCGAGCGTGCTGCTGGCCACACACCCCCTCCCCCTTCGTAGGTGCCGATCACAAGCGGTGCTAAGCCAGGGGGGGAAATCTTCGTAATCTTTTGCCGTCGTCGACGCAACTTCTGCGAGCCCGGGCTCGCTCAAGGGGTGCGGCTGGGGGACTGGAGCAGGCGAGCAGCGGACGCGCGAGTTCGATTCCCCCACCTCGCGGCCACCATCGCAGCAACGTCCGTCTTCTTCGTCTTAGTCTTCGCGTTTGTCCCACTCGTGCGGGGGGGGGGGGGGGTGGTCCCCTCCCTTCCCCCGTCCCTTGCCAACCTTGTCCACGCCATCTCTCTTTCAGCTCCTAGTGCCACCGCTCCCGATCGCACCACGTCGCCCACCCTCCACCACCTCTTCTTCTGTTGACCTCTTTTCCTGTCCACTTGCATCGCTGGCACCTTCTGACCCACGCGAAGGTCCCCGTTGTCACTCGACACGACCGTGCCACGCCCCCAGAGCCTCTCTCAGCTCCTCCGTGATTTATACCACCTCGAGGTCTACCTCCAGGTGGCCACCAGCAACACCGACACCGGTGATCGCGAGGATCCGAACCGGTCCCCCCTTGGCCCTCGACCCTCAGGGTCGACCTCGGACTCAAACGAGTACCTGGTGCGGGCGGTGCGGTCAACATCACTGCTGGGGGGAGACAAAGGGGGCCGGGCGGGTGTAGTAGTGCAGACCATCCCACACGCCCCCACCCCCCACCCCTTGTCACCCGTTTACAAAGTGCTGCTGCTCGCTAACAGCACTTGCCCCAGCTTATTGCTGAAGGCTATACGAGGGGGGGGAGGATCTTTGTCTTTGTGCTCGTCGACATACCTCTGGTAGCTCGGCACCGCAGCACGAGGGGTGTGGCTGGAGACCGAAACGGGCCGAGACTCGCACGGCACGAAGCTTTGCACCGGGGTTAGGAGGCCGAGAGCGGAGAGAGCGAGAGAGCAGGGACGCGGCGGAGAAAAAAACGTGGCTTGCCCACCCCCCCCCGCCCCCCCCCCCCCACCGAGTGTTCTAATTGGAGGGTGGCACCATAATTACGATCATCACAATTATCATCATGACCCCCCCCCCCCCCCCGTGTAGCCTTTAGCAGACTGTTGGGGTCTTGTGCCGTTCGCTAGGAGTAGCAGCGCCAACGAAGACTACGCAGCACACGAGGGGGCGGGTGGCCAGCACCACGCCCGCCAGCCTTAGTCTCACAAGTGGCCACATTGTCGACACGCGAAGCAGGTACTCGTTTGAGGCCGAGTCGACCTAGGGGAGGCCCAGCACCCGTTCAGATAATAGTCACTGGTACCGGCCGGGAACAGGAATCGAACTCGGGTAGCCGCACACGGCCAGTATCATCATCGTCACCACCGTCGTCGTCATCATCAAAATGACAGAAACGAGTTTAGGTTGTTGCCCTTCCCCCGCGTCGCCCATCAGCGCGGTTGACTGCGTACGGTGCAGAAAGAAGTTCAACGCACGTGCGTCATCACAAAGGCAAAGATCCCCCACACATATAAAGCCTTTAACAGATTTTTGGGGGCAAGTGCTGTTCGCGAGGCCTCGCCTATACCGAGTTTCAAGAGCCGGCAGAGAGCTCGAGAGGCCAGGACGAGCGTGACCGGGGGGGGGGGGGGGGGGGGGGGGCATTGTACGTAGAACTTCTTTCGCACCATACGTAGCCAACCGTGTCCAAATCGGAGGTGCAGGGGAAGGACAAAAACGAGCCTCTCAGTAAGGACGGCACAGCACGCGAGAGGGGGGGGGGGGGGGGGTGGCCAACACCGCACCCTGGCCTACAGTACTCAACTGGGGCCCGAGTCGACCACGGGGGTGGGAGGAGGAGCCAGGAGCGCATCTCGTATCACTCGCCTCTCGACGCCCGCCACCGCCCCCCCCCAACCCTCCCGTCCCCGTTGAGACAAGACTCAACATAAGCACACTCGAGCGCTGGAAAGAGGGCTTCCGAATGCGTAAGTACCGCCACTGCTATTACCATCATTATTGGACAAGCCGCGCCAAGTTGCAGTCACTTTTTTTATATCGGTTTGCAATTGCAGGCCTCCGCGCGGCCCCCCTCGCAATTAGTGGCGGGCAGCAGGCCCAAGCCGACCGACCGCCACCGAATCGTCACCTTGCCTGCCGTTCCCCACATGCCCGCGGGGGCACGTGGCACGTGCCGGGCTCGAGCGTTGGGTGGGCACTTAAATCGCAATAATTCACATTTGTCTCTAAAGGGCACCATCCGCGAACGTCTCGAGGCACCTTGCAAGATCAAGGATACCGAAAGGCGAAGAGGAGGAGATGAACGCAATAAACGGGCTTGAGAAGACGCGTTTTAAAGACGAGACTTCAAAAAGTAACCGCGTAAAAAAATCGGATAACCGAATTTCCAACGGTAAACGACCTCCCACCTCTGCCGAGCATGGAAGAGTAGGCCAAAAGACACCCTCGACCAGGGGGGGGACCTGTGCAAGCGCGCACTCTGGTGGTTGCCCTTCCTGCCCAGCAGTGGACAAACAGTGGCTTATTGCGGATGGTGACGGTGGTGGTAGGGTGATAGAACCTTCATCCAGCAGTAGACAGACAGTGGCTCATTGCGGATGGTGACGGTGGTGGTCGGGTGATGGAACCTTAATTTTGGATTTGAAGCTTTCGTGACTGCAAGGATTCACACTCTTAGTCTTTTCGGCAAAGTCACGTAGGCAAAAAATTAAATAAAAATTAATAAAAATAAAATAATAAAATTCACGACGTTTCGGAGGCAACACAAGCCTCCGTCATCAGGTGGGACCTTGATACAGCAAATCTGGTTGTGACGGTCCCACCTGATGACGGAGACTTGTGTTGCCTCCGAAACGTCGTGAATTTTATTATTTTATTTTTATAAATTTGAATTTCATTTTTACCTACGTGACTTTGCCGAAAAAACGAAGAGTATGATGGAACCTTCATCCAGCAGCGGACAGACCGTGGCCCACAATGACGATCATGGCTGGCCGGAGAAGAAGCCTTCATCGGGCAAGCAGTGGACAGACCACGGCTCACGGGAGGGTGCTCTCGTTCTAGAGCGGCAATTGCATGGCCTGCGCCTTTATCACCTGGTGGGGGCTGGTGGTGGGGGGGGGGCTCACGGGACGAGAGAGCGACAGCCGAGAGGCGGATGTGGGGTTCCAAATCAGAACTGGTTAGATGGCTTAGTGGGCCACGTGCGCTTGGAGCCCGCCCGGGCAGTCTCAGATCACTGCCTCTTCTCCGGTTTGTTTGTTTGTTTAGATTACACACACGCGCACACACGCGGTCTTACAGGGCGGCCCCCCTAAAGGTCAGGACACATTTTAGGGTCATTTAATTTATTTTAGCACCGGCGTTAAAAAATGGTTTTAATTGTTTAGAGCTTTGACCCCTTTTGCGTGACGATACGCCCGCGAGATGCGGGGCGGGGGTCCCCGTCGCGGGGGTCCGTCGAGGGGGTCCCGTTCACCGCTGAGTCTCAGAACGCGCGAGCGGCTCAGCGTTCATTTCGTTTAGAGGGGGCAACAGATGAATTTCCATGTGATGACGACGATGACGATGAGCCACTTCGAACGATCATTTGTGGCCAGGTTGCGTCTAAAAAAGAGCTAAGTAGCTCAGTGGGCCTTAAGTGGTAAAATTCAAAGTCAGTTTAGTTCGAACCCAGCGCCCACCCCGATTATAATACTGCCGTATGCAAGGACCGAGTTGGCGAGTTTTGGATGTAAAAGATCCCGTGACGTCGCTCGCAAGAGCGGGGGGAGGGGGGGGGCCCACTGTGTGCCGCCACCGGCGTCGTGGTCCAAATAAAAAAAAAAATATATGCAGTACATATAAACCAACAAAAAATTTACACCACGCAAATGTACTCCATTGGTAGACTACGTGGCAATCATCGCTGCCCCTCCCCTCCCGTCTCCCCCCTCTCACTGCGGGAAAAACTTGGCAAGACCTCCCTCCCTCCAAACGTCTCTCTTCTCACTGTTAATATCCAACAGTGCTCAGCGGAAGTGTGCTGGAGGAGGGGGCCTTCACAGGCCTTCATCCAGCAGTATTTTGATTCCAAAGAACACAGGATGAGATGTTACTATCCTTTGTGCAAGCACTTCCAAGAGTTCATGAACAGTGAGCCTGGTGAAATTTGGGGAGCGCATCGTCAGTAGTGAACCTTTGGTTCCTAGGGTGTTTCGGCCTTTCATACTATACACCCTCCCCAAAGGCGGCCAGCGACAGGGTGATCAATCCTACGCTTGCGTCCCATTCCCAATTAGTCATAGGAGTTGCCTTGTTGTTGATAGCCAACATCCCTTTTTATTTTATATATACACACACACGTATGGCGAGTTGTATACTCCACGAACGCAGCGACAAATTTGACTTGGAAGTAATCTCATTCATAAAACAAATAAAAATGTTAAAAGCCAAACCACGTTTCGCGAGGCTCGTTGAGGCCGTGAGCCGGGCGAATACGCGAGAGCTCGACAGATGCAGCCCGCAGGCCCCGTGGCGTTGTTCCGCATCGGCTGCGTTTCCAGAAGCAATGAAGCCAGACCCCCATTGCCTCCTCGACTCTCTAAAAGCGAACGTAAATATGACGTCTGCAGTCCTATTTCCCCAACCCAGTTCCGCTAATCTGCGTCGCTTTGCCGTGTGTCTCTGCGTGTGTGTGTGCGCGTGTATGCCTCTAATGGGGAGCGGTGGTGTAGCGGTTAGCGCGCTGCACTAGGAACCTGGTGACCCGGGTTCGATTCCCGCTCACGGCAAACACCAGTGACGATTATCTGAACCGGTCCCGGGCCTCCCCTAGGTCGACTCGGCCTCAAATAAGTACCTGGTGCGGTGTGTAAACATCGCGACTGGGGAGACAAAGGCGGTCGGGCGTGGTGTTGGCCACCCACCCCCTCGTGTGCCGTGCCGCCCTTCATAGGTGCTCGCTAACAGCACTTGCCCCTACAGTCCATTTAGTACGTACACATGGAGGGGGGAGGGGGGGTTAACCCAAATGCGTTCGCTTGCGTATGGGGGTCTACTGACAACGGAAACGGGCGGGGGGGGTGAAGCCTCGATTAATAATTTGTCGACATTGGCCTTCAAATGAGTTAGATAGTCTGGCGGTGGACTTTGTCTAAACACGTTAATATTATTAATCCTTGATCGTTTCTGGGCCGTTCTATAGGATTCGGGGGGGGGGGGGGTACGCAGGTGGGGGAGGGGTGTAAAAAGTACGCGTGCGTACAGGGAGGGAGGGCTCAAGTTGTGACAGATTTTTGCGTACTTACTAAATGGATGGCCCCGAAGGCTAAAACAGGGGATCTTTGATGTCTTTGTGCATGTTTGGATATGGTAAGTGGCCGGGCATGGTGCTGGCCACCCAACCCCCGCCCCCCCCCCTCGTGTGCCGTGCCGGCAGCCTTCATTCGGCGCTCACCAACAACACTTGCCGACGGTCTGTTGTAGGCCTACCTGGGGGGAGAGTGACTTTGTCTTTGTGTGGCACAGTGGGCAGCAGCACAGGTGGTGCATCTGCCAGTAATATCGGCCGGTTCACCCACAGTAGCCGGGTCTGTCCCGTGACCTCCTGGCAGCAGCGAGCGTCACACACACGCTCCGAGCTGCAAGTGCACCTAGCCTGGGACGAGATCAACCATCGCCCTCGTGCGAGGTCTCACGGTCTCCCATAGCGACGACAACATCGCCTCTCGTCGTCACGGTTACCTTCCGCCGTAGCAACTGTGGTTGCAAGTCGCCCCTCTCCTCCACCTCGCGCCGGATGTGGTTGAAAAGGCAGACGGGGAACTGGGCCCGGTAGTGATCGCCGAACGGGCCCAGCACGCCATCCGTGCTCTCTGCAACAAGACGGCGATCGCGAGAACGACGTTAGAAGGACGTGAGAACAACAACGACGGTCGATACACTGCCGGATGGAAGCCTCCACCACCCCCACCACCATCATCATGATCATCATGATCATCATCATGATCATCATGATCATCATCATGATCATCATTCAGAGGGTCCGTCCACTGCTGGACGATGAACTCCCAAAGTCACCGCGATTGCGTCATCACGACTCACCGAGAGCCATGGTCTATCAACTGCTGGATGACGACCTCTACATGTCATCATCGAGCCACGGCCCAGCAAATCTTGAAGGACTCTCCATCCAACCACCGTCACCACCTCCACCATCGTCATCCTCAACACAGTGGAGCCAAAGTCGCTCTACTGCTGGACGGAGGCCCACTATGCAATCACCATCATCGTCATCGCCCATGATCACCGCGAGCCATGGTCTATCCACTGCTGGCGGAAGCACCACCACCAGAGCGAGCTCTCCGCCAGACACCCTACCAGAGGGTTTCCGACCGACTCTCCCACGCCGGCCACGACGTCGTGGGAGTACCCCGACACTTGACCCCACCGCCTGACCCCACCACCACCACCACACGCGACCTGCCGATTGACTAATCGCGGCGAACCCCGTGGGGTGGACGAAGGTGGCACGGGGAGAGGGCGAATTTAATCAACTTGCCAACAGTATTGTGATAAACATGACTACTCGTGCATAACAACGACAAGGGGAATATTGATCGTGGTCGAGATTAAGGACACAGAGTGGCAGCCAAAAGGAGGGAACATGCCCCAGAGGATGTCCATCGATGCCACGCGTGTGCGTCTGTCTGTCCTGTGTCGAACTTTCAACGACGAGCCGGCCACCCTCCCCCGCAAGCCTCTCCCCCCCCCCCCCCCACTCACCACCGCCCCCTCCTCCTCGCCCCCCCCCCCCGCCGAGATGAACTGGGATCATCCGCTTGGTGCTGCGCTAATCAGCTGTGGCAAAATCCTCGCAATCTTGCAAGGTGGCACACGGCTCGACTCCGCCTCGGCCTAAAAATAGCGACGACTCCCGCCTCCAGTCCCCCCCCCCCCGCCTCCTCCTTCTTAAAAACGTCTGAACGGCGGTGGAAGAAGAGGCCAACATACCCTGCTGGAGGAGAGCCACTCGAAGGAGCTGCCCTCCTAAAAAAAAAAGAAGTGGGACGCCCTTCCGCCAGGCGGTGGCGCGAGTGAGCAAATTGCAGGGGCTGCACCTTTATATTCCTTTCGGGCGCAACCTCACGGCAAAGTTGGCGCGTTTGATTTTTGTTTTTCATCCCCTGCGGCAAAGCGCCGTCCCCCCCCACCCACCTCTCCCCCCAGTCCCCCCCCCCGCCGCCGCTCCGAACTTTCTCGACCGCTGGTGCTAAATATTCATCGGCGTGGCTTGGTGGCCTGGCAGAGCCGGCACGACGATGCCGTTTAGCCGTAGGCCGACCCACCCCGCCAACCACCGCCGCCAACCACCGCCGCACCCCTGGCAGCGGCAGCAGCAGCAGCGGCGGTGGCAGATTCGCGGTGTCCCAATAATCTCGGAGCTCAAGGTGGCGGCGGCGGCGGCGGCGGGGGCTGCACCCCGTCGGCCGACACGCTTGGAATTTCACATCGAGGAGGCAGGGAGCAGAGCGTGGATCGATCGCACCGCGCTCGGCAAAAACACTTCTCCTGCACAGTATCCATTCCGGAGCCTGTCCCCCCCCGCCCGTGCCACCACCCCCCGAACTACCCCCCCCACCCACCAGCCCTCCCCTCAGCCCCGCCCCCACCGACCCGCTTAGCTCAAGGCGCTTTGCATAGTTTAAAAGCGATAACAAAAGTCGTGATTCAGGGGCAGCGTAAGGGCCGAAGAATGTGCGACCGCAACAGGGGGCACAGCAGGGGGGGGGGGGGGTCACGAGGGCAACAGGGGAGGGACGGGAAGGAGTGGAGGGGCGAGGGGAGGGAAGAGGATGGGCGATGATGGAGAAGAGGTGAGGCTTTAAGAAAGGAATGAGGTTGAGGAGGGGGACTGCTTAGTGCACAGGGGCATTGCTGAGTCTATGGTGCAGTGCTGAGTCTATGGGCAGCGCTGAGTCTATGGTGCAGTGCTGAGTCTATGGGCAGCGCTGAGTCTATGGTGCAGTGCTGAGTCTATGGGCAGTGCTGAGTCTATGGGCAGTGTTGAGTCTATGGTGCAGTGCTGAGTATGGGCAGTGCTGAGTCTCTGGTGCAGTGCTGAGTCTCTGGTGCAGTGTTGAGTCTATGGTGCAGTGCTGAGTCTATGGGCAGTGCTGAGTCTATGGTGCAGTGCTGAGTCTATGGGCAGCGCTGAGTCTATGGTGCAGTGCTGAGTCTATGGGCAGTGTTGAGTCTATGGTGCAGTGCTGAGTCTATGGGCAGTGCTGAGTCTCTGGTGCAGTGCTGAGTCTCTGGTGCAGTGCCGAGTCTATGGGCAGTGCCGAGTCTATGGGCAGCGCTGAGTCGATGGGCAGCACTGAGTCTGTGGGCAGCGTTGAGTCTATGGTGCAGTGCTGAGTCTATGGTGCAGTGCTGCTCAATGCACAGGGGAAGTCGATTCTAGTGGAGGGGTTGCAAGGAGGGAGAATGACCCAACACGGGGATTGGGGCACAGGGAACAAAGCTTCCGCGATCCATCCGCCTGCTCCTGCACAAGGCGCCGAGTTCATCGCTCCACGATCTTTGCCACCCAGATGACCGGAGTCCCAGAAGTGTCTTCCGGAAGACGCCGCCCCTCCCCCCCCCCACAACGTCAAGGCGGCACATATTCGTAATCATCTTCTGGAAGATGGCGCTGCGTGGCAATACGTTACGTTCCAGAAGGAGTGCGCGTGCGCGCGTGCGTGCGTCTCGTGTGTCTTAATCCGCCCGTTGGGAATAATCGTCCGGAAGACAATTTCTCCCCAAAACGTAGAGCAGCGTGTCCACAATCATCTTCTGACAAGGAGGGCATTCTCTCCGGCACGTTACCGTATTCTCCCAAGCAACGATTACATTAAAAAAATACATTCAAATGGCACTAAAGTAGACCCGTCAACCATGGAGGGTTCACCCCGTATTTTTGTGCAGGGAAATCGAGTTCAGGTCCATATGGCGCACAGCCGTTACAATACGGGCAATTTTTTTTAGTCGTTGTCTATTTGTTTGTGTTTCGCCCTTGTGATGGGACTTTGTAGGATGAACGCTGAGATTTGTAAGGGCCACGGGGTGACCGATGAGGTCTGACTGGTCTGTAAGAAGGTAGGGCACTGATAAGGGATTGACAGGTTTGTAGTATTCTTGGTTCTTTCGGTAAAGTCACGTAGAAGGGAAATAATAAAATAATATTGATATAAAATAATAATAAATTATTTTATATCAATATTATTTTATTATTTCCCTTCTACGTAATATTGATATAAAATAATAATAAATTATTTTATATCAATATTATTTTATTATTTCCCTTCTACGTGACTTTACCGAAAGAACCAATAATATGAATCCCTGCAGTCACGAAAGCTTTAAATCAAGAGGTATGTAGTAGTGTAGTGTATAGTGTAGTGTATAGCGCCGTGTAAAGTTTAGTGTATAGGATGGATGTTGAGATGTACAAGGGCACAGAGGTGACCAATAATGGACTACCTGGTCTGTGTAATAGGGTAGGGCACTGATAATAGGGTAGGGCACTGATAAGGGATTGACAGGAATGCGAAAGTTGCGGGCAAGCCTTAACCATCCGGAGGATTCTATAAATTAAAAAAACGGTGTTTAAAACACGCTCTTTGTGCACCACCCACCCACGCGTCGCTGGAAGAAGACGCAATTGGGTCACACACACAAAAAAATTCCATCCAAATAAAAGCCGAAACGGCGCACAGACGGGGCTAACCCATAACATTCACAGAACAGAGGAGCCAAAATAATCTCAGGGCCATATCCTTCGCTTCCTGCCTCTCCCCGACCCCCACCCTGCCCCCCACCGGCACTCACATGAAACATATATCCCCGAATATCCGACAAAACCGGATACTCATTCTTAGAGGCCGAGTCGACCTAGAGGAGACCCAGGACCGGTTCAGATAATCGTCACTGGGTTGTTGGTAGCCGCGAGCGGGAATCGAACCCGGGTCGCTGGGTTCATAGCGCAGCGCGCTACCCGCTATAGTACCACTCCCAGCACACACGCACACACACACACACGTACACACACACACGCACACACACACACACGTACACACACGTACACACGTACACACGCAGAGAGCGGTGACAGATTCCAGTAAATGGACAAAACAATAACCACCCAAATCCGGTGGTCATCGCGAAATAAACGATGACTGTGCACGCGCGTGTGTGTGTGCGTGTACGCGTGGCAAGTTGTTCAGGGGGGGGGGGGGTGTGGTGGCTTTATCAGATAACGTGCCCATCTCGTCTGGTGGTCGGTGTCTGTGGTGTAACAGCGGGGGCCCCTGGGGCAAGAGTCACGAGAGGGACTTGCGTTCCTTTATCAGATGACGGGAAGAGGCTGAAGCTGAAGCTGCTGCTCCAACATCACAGATCGGGCCAGCCGGGGGATTCTGCTATTGAGCAGTTGTAGAAACAGGGGTGGTGGAGGGGGGGGTGGAGGGGGGTGGTGGGGGTGGTGGGGAGGGTGGTGATGGGGTGGAGGGGGGGTGGTGGGGAGGGTGGTGATGGGGTGGAGGGGGGTGGTGGGGGTGGTGGGGTGGAGGGGGGGTGGAGGGGGGTGGTGGAGGGGGGGTGGTGGAGAGGGTGGTGGGGAGGGTGGTAGAGGGGTGGAGGGGGGGTGGTGATGGGGGGTGGGGGGGAGACTTGCTACCTCGGCGGCGAATGCCATGTGGGAGAAAATAAGTAGGAGTACTGTACACCACCACCATCATCATCAATCATCATCATCATCCTGCACGCACACGCCCAACAACACGCACCAACCCCTCCCTCGTCAAGCCACTTTCAGAGCGAGGTGGGGGGGGGGGCCTCCGGCACGCCGTGCTTTAGGGGAGTTGTTTGACCATACTTCACCACGCGGGGGGCATAGACGATATATTGTCTTCCGCAACCCCCACCCCGTCCCCCGGCTCCCGCGTACGATCCGAATCAAAAATCGCTCCGTCTCCACGGCGGACGTTCCCCACCTCTCATTAAAAAAAGGGGGGGCACGCTTCTCCCCCCACCACGCCGCTTGCGACCGCCGCTCCGTCGCGAGCCGTCACCACCACGCGTCTCTCCATCCACAGCTCCCAGTAACCCCCCCCCCCCCCCCCGTGTAGCCTCAACAGACTGTTGGGGCAAGTGCTGTTAGCGAGCAGCACCTATGAAGGCCGGCACGGCACACGAGGGGGTGGGTGGCCAGCAACCACGCCCGGCCGCCTTTGTCTCCCCGGCGGCGATGTTTTTACACACCGCACCGGGTACTCATTCGAGGCCGAGTCGACCTAGGGGAGGCCCAGGACCGGTTCAGATAATCGTCACCGGCGTTGGCCGCGAGCGGGATTCGAACTCGGATCGCCGGGTTCGTAGCGCAGCGCAGCGCATCCAACTCCCCTACGCGCGCACGCAGACGAAACTTCAGAATTAGCCAAAAACAAAAGCACACAATTCATTCTTCACACAAGCCACTAGGCTTAAAGGTTTACTCTGCTCTGGGGGGGGAGGGGGGAGGGAGATCTGACCCAAGTGCGTGTTTATTGCACACCACACAATGGTGAAACACCCCCGCCCCCCCTCCCGCCCGTGTCTGTGCGGCGTTAGCACCGAAAAGCTCCCCCCAAAACGAGATCGAGTGACACGCGGACACTCGCGCGCGCGCGCGCCACTCAACATTGACAAAGGTTCGCCGCCCCCCCACCTCTGGGTATAGCCTCTACTCACAGACTGTTGGGGGACAAGTGCGGTCAAGCGAGTCGAGTAGCACCTACGAAGGTCGGCACATCACGTGGGGAAGGGGGTGGCAGGAGCCACGCCCGGCCGCCTTTGTCTCCCCAGTGCCGATGTTTACTACGGCACCGCACCAGGCACTCATTGTCAAGGCTGCTTTGACAGAGGAGCGAGAGGGAGGGGGGGGGGCCCGGGACCGGTTCCGAGAAAAATCGGCACCGATGTTGCGCCGCGAGCCGGAGTCGAACCTCGGGGGTCCTCCGGGTCTGTAGCGCATCGCCCCCACCGCTGCGCCACCGCTCCACCCACCAACTAAAACGCGCACTCCACACGCAAACACACACACACCCCCAGAGCAAGCATTCCTCGCGCACATTTCCCCTCGAGGGAACCCGGTGAAGATGTATTGCCGCCTTTTTCGTCTTCTTCGTCTTCTTCGACCATCAACAACTCCACCCCCACTCTTGCCTCCACCACCCACCCCCCACCCTCCACCCCCCACTCCTCCTCCTCCCACCTCCTCGCCAAAAATGCGCCAGGAATGCGATGTACTTACCCCAAAACCTCCTCTACCACCAACCCTCTCTCTCTCCCACCCACCCAACCACCGTGTGGCCGAAAAAAAACGCAACAACCGCGTCGGAGGTTCTCGCCGTTCTACTTCGCCGCGACCGCCACGCAGCTTCTCCGTCGTCCGACGTTTCGTTCCCACCCCCCACCCCCGACACCCCAGGGGCACGTGGGGGGCGAGCAGACGGGATGCCGCATGGACACCGAACGTCGCTCGCGCTCGACAGAAAAGCCCCACGATACGACACGACGGCGGGAGAGACAGAGATAGAGACGCAAATGAATCCGTAAACGGGCCCCAGAGCGGTCGAACGTTTCTAGAAAGGTCGGGGGTGGGGGGCGGGGGGTGGGGGGTGGGGGGCAGGTTTCGTGGTTCGAACCCAATGGGCCGACCCCAGTTAACACCGCGGGTAGCACGGGACGTGAAAGCGTGACGATGACCGCTCCGCACCGTCCGCTTCACTCACGCTTGGACGTCAAAACGTCGTCGTCATCGTCATCGTCGCTGTCGTCCGTGCCCCCCCCGCCTGCCCCCCCTCCGCCCCCCCCCCCGTGTCTGCAACTGCTCAATGGCAGTCGATCTCGGCCCCTTCCCCGGCGGTCGTCAGCCCATTTTTTTTTTCACCACTTGCAACAGCCGTCAATCTCAGGCCGCAACGAAGCGTGGATAATTGGAACAAGAGTTTCTGCCAATTTCTCAAATCGGGGAGAATCCATTCAAATTCGCCGCGGTGGTTGGTGGTCGTGGTGGTGGTGGGTGGGTGGGTGGATTTATTTTTTTCCCCATTTGCCGATTCGGTTCAGGACAACCGTCGATCACACGCTCAATTAAATGCAAAACTACAGCAATTCACGCGCCGCGAAGACAAAAGCTCCCATCAACCCTCCCCCGCCCTCACCACCACCGTATAGCCCACAGACTGCCAGGGAGCAAATGGTGTTAGCGAGCGCCTATTAAGATCGGCACGGATGCAAGAGGTGGTTGGTGTTGCCAGCACCACGTCCGGGCAGCCTGTGGCGACGTTTACACACAAAATCGCACCGGCTACGCATTTGAGGCCGAGTCGACCTAGAGGCGGCCCCGGACCGGTTCAGATACTCGTCACCGCTGGTGTTCGTAGCGGTCGTGGTGCAGAAATCGAACATCGGTTCGCCACTGGGTTCATTTCTTGAGAACTGCTTCTTGTTGTTGTTTAGTTTCTCCGTCCCCCCCCCACCCCGCACCTCTGATTAGCACGGTTAAGCTACGTACGGTGCGAAAGAAGTTCAACATACACGTATGACAACCTGCGTATTTGGAGTTTGCATGTCTCTCGCCCCGTGGTCGCGTGGATTTAGTTTTTCTCCCTACGGGTCTTCCAGGTTTTTCCCCTCCACGTTCAAAAATGGAAATAAAACAAGTAAACCCATAAAAACTAAGTTTTTCACTATAAATCCTTTATATGCGTGGCGGCTAGAGTCCTCTCGTCCTCTGGCTTGAGATGGCTGCCACCTATGGGTCAGATGATTGTCTGCCAGTATTAAGCAATTGGTAATTAAATATTTAATTTGTTTTCCCTAAACAGTGTAAAATTTTGGGAAAAAATTTTCACGAGCATTAATTGTCTCGCACAACGAGTCTGTGTGCAAAATGTCAGCTCGATTGGATCACGGGAAGTGGGTTAAAAAACGACCGATAGGTTTGCACGGTCGTAAGCAAGCAAGCAAGCACGCAAGCACGCAAGCAAGCGAACATAATATAAAGGATTTAAAAAAAACCACGCGTCGAGATTATTTAGATAATCATTTTGCTGCTATAAATTTCCGCGGCATAAGCCACTTTTTGCCGGGCTTTCGTTTGTGGCCAGGTCGCTTCTGAAAAATTAAGTAAATACATCCGTGCGCTTTGGCTGGTAGGACGGGGATGGTTTAGTTTGGTTTAGTTTCTTTTTGTTTGTGTTTGGGCGATTTGTTTACATTTCTTGTACTTGGCACGACTATCGTGTTTTTTGTGTCGTTTGTTGTTGCAACTGCTCTGACCCCGTGTCCCTCCTGGATGTCTCCGAGAAAAAAAAAGCGCTTTGTAGCTCATCGGATTCCTCCAGCAATATAAATAAATATTCAGATTCTGAAACCAACATATTTTTTTTACGATTTTTTATTTACCCCGTAAAGCCCACACCCGAGCTATGTAGCGGCTCTGTTTCAGAAGCGGCCACAAATTGACAGCCCAACGAATTGGCTCATCACGATCATCACCATCATCATCGTCACGTGCGGGGATTTACAGCGGCAGCCAAAACACTCTTAAGACGCGTGGCGCGTCGATTCTAAGCGTGGAGTGGAGGAAAAACAACAAAAACAACTGCAGCAACAACAACAGGAGGAGGAGGAAGACCCGAACTTTTAAAAATCCACGGGAGGGGGGGGGGGGAGATGCGGACGAGTTGAGAAACGCGAAGCAGCGTTGTCATTGCGCAGCGCATGGAGAAAGTCGTCGTCGTTATTTCCCCCCCTCCTCCTCCTCCTCGTTGCGCAAAAGAAAACGGCGAGGAGAAGGGTGCGTATGCGTGTGGGGGGGGGGGGGGGGTGGAAAACTTTTGCAACGTTCCATCCCGGGCGGTCCGATGCGAGTTGGCGCATCGTTGGGAACCAACTGCGGCTCGCGCCTTCGCAGCAACCAGGTTCGACTCCCGACTCTGGCGCTCTCTCCCCCTCCGTGTGTGTGTGTGGAGTTTGTATATCATGTCCCACTCACCCCTCGCCCCCCTCCCCCCTGTTCTGCGTGAGCTTCCTCAGGGTTCTCCGGTTTCCTCCCATAGTTAAGGTAAGAAAACAAACCCCATATACAATGGAACCGGTATTGACCAAAACATCCCAATGACTGACAAATTACACCGCACATTACTTAAAAATTCGGCGAACACATCCAGCAAACGGCAGCGGCAGGGGCGACATCGCACAACAACACGACTGTGAAACACCCGGCAAGACCCTCCTGAAAAAGGAGTCTTGAGAAAAAAAAAAATCCGTAAAAGTTTTCCCCGGGTAGAGAAGCGTAGGTCGTCGCAGTGATCGTGAAAATAAAACTAATCCGGGTCACAAGACATTTCGCCCGGCCAAACGGCGTTTACAACAAACCACGGCCTGGGAATCGAACTCGGGGTCGCGGTGCTTGATGGCTAGCGGCTCCCAGGTGAAGGTCGCCCAACTACCGACGTTTACAGACCACGGCCTAGAATCGAACCTCAGGAGTCGCGGCTCGACGCGGCTCACCACGTGAAGGGTCGCGTGAAAATTCGCATTTTGGGGGAACTTTTTATTTATTTACATTTAGAAGTCTGTCTCCACGCTCGTGTGAGCGTGGCAGTGTTGGGAGCGGTCGCTCGTCGCCGATGACAGCCAGGATCCCACAGCAGTGGAAATCAGAAACCAGTCAACCCAGACTGGTTTATCCCATATTCTAGCACAGGGAAATTGAGATTTCATATCAGGAGGTGACCAATAATGTCTGAATTGATCTGCAATAAGGTGGGGCACTGGTAAGGGGTTGACAGGTTTGAAAACCCACCACAACAATGACCAACAGCGCAAAAAAAACATGCCAACACTTTACGACCCCCCCATCTACAAAACAAACGCCGGCCCGCAGTTTCTCCGCAGCGCACGACTCGAGATACGGGGTCACCGTTTGCATGCAACGGAAATACGCGTTGCATTGTTACCGACTGCCAAACGAGGCCCACGGATTCATGCAGCGACCCCTTAGACTCGCATGGGGAGGTCCCCGGGGTCCCCCCCCCCCCATGAGACTCGGTGACCCAGATACCCACACATACAGAGACACTCACTCACAGAACCATGGGTCTCAGGGACCCAGATACCCACACACACAGAGACACTCACTCACAGACCCATGGGACTCAGTGACCCAGATACCCACACACACAGAGACACTCACTCACAGACCCATGGGTCTCAGTGACCCAGATACCCACACACACAGAGACACTCACTCACAGACCCATGGGTCTCAGTGACCCAGATACCCACACACACAGAGACACTCACTCACAGACCCATGGGTCTCAGTGACCCAGATACCCACACACACAGAGACACTCACTCACAGACCCATGGGTCTCAGTGACCCAGATACCCACACACACAGAGACACTCACTCACAGACCCATGGGTCTCAGTGACCCAGATACCCACACACACAGAGACACTCACTCACAGACCCATGAGTCTCAGTGACCCAGATACCCACACATACAGAGACACTCACTCACAGACCCATGAGTCTCAGTGACCCAGATACCCACACACACAGAGACACTCACTCACAGACCCATGAGTCTCAGTGACCCAGATACCCACACACACAGAGACACTCACTCACAGACCCATGGGTCTCAGTGACCCAGATACCCACACAACAGAGACACTCACTCACAGACCATGGGTCTCAGTGACCCAGATACCCACACACAGAGACACTCACTCACAGACCCATGGGTCTCAGTGACCCAGATACCCACACACACAGAGACACTCACTCACAGACCCATGGGTCTCAGTGACCCAGATACCCACACACACAGAGACACTCACTCACAGACCCATGAGTCTCAGTGACCCAGATACCCACACATACAGAGACACTCACTCACAGACCCATGGGTCTCAGTGACCCAGATACCCACACACACAGAGACACTCACTCACAGACCCATGGGTCTCAGTGACCCAGATACCCACACACACAGAGACACTCACTCACAGACCCATGGGTCTCAGTGACCCAGATACCCACACACACAGAGACACTCACTCACAGACCCATGAGTCTCAGTGACCCAGATACCCACACATACAGAGACACTCACTCACAGACCCATGGGTCTCAGTGACCCAGAGACCCACACACACAGAGACACTCACTCACAGACCCATGGGTCTCAGTGACCCAGATACCCACACATACAGAGACACTCACTCACAGACCCATGAGTCTCAGTGACCCAGATACCCACACACACAGAGACACTCACTCACAGACCCATGGGTCTCAGTGACCCAGATACCCACACATACAGAGACACTCACTCACAGACCCATGGGTCTCAGTGACCCAGATACCCACACACACAGAGACACTCACTCACAGACCCATGGGTCTCAGTGACCCAGATACCCACACATACAGAGACACTCACTCACAGACCCATGGGACTCGGGTGACCCGGATACCCACACACAGATTAATTGACATAATGGTCCAACGTGCAGCCTTAAAAGACTGTTGGGGCAAGTGCTGTTAGCGAGCACCTATGAAGGCCGGCACGGCACACAAGGAGGTGGGTGGCCAGCACCACGCCCGACCGCCTTTGTCTTCACAGTGGCAATATTTTTAACACCCCACACCAGGTACTAATTTCAGGCCAAGTTTACCTAGGGGAGGCCCAGGACCGATTCAGATAACCGTCACCTGGTGTTGGCCGTGAGCGGGAATCGAACTCGGATCGCCAGGTTTCGGAGCGCAGTGCGCTAACCGCTACACTATTCACACACACACACAGACTCATACCAGAGATCCAGATCGCACATACAGACCTGCTGACTCACACAGACTCTGCCAAAACAGAGACTCATAAACTCGCATTACCACACCCAAACAGACCAGTAAAATCACGCAGAGGCCCATATACTCAGAGAGATCCATATACTCACATTAGGGACAGATAGACTTATATAGAGACCCATATATCCACAGATACCTAAACTCGAAGACATATCACCGACTGCCTCCCTCTATCAAGTGAAGAGACGTTTGGAAATATGGTCACACTAACACGAGACATACGTCACCATTGTTTTGCAGCAAACAAAAATGTAAACCCCAACTCGAACCCGTGGAGATCACGGGTATATAACACACGTTAACAAGCACTGCCAAAACGTCCATGGCTAATTGATGAACACAAAAAAAAGAGACAAAGATCACCCGCATAGCCTTTCACGGGTTGTCGGGGCAAGTGCCGTTAGCGAGCACCCACGAGGGATCCGCTGGCCAGCCCATCAACGTCCGGCATCACGCCCGGCCGCCTTCCTCTCCCGAGTGTTGACGTTCGCTACACAACCGCACCAAGTGCCTCATTCAAGGCCGAGCAGACCCGGTGGAGGGCCCAGCACCGGTCACGAACATCCGCCAACCGTGATCGGTCGAGAGCGGGGCATCGACCTCGGTCCGGCGGGGTTGCGGCGCTGCGATGACCGAATGCGTCGGCCGCTCGCCCATTTTGGATCGCGCTCGCACGCGCGTCTCCAGACTGTAAAATCCTCGTTAGCGCGAACCGCTCGTCCGGGCAGCGTCTGCGCGGAGCCGCGGACCTGGCCTCTGCTGTTGTAACTGTGACAGGAAGCAAGTTAGCAGCACGCATAACGGGAAACGGCTGCGTGATTTTTTCCAGAATTCCACTCACGCCGACCACGACCAACATCACCGCTGCTGCCGCCGCTCCTCTACACCAAATAGCCCCCGCCACCCAAACCTCATAACCACTTTCTCTCCCTACCATCATCACAACCACCACTCTATACCACGTACCCTCTCAACCACTCCACCACCACTCTACACCACGTACCCTCTCAACCACTCCACCACCACCACTCTACACCACATACCCTCTCAACCACCACCACTCTACACCACGTACCCTCTCAACCACCACCACCACCACTCTACACCACGTACCCTCTCAACCACCACCACTCTACACTAGGTACCCTCTCAACCACCACCACCACTCTACACCACGTACCCTCTCAACCACCACCACCACCACCACCACTCTACACCACTTAGCCTCTCAACCACCACCACCACTCTACACCACGTATCCTCTCAACCATCACCACCACCACTCTACACTAGGTAACCTCTCAACCATCACCACCACCCCCCCAACCCCCACAGTCACCACTCTTACTCTACAAAAACCCAAACTCTCTCAAAAGACGTTTGTAAGAATTCTTCCCACCGCACACGGAGCGGACGAGTCCCGGGCAGGGATCCCAGGGGGGGCGGGGAGTCTGCTGGGTTTTTTTTCGAAGTCCCTCTCGGCCCCCAGCCCCAGCCCCTTATTCACACACAACCACAAAAGCAAAGGTCCCCCGTATAGCCTCGACAAGCTGTTTGGGGGGGGCAAGTGCTGCCAGCGGAGTAGCTGCGGCTACGAAGACCGGCACTGTCACACACACGGGTGGAGGGAGGGGGTGTAGGCGTTCCGGAACTGAGCCCGGCCGCCTTTGTCTCCCCCAATGACGATGTTTACTACACAACGCACCAGGCACTCATTTGAGGCCGAGTCGACCTAGGGGAGGCCGAGGACCGGTTCAGATAATCGTCACCGGGTGTTAGCCGTGAGCGGGAATAGAACCCGGGTAGCCAGGTTCGTAGCGCAGCGTAGCGCTAACCACTACACCCACCGCTCCCCACACACACACAAACACGTGTTCCTCACAGTCAACCCTGACTCATCCCCAACACGTCCCCGTCCCCCCCAGCGCAGTTTGACCGCTCTTCTTTGCATCGATATTTATTATTTTATTTTGTTCTTTGCGAGAACAAAGACAGATTCAAGATCACTGGCCGCAAAGCCTCTACCCCCGGCGGAGTCTCCCTGCAGCAACAGGCCCCTTTCGCGTCGATCCGCTGCCGGATGAAAGCGCACCTCCCACCGCCCCCCCCCCTACGCGCGCTCTGGGTCGGACGCCCGCGGTATGTTTGGCCATACAGTAAAACCTTGGATTGCGAGTAACTTGGTCTGTGAGTGTTTTGCAAGACGAGCAAATTTTTAAAATAAATATGAATTTGATAAACGAGCGAGGTTTTGCAATACGAGTAGTACGTGTATACGCTTTGTCTGCCGAGCGTCACGTGATCACAACTGATACACGAGTGCTTTGGATTACAAACACGTTTTCGGAACGAATTATGCTCGCAATCCAAGGTTTTACTGTACTTGTGTGTTCTCTCTCTGTGTATCTCTGTGATATCTCTCCGGTTATATGTCTGTCTATAGTTTTCTGGTTAGATTTGTATTGCCATTTCATTTATACCTGATGATGATTGCTTGTGTTGCAATCGAAACGTCGTAGTATGCTATTATTTAATTTATTATTTTATCTTTATACGTGACTTTACCGAAAGATCCAAAGAGTATTGTCCATACTTCACCACGCCGGTTAGTCCGGGGTTGGTAACGCAGCGACTTCCGTTGGCGTCACCCATAACGAGAGAGTTTGGGCGTCTTGTGGGACTTTCGGTGAGTCACGCGGTAGCGATGACTAACCGGAGCCAATGAACCACAAAAACTTGTGGGGGGGGGGGGGGGGCCTTGCAATCAAAAGAAGTCGGCCGGAGGATTGGGTCACCCCATCTCATCCGATCTCGGCAGAAGCCGAGCAAGTGTTGAGCCTGGTAGGGCGACAAGTGGCGGCTAGGGGGATGTTAACTCCCTCGCCTGGTGTGCAGGAGGTCGTGGATTCCATCTCGACCGTGACGATTGGCCTGCGTATTTGGAGTTTGTGGTGGCGGCATGGATTTTTTTTCCTACACATTTAGAAAATCAACATCACGCGTTCAGAGCATTTGGCTGCAATATGCGTTTCCGCGTGATGATGATGATGTTGATAAGCCACTTCGTTGAGCTATCATTTGCGATAGGCAGGTGTTTGTCGTCATGCACAATACGTCTGTTTACAGCGTACTGCGGGGGTTACGTTGTGTGGCAGCACAACAACACTATCCAATGTTGTGCTCTACTATTGCACCCACGTCTACGGGACTGATCCCACCCCCGACATCTCGAGTTCTCCCCTGGTTAAAACAAAATAAACTTGAAGCGTGAAATTTGAAACTCCGCTGCCTTTACCCCCCCTCCCACCCAACACTCAGCAGGACAGCGATTGGCACGTACGGTAAAAAAGAATCACCTCCGTGACCACCACACGTCACACCGCGAGGAGGCGCTCATTCATCCAGCAGTGGATTTACACAACAGGGCCGCGCGTGGGTACATGACTGATGGCTGGGCAGGCGACCTGCTACAAAGACAAAGATCCCCCGTGTAGCCTTAACAGACTGTTGGGGCAAGTGCTGTTAGCGAGCACCTATGAAGGCCGGCACGGCAGACGAGGGGGTGGGTGGCCAGCAACCACGCCCGGCCGCCTTTGTCTCCCCAGTAGCGATGTTTACTACACACCACACCAGGTACTCATTTGAGGCCGAGTCGACCTAGGGGAGGCCCAGGACCGGTTCAGATAAATATAACCGTCACCTGGCGTTGGCCGTGAGCGTGAATTGAACTCGGGTCGCCGGGTTCGTAGCGCGGTGCGCTAACCTGCTACACCACCGCTCCCCACACACAACCACCACGACACTCCGCTTGGAAAAAAAATCATCTCACGATTAATGTTTGAAATGTGCGCGTCGTCATTCATGCAAATCGCATCCGAGGAACCACGGACGCGAGTAGAGAAGACAGCCACGTGGGCGAGCGGGCACCACCAAACAACTGCCCTGCATATTCTTGGTTCTTTCGGTAAAGTCACGTAGAAGGGAAATAATAAAATAATAAAAATAAAACATGATAAAATAATTCTCACGACGTTTCGGCCACAACGCAAGCAGCCGTCCCTCAGGTGAAGAACAGGTCTGTCGGAAAGACACCGTTGTGGCCGAAACGTCGTGAGAATTAGTTAATGTTTTATGTTTATTATTTTATTATTTCCCTTCTACGTGACTTTACCGAAAGAACCAAGAAGATGAATCCCTGCAGTCACGAAAGCTTTAAATCGAAACTGCCCTGCAGTCCTCTACATATCGAGATGTTTTCCCGGCCAAAAATCGGCGAGCGTTTGTACGTCTTCCTCTCATCCGTTTGGCGTTGGAGAAAACGACAACAACAGTTTTCCGTACGACACGTGAACGCGCTCGGAATTTTTTTTGTTCCCCCGCAGCCAAAGCCGCGAAACCAACTCGCGCGGTCGGAGCGGAACCGAAACGGTGACTGGCGCTGCGGCACGGCGGTCCGCACACGTGGCCGGTGCAAGTCGATTTGGCTACGCCGGGCTGTGGTGGCGCTGGCGGTAGTGGCGGCGGCGGCTTCGTAAAATGGCACGAATTTAGCCGGATCATTTACCGGGCCCCCCCTCCCCAAACCCAAATAAATCAAAATACGAATCACGAGTAAATGCCGGAATGTCCTTTACTAATCGACCGATGGCCATCAACAGCTTGCTTACTACTAAGCCTTTGCAGGGGCGGCTTCCATGCTGTATATTTGGAGTTTGCGTGTCTCTCTCTCTCATCATCATCACGGTGGCTAGGAGATGTTAACTACCTCGCCCGGTATACAGGTGGTCGTGGGTTCGATGCAGGCCCTGACGCCTTCTGCTGTATATTTGGAGTTTGCGTGTCTCCCACACCACGCGTTTAAGAGTATTTTTGGCTGCTATGAATCTCCACGCGATGATGATAAGCCGTCATCTCATTGAGCTATCATTTGCGATGGCCAGGGTCGTGTCCGAAATAATAACTACATAGCTCAGTGGGGCCCTACCTAGTACAGTAACATTTTTACATTTTTTACAAAAAATAGTGACTATGAATTCCTGCAGTCACGAAAGTTTTAAGTCAAACTTCAAGAGTGTTTAGCGCGCGGCTTTAGTTAGAGCCGCAAAGTTTGCCGACCCCTGCCGCTGGGGCCATGGGCGTTGACGCGGTGGCGAATAAAAAAAAATATTTAAAAATGAAACCCCGCCACGTGCTCCGCCTGACGTGGCCCAGGTGCTTCCTCCAACCTGGGTGTGGACGGCCCCACACGGGGGGGAGGGCAGACGGGGGCAGCCGTGAAATTCCCGCAAGCGCCACGCGGTTAACGCCGCAGAGTCGCGAACGCAGGGTCAAGATAGTCCACACGTAGCCAGGCGTTTGCACAGACTGCGTCGATAACGGTGAGCACGACGGTTTCTGGGAGGGATTCGATGCTCGGAGTGACGATGCAACATTCGTTACCCGCGGCTGTAGCCCACGGACAATAAGAGGGTTACCCACGCGCAGAGGTCGCAAACGGGTTTTGATTCCTTACCCGTACCCGCCCGCACCAGGGTCGAAAACGGGTACCCGTACCCGGCCGTACCCGTACCCGGCCGGGTACGGGTACGGGTACCTGATTGCGACCTCTGGGATGAAGCCATGTTGCAGGCGCGGGTGGGTTGATTCTAGGAACTTGAATTGTGAGAAGAGACAAGACGTTGGGAAATGAGTGACAAACAGTTACTCACCAGTGACTCACGGCCCACCCATACCCGTACCCGGCCGCACCAGGGTCGCAAACGGGTACCCGTACCCGGCCGGGTACGGGTAGCCGGGTATCGGGTAGGGTACAGGTATCGGGTACCCGGTTGCGACCTCTGCCCACGCGACTTCCTCCCCCTACGGTGTTCGGCAGCCGCCTTTGCTACACTGGCACTTTATGCGTAAAATCACGGATAACAAGAGGAAATAGGGGGGCAGCGGACGATTGCTGTAGGGTCCGGGAAAACCCCTGTGTTGGATAATAGGAGTTGTGGGTAATGAGGATCGCGGATTAGAGGAGTTATCCTGTCCTGACCACATACCAGGGAAAATACATTGGAGTTTGTTTTTCACCCCCGACTTTGGCAGTCCTCTCTCTCTCTAAACACAATAATAAAAAACAAAGTAAAACTCTCTCTCTTAGACAATTGCTCCCCGGCCCGTATACAGTGCAATTAGGGCTCACAATCGCCGGCCCACGCACAACCGCCGATGACATAAATCCTTTACTTATTAACCACCACGGTCAGGAACACTGCCGCCAAGAACCCCCCTCCCCCCCCCCCACGGAACACTCGGCAAAGCCACTGGAGTAGTGCCGGATTAAGCGAGTGCGGGGCCTGTAGCGTATGTTGTTATAAACGGGCCCTAAATAAAAAAAAAACCACTAATATTAAAAACACAAATATTTAACTTGCACAGGGAAGTCATTGTATTTTTTCATTCGCTATACAGCCGGGTAATACGACAGATCGCTAACCTTAAATACCCAGTCGTTCGTAAAAGTTGAAGGCGGTATAGTACTATAGTAATAGAGCAAGTGCAGAATCACTGAACCGGAATTGATAGCTTGAAAGCATTTAGCGCGGGGCCCTTGAAAGTGTGGGGCTCCCGTAGCATTATGTAGCTACTTGTGTAGTAGCTGCTACACGTGTAGCTGCTACATGTAGTAGCTACTACATGTAGTAGCTACTACATGTAGCACAAGTAGTTACATGTGTAACTACTTGTGCTACGAGGATCATCCGTCACTGGGTGGCCGCCAAAACTTCACAAATCCTGTTCGGCCGTACCCTGCCACGTTCGCGTCAGCGTTGCATGTCCATTGGGAAGATCTCACCACCACCACCACCCCCGCACGCCCCAGTGCTGTTAGCGAGCACCTATTGAGCGATCACAGCGTTGCCACGTGCGCCGGGTCCGTTGTGGTGTGGGACACAACGGAAATTCGGGCCCGCCTTGACCTCCCCCAAGTGTGTTTGGTGTACCATGCCCACTGCAGGGTTCTTTCATGGAAAGCTGAATCGACCTAACCCGTGACACAGGGTGGTGTGTAGGGTGGGGTGACGCGTCCACGACCGGTTGAGATATTGCCCCGTCACCACCGACGTTCGCCTGTAACAGGCAACAGCAGCAGCCTGCAGGCAACAGCAGCAGCCTGTAGCACCCTTCACAACCACCGCTCACGGCACCGCGGTGACACGAGGACAGGCGCGAGAGACACCGGTGAGACGGATGCTGCGTGACAGAACAATTCATTCCAGAGCGTTCCGGATTAAATGGAGCGTCGCACGCAGCAGACCAATAAGGTCAAGGTCACGTCAAGGTCACGTCAATGAGCATGAACCGTCAGTCATCACGCGAACTCGGTCATCCGAGTTCGCGTTATGCAGCAGCAGCGGCGGTGGCGGCGGCTTTTGGAAACCCGTCGAACCAAGATCAGCAACCAGCACCGATCGACGCTTTCAGATGACGCCCTGCGGCCATCTGGAACGCTCCCTCCTCCTTCCCCGACGGGTGTAAGAAGCCGCTGGGAAGCGGGTGCCCCTTTTAGAGCATCAACAGAGGATCGACGAACTCGTTCCTTTAGAACCGCTGTGTGGTCCTTTCAACCCAGCACTCTCCAATGGGGCACGGGGGGGTCTGGTCCGGCTACGCACGGCGACAAAATTAGTCCCAACGTGCAACGCAGCACTGCGTCGTCGCGCCCAGCGAGAGCTAAATGGCACCGCACACCTCACTACCCCCCCCTCACCCCCCCAACGTGTGACATTACAATGCTTAAGAGCTCGTGAAAATTTTGGGGTTTAATGAGGTTCTGGATGATGATTCGAACACGTGGAGGGGGAGTGTGGGGGGGGTGGAACTCACTCGTGGTACGACGCCCTTTCATCACGTTCTGGCAACTTGACACATGCCAAGCGTCCTCACCCCCCCACCCCCCCCAAACAAGTGGCGTGAGCTCATTGGGGTCGGCGGGTGGTGCAAACCGAACCACGCCCTGGCGATGAGATTCAATCAAAGGTCGAAACCGGTTCTGGGCTGCAGGTTGACAGGCGAGCGAGCGAGCCAGGGAGGGAGCGAGAGAGAGAGAGACGTCAACGTGTAGGCCACGAGTTATGTTGCTGCGACTGGATGATGTCAAGAAATGTTGTGCCACCGCAAGACTTGCAGCGGTGTGTGGACTCACGATACTGTACGCCACTGTAACTTGCAGAGGGGGACACAGGAGGACTGGCACGGAGAAACCAATAGCCCCCCCCATCACCCAACCCTCCATAGACTCAACGACTTGCATAGAGACCCACAGACGACTCGCGTAGAGACCGACACAGCGCACTCGTATGAACTACCGTAAACTTAAACTGAACTTTTTTTTATTTTAACCCACTGAGCTCCCATAGCGCTTTTTTCATAAGCGACCTGGCCATCAGAAGTGACAGCTCAATTAAGTTGGCTTAGCGCGTGGACATGTATAACAGCAGCGAAATACTCTAAACGCGCATTTCTAAACGTGGAGGGGAAAACCGGAGGACCCGGAGAAAAATCCACGCGACCACGGGGAGACAGACACACCGCAAACTCCAAACATACAGCAGGCGTCAGGGTCGGGATCGAACCCACGGCCTCCTGCACACCAGGCGAGGTAGTAAACATCTCCTAGCCACCGTGATGATGAGAGAGAGAGACACGCAAACTCCAAATATACAGCAGCAGGCGTCAGGGTCGGGATCGAACCCATGACCTCCTGCACACCAGGCGAGGTAGTTAACATCTCCTAGCCACCGTGATGATGAGAGAGAGAGACACACGCAAACTCCAAATATACAGCAGGCGTCAGGGTCGGGATCGAACCCATGACCTCCTGCACACCAGGCGAGGTAGTTAACATCTCCTAGCCACCGTGATGATGATGATGAGAGAGAGACACGCAAACTCCAAATATACAGCAGCAGGCGTCAGGGTCGGCATCGAAACCACGACCTCCTGTACACCAGGCGAGGTAGTTAACATCTCCTAGCCACCGCAGCGCCCCATACGAAGAGCACATAATCTCACAAAGACCTCCCCCCGACACACACTCTGGACTCGCACGGATTAAAGGTCTTCACAGAAACCTTGCACGTGACGTCACCGAGGTGGCAGGGGTGGCGCTCCGGAGCACGTGCGCGCTTGACAGGCGAGACGGATGATTGACAGCAGATCAAGTGGGTTGCCGTGGTTACCGAGATGCGGTGGTTGTTGTTGTTAAAGACACGAGTTAAACGAGGCTCATTGGACTGATATTTTTTTCACCGTGCCGAGATCGCCTTCTTATACTTCGTAGTCGGGTGCCAAGGAAGAGTTGCAAGATGTTAGGCAAACCTATTAAAGGCCTTTTAGAATGGACGAGATATTTTGTTGAAGTTAGGGACGGAAGGGGGAGTTGGGGAATTGCTGAGATTTGTTTGACGTTAAAGTCAATCGGTGAGATCAAGTGCTCCTTTTGAACCATAGTCCCTGAATTAAATCGTAGAGCACTGCCCGATTAAGCTAGTGCGGGCCCTGTAGCATATGTTATAAAGCGGCCCTAAATAAAAAAACACACATTTTTTACTTGCAAAGTAAAGTAATTGTATTTTTTCATTTGCTATACAGCCAGATGATACGACGCATCGCTAACCTTACACACTCAGTCGTTCAGTACAAGTTGAAGGCGGTATAGTACTATAGTAATAGAGCGAGTGCAGAGTCACTGAACCGGAATTGATAGCTTGAAAGCATTTAGCGTGGGGCCCTTGAAAGTGCGGAGTCCGTAGCATACGTAGCTACTTTTGCTACTAAGATAATCAGGCACCAGTACGCAACCCAGTTTCATGCCACGCAAACGTGTTCAGGGTCCGTCCATAAATGACGTCACGCGATTTTGGACGATTTTTGACCCCCACTCGTCACAAAAAATCAGACCCCCCCCCCTCAAATATGACGTCACAAAGCTCTGCCCCCCCCAAAAAAATAAAACATGCTTCAAATCGCTTTAAACTATTGTCATTGTATTTAATGTGGCGTTGCAATCTGATGTTGTAGGAGAAAACATTAAAAAGTATATTTAATTAAGTAGAACGTGTTGTCTACATTTATTTAAAGTTGCGCATTTTGACGTGACGACACATTTCTCAAACTCCACCCCCCCTCGTCACACATCGTCACAAATGTGACGATGTGTGGGTGGCCAACACCACGCCCGGCCGCCTTTGTCTCCCTAGCGGCGATGTTTACACATCGCATCAGATACTCGTTTGAGGCCGAGTCGACCTAGGGGAGGCCCAGGACCGGTTCAGATAATCATCTCCGGTGTTTGCCGTGAGCGGGAATTGAACCCGGGTCGCCAGGTTCGTAGCGCAGCGTAGCGCTAACCGCTACACCACCGCTCCCCCGGTGTGTATACATACACACACACACAACCACAAACGCAACTCTGGTACGGAAAGTTCCAAACCTTGGTCGACAAAGCATGTCGGGGATTGGGCAATTGCTGGTTGGTTAAACGTGGGTCATAAACGTCGTCGAGGATTAACAAAACACATGGTAACCGGCTCGCAAATTAAAACCTCACGTAAGAAAATAACCATGTGCCAAGGGGCTTCACGCGAAAGCAAATGTCGATCAAGCTCAAGGTTGTAAAATGTTGCGGGTTTTGCTCTCCAACACGCCGGCGTTGTTGCTGTACTAGGAGCGAATTTGGTTACGTTCTGTTTACGTGACAAAGGGGCCGTCCATAAATGACGTCACGCGATTTTGGGACGATTTATGACCACTCCCCTCGTCACACGGCGTCACAAAAAGTCAGCCCCCCCCTCAAATGACGTCACAAAGCTCTGCCCGCCCCCCATAAAAATATAAAACATGCTTCAAATCGCTTTAAACTAGTTGTCATTGTAGTGCGTATTTAATGTGGCGCTGCACTCTGATGTTGTAGGAGAAAACATTTATTAAAAAGTATATTTAATTAAGTAGAACGTGTTGTCTATATTTATTTAAAGTTGGTGCATTTTGATTTGACGTCACATTTCTCACCCCCCCCCCTCTAGGTGCGTGACGTCATTTATGGACGGCCCCAAACCCTCTTACTAACTGACCGTGTCGGGTGGTGGCGGGTTTAACGACACATTTATATAAAACCGATATTTTTAATATTGATCGCGAAAGCCTACTGCGTGTTAAATAGATCAAGCAGTTCGCCTAACTATACGTTGTATAAATATAAAAAAATACATGTACCAGAGTGGTGAAGTATGGTCAAACAACCCCTAATCCAGTGGGTTGACATTTGTGTATTATTAAATAAACACTTGCACACGTAATACGCTGCAGGCAATGCTCGATCCACTGCTGGATGAAAAATCCTCCACACCATGTCGCTCATTGGTGTTTGTTTGACCATACTTCCCCACGCTGGTCAGTGCGGATTGGCGAAGGGGTGGTGGTGGTCGACTAGGTAGACTCAGCCTCAAATGAGTAACCATCGCCACTAGGGAGACAAAGGCGGTCGGGCGTGGTTGCTATCCATCCCCACGTGTGCCGTGCCGGCCTTCATAGGTGCTGCAAACTCGCTAACAGCACTTGCCCCAACAGTCTGGTGAAGGCTACAAGGGCGTGGGATCTTTTGTCTTTGGTGGGCGTGGGTTGCGATGTAGAACCTGCCGTCTGGAACGCTCTTCCATCCAATATTCTGAAGCTACTGGGGGCATAAAAGCACCCTTAAAGCATCGTCTAAAATTGACAATCTCGCTACTTTAGAACTCCTTTTTGTGCGTTTGGTTCGTCGGTCCCCTGCCCCTCACCTCCCCTCTCCGATTTAGCTACGCTACGTACGGTGCGAAAGAAGTTTATGCAGAGCCGTGGCCGGGTGAACACGCAGAAACAAAGCAAACAAAATCAAGTGGACACGACGTTAAATGACACGTTGGTGACGGCGAACTGCGTAGTTCAGTGTTGAGCCCCCCGGAAAAAAAGTTAAGAAGAATAATCATCATCATCACTCTCACCTTTAATCTGCAGCTTCCTCGCCTCGTCCACGTGCGATGAGACCACGTCGCCCATGGCTCATCCACTACCTCGTCGACCCAGCCACCACCTCCACCACCAACTCGTCCACCTCGTAGTCCACCTTTCTCCACCGGCCACCTCTTCACCAGGACCACCACCACTCCACTCGAGGGGCCAACAGCCACGCCCTGAGCAGCTATGTACGCCAACTAAATTAACAACCCCTCCCTCCCTCCTTTAAATCAATTAAGATAATTACGCGTCCCCGCCACTAACAATTGCGAACAAGCGACGGGCTCTCCTGCTGCCTGTCGGGGCAAGTGGCGAGCCGAGGCAGCCCTCTCCCTCCCTCTCTCCCTTCTCGCCAGGCTGCAGCTGTGTGCGTGGTGGTGGTGGTGGCTGTGGTCGATGTGGTTGTTGTGTCACTCCACCACGAACTTCTCTCCACTGCCTGTCAGCTGTGCCGCCGCCGCTGCTGCTTTTATACCCCGGGCAAGCGGGGCGCGCGACCCCACACAGAGGCGGGGCATCAGTTGGTAGTGGGCGGGGCATCAGTTGGTAGTGGGCGGGGCATCAGTTAATAGTGGGCGGGGCATCAGTTGGTAGTGGGCGGGGCTATGAGTGGGAGTGGGCGGGGCTATGAGTGGGAGTGGGCGGGGCTATGAGTGGGAGTGGGTGGGGCATCAGTGGTAGTGGGCGGGGCATTAGTTATAGTGGGCGGGGCTATGAGTGGGTGTGAGCGGGGGAGATGAGTAGAGGAGCGGCTCAGTGGAGGGGCCTCAGTGAAAGTGGGCGGGGCCTCAGTTAGTGGGCGGGGCCTCAGTTAGTGGGCGGGGGCTGAGTAGAGCGGCTGAATTAGTGGGCGGGGCTTAGTGAGAGTGGGTGGGGGCTCAGTGAGAGTGGGGAAGGGTGCAGTCGAGCGGGGCACAAAGTGGGTGGGGGCTCAGTGGAGGGGCGGGGCAAGGTGGAAGGGCGGGGCTCAGTGGAGGGGCGGGGCAAGGTGGAGGGGCGGGGCTCAGTGGAGGGGCGGGGCTCAGTGGAGGGGCGGGGCTCAGTGGAGGGGCGGGGCAAGGTGGAGGGGCGGGGCAAGGTGGAGGGGCGGGGCAAGGTGGAGGGGCGGGGCAAGGTGGTACCTCGTGACATTGCTCCCATTAAGACCGCTGCTGCCCTCTGCTGGAAGCATCCACTAGACTCCACCTGCCATCAACATCTCACCACAGCCCTTGGGCCCAGCGTTCACTCTCTCACACTCCATCGAGTACCCGCACACGTGAGCGGACTTCATCGCTCCATCTCTGGTTCTGTGTTTGATCTCTCTCTCAAATTTAGCATTCTCAGGAAGAACGTAATCAAACAGATAGGGTGTTGACTGTTATGTTATCCGACTCTCTGTTGTATTACATTACATTTCTAAGTGTACTAGATTTGTGTTTCTATTTTATTTATACCTGATGATTGCTTGTGTTGCAATCGAAACGTCGTATGCTAGTATTTAATTCATTTATTATTTTATCTTTAATAGTGAATTTACCGAAAGAACCAACGAATAATTCCTGCAGTCACGAAAGCTCCAAATTAAGTTTTATTCGTGAGATGGTCCGAGCATCATCCACGCTCGGCATGACGCGTCCCATCTTTCTTCGCAGTCGATGTGGCGATGTTTTGAAACTGCGTATATTCCTGAATTCAAGTCTTCCTTTCTGTCTCTCAAAATAATTCCAAGAATCTGCTTAAACGTTTTCTTTATTTCCTTTGTCAATGTCCGTGTCAGTTTCGGCGACCCATATACGGGTCATTGAGTGAATTGGGAAATTGAACTGAAAATTACATCAAAGCTGACCAGAACATCATCGGGGTTATGTTTGATTCATTATATTCACCAGGTATTCGGAGTTTTTCAATAGTGACCTGCCAATGCGGTACTGTATTTGTAGACTGCCCCAGAGCTAAACTGAACACGTTCACAACATTCAAATCGGCTCAGTAAAATGTTTAATTCCGAAAAACCAACAAATGCAGCAGCAACAACTCTGAAGAGTAAGTTGCAGTCAGCAAGGCTGCGAACAGACGCACGCTTTATCCGCCGTGTTCTAAAGCCAGTGAGGACATTGCCCCTATTGTTGTGCATGTATGCGTGCGGGAGAGAGCTGATGTCGTACAACTTTTATTGACATCGCTGAAAGTTTTGGGGGATGCTGCTTTACTTTCCGGAGGGCGTTTTATTATCTGGAAGAAAAAAAAAATACCGCGGTAGTTCTATTAAATTGGGCGTGTAACAATTGACTCCCGGCTAGCGATGAAAATTGTCATCGTTTGGGGCCCCCCGATTCAATTGACAAAGCATGGGGGAAGGGGTAAGGAGGAGCGGGAGGGGCGGGGGGGGGGGGGCGGGGGGGGGGGGCCAGGGGAGGCCAGGGGGGAAGACGACCCCCCCAACTCGCGCTCAGGACCAGCCGGCGAGCAGTGCGTGTGGCATCAGCGACAGACGCGCTCCCTCCAGCATCGCCGCCGCCTCCACCAGCTGGGCACATCCAATCTCCAGCTTCTCCCTGCCACGCGGGGAGTGGCGCGGGGAGTGGCGCGCCGAGGCACGGGGGAGCAGCAGGGGGGGCGGACAGAGAGACGTTACGCGAATGGGCCTCACGGCAAACGCGGTGGGGGGGGGGCGGCGAGGGGGGCTGGGGGAGTTTTGTTTGAAGGAATGTCTTCTTGGTTCTTTCGGTAAAGTCACGTAGAATGGAAATAATAAAAGAATAAAAGAAAAACAATAAAATTATTCTGTTTTATTTTGGAAATAATAAAATAAAATAAATAAAACATAAAAATATTCTGTTTTATTTTTTTTTATTTTATTATTTCCATTCTACGTGACTTTACCGAAAGAACTAAAAATAAAACATAATAAAATAATTCTGTTGTATTTTTATTATTTTATTATTTCCATTCTACGTGACTTTACCGAAAGAACCAAGAAGATGAATCCCTGCAGTCACGAAAGCTTTAAATCGAAATTGAAGGAATTTGTTTTTTTAAAATCTTTTTCTCTTTTAAGTTTATCCGAAATGCGCCTTTGACGTCACCGCCACGAGGAGGCGAAGCGGCCGTTTGGATCGCTCGCGGAGCAGCGTGAACATTCTCCAGTTACAAAACGGCCTGCGGAAGTGGACATCAGAGAGCTACCATCGTGGTCCCTTCAAGTGACCTCGGCTGCACACTGCGGAGGGCAGCAGCACTTTCCCACCCACTCTCCGTCCGAGAATGATATCCGCTTCATTACAGTCACATAGCTATCTTCTTTGGGTCTTTCGGTAAAGTCACGTAGATAGGTTAAAAGAAAATAATAAAAAAAGAACAAACAACTACGACGTTTCGATCGCAACACAAGCGTTCGTCATCAGGAAGAACGCTTGTGTTGCGATCGAAACGTCGTAGTTTTTTGTATTTTTTTTGTTATTTCCTTTGAACCTATCTACGTGACTTTACCGAAAGACCCAAAGAATGGGAATTCCTGCAGTCACGAAAGCTTTCAGTCAAGATTCACATCGCTGTCAACCCGTACGGTTTACCCCGTATTCTTGTACAGGGAAATTGAGTTTTCAGGTCAATACGGCGGCGTACAGCCGTTTCAATACGGGCATCAACAACAAAAAATGTCTAGATTTGAAGCTTTCGTGACTGCAGGGATTCATACTCTTAGGTTTTTTCAGTAAAGTCACATAGGTAGAAAATTATAAAATAACTAAATTAAATCACGACGTTTCGGAGGCAACACAAGTCTCCGTCTTCAGGTGGGATCGTCACAGCTGACCTGAAGACGGAGACTTGTGTTGCCTCCGAAACGTCGTGATTTATTATTTTATTCTTTTTAACCTACGTGACTTTCCCGAAAAAACCTAAGAGAACAAAAAATGTGTCTATTTGTTTGCGTTTCTCCCTTGTGATGGGACTTTGTAGGAGGAACGTTGAGATGTATAACGACACGGGTTGACCGATAGGGTATGAATTGTTATGTAATAAGGTAGGCACTGAAAAGAGGTTCACAGGTATGCAGTCAGGCCACTCGCTGGGATTACCATCACAGCGAGTGTCCTCCACGCCTTCTGATATGGGCCCCCACCCACCAATTGGGAATTCCCGCCCACCACTCGAGTAGCCCCGCCCACGATTCAGGTAGCCCCCACCTACTATTCGGATAGCCCCACCCACTATCCCAGTAACACCGCCCACTACTCGAGTAGCACCTCCCACTACTCGGGTAGCCCCGCCCACTACTCGGGTAGCCCCGCCCACTACTCGACTAGCCCCGCCCACTACTCGAGTAGCACCGCCCACTACTCGAGTAGCACCGCCCACTACTCGGGTAGCCCCGCCCACTACTCGAGTAGCCCCACCCACTACTCGGGTAGCCCCGCCCACTACTCAGGTATCCCCGCCCACTACTCGGGTAGCCCCGCCCACTACTCGGGTAGCCCCGCCCACTACTCGGGTAGCCCCGCCCACTACTCGAGTAGCCCCACCCACTACTCGAGTAGCCCCACCCACTACTCGGGTAGCCCCGCCCACTGCTCAGGTAGCCTCACCTTCTGTCTTGATCATGAGTGGCGTATGAGGCCAGAAAATATGAAATCGGGACAAAATCATGTTTTTCACAAATCCTTTAGGGGGACTGTCCCAGCCAAACCGGGGCATTTAGTGGCCGTATCTCACCTCTGCTGTGGACCAAAGAGACACTGGAAGAGGCTCTGTGGGGTCAGCGTGCACTGTCGAAGCCTCAGCTGCAGTGTACTCGCAACATGGGAGAAACCAACAAGGGTCATTAGTTCTTTGAACTGTGCACCTTTTGGCGTCATCTGGTCGAACACCATATGAGACTAGGCTCCAAAGAAAGCTGTCTCTGGTGTGGACCAATCAGTTTCAAAGACAATGCATAAATTATCAGAGTATTGTTTTTTTGTTTGCATTTGACTGCAAGTATTGTGGTTAATGTAAGCATGATTCCTTGCAAAAGGTGTCAGTTTTGTTGCCAGAAAAAAGGGGAAAAACCCTATTAGTATAAGGGTTGTTAGTGTCAGCCCCGGGACAAGAGGCCCTGTGCCTCCGTGGTGCTCTGGGATATTACCGTTCGGCGCAGAGAGAATAGTCAACGGTGTCTTGCCGAAGTGCTCGTGTTGAGGTTAGGGGTAGAACTATGGCGCTCGTGTCCGTTTGTAAGAGTTGCTTAGACTTGCAGGTAGGATTTAAGTGGGCGAGAGGGCTAGTGCTAGTGGTATTGGATCGGGGGTATTGTGAGTGTTTGGGCTGGTCATTGTGGTTAGCGCATTAGCTCTAGTCCTCGTGGATAGTTTTTTTTACTTTTATTAATTTACATTTTTTACCTACGTGACTTTACCGAAAAAACCTAAGAATATGAATCCTTGCAGTCACGAAAGCTTCAAATCTAGAAATAGTTGGCTAGTTCGAAGTAGAGACTACCATTTTGTTGGCTCATCAGGGTTCGGACTAGTGAGATGCTGGTTAGTTAGGGCTATTACCCGCGGCTGGTTTGGCATCCTATTGTTTTGGGGCGAGCATCAGGATATGCCTCGTGTGCAACATCCACAGCCTAGTCGGCCCCCTTCATCGCCACCGCCATTGCGACTCGTGACCCTCTTCAATACTCCTGCCGCGCTTTCCTTTTCCGCACTGTTTACAGCACCCACCTAAATCTCCTCCCTGCCCCTTCCGTATTTTCACAAACTATCGGTGGCCACCCTTCCTGACAAACTATCGCTGGTGCGGTGGTTAAAAATATCTCCACAATGGGACGCTACGACCGCGGTATTAATATTCCCCTCCTCTTAACGAATTGTGCCTACGAAGGCAAATCGCCCGAAATGTGCCCGATCTCGTCGTATCTTGGAAGCCGAGCAGGGGCGCGAGCCTCCATAGTTCTTGTTTGGGCGAGCACCGCCGCTGAACTGGTTGCGATAGGCTGCTGCGGGGCTGTGTTGTGCACAGCCCGGGGCAATGGCAATGGGCAAAAAATAACAACAGAACTTTGGTAGCGTGCGCTCATACGCCGCTCCCCACATTTCACCGACACGTACAGACCAGCATTTGGAATTAAATCTGGCGTGGGGAGGCACTCATCCAACAGTGGATAAACTGTAAACAATTTTTTTGTATATTATCGTGTAAGACCCACTAAGCTATCTCGCTCTTTTTCAAAACAACCTGGTTATCACACATGATAGCTCAACGAAGTGGCTTATCACGTGGAAATGTATAGCAGCGAAAGTCTTAAACGCATGTTTCTAACTGCCGAGGGAAAAACCGGACAAAAATCCACACTACCACGGGGACAGAGACATGCAAACTCCGAATATACAGCAGGCGTGATGAAAGTCTGTGAATTAAAACAAAACCTCTGTAGACCCTCTCACCAATCCACTTTGCGATCAAGACCTCCCGACGCCGTGTCCTCCGACCAGCCCGATTGGCTACGAACGGTGCGAAAGAAGTTCAACGTACGGTACAGTATGTACGTACTCGTCGGTGAACGGGGGTCTGTTTGGTCACACTTCACCCCCTTGCTCGTCAGGGTGGGGTCGCTGAAGCGTTAGCAGGAGTGGGGGGGGGGGGGCGAGTGGGCCAGGACTGGTTGCTGATAGTAGCACCATGGCCGGGAATACAACTCAGGTGGGGTCAGGTTCTTAGTGCAGCGAGCTAATCACTGCACTACCGATCCATGGCTGACGCCTATACGTGTGTGTGGGTGTGTGGGGAGCGGCGGTGCAGCGGTTAGCGCGCTGTGCTACGAACCCGGCGGCCCGAGTTCCATTCCCGCTCATGGCCAACACCAGTGACAATTATTTAAACCGGTCCTGGGCCTCCCCTAGGTCGACTCAGCCTCAATGAGTACCTAGCGTGATGTGTAAAACATCGCCACTGTGGAGACAAAGGCGGCCGGGCGTGGTGCTGGCCACCCACATCCTTGTGTGCCGTTCCGGCCTTCATAGGTCCTACTTGCTAACAGCACTTCCCCCAACAGTCTGTTAAGGCGACACGGGGGATCTTTGTCTGTATGTGTGTGGGTGTGCGCACCACTTGGCAGTTCACGAAGCCCTGCAGGACATTGCAGAGCTGAGTGATGCTGTGTTCACTGCAGTTTGATTCCAGGACCCTGGCACAAACACAAAGGGAGGCTGCATATCACCACCACAGCCAAGATCTGAGACAGCGACGACTGTCGTGAAAAACCTGGCTCGAGCATTAACACTGATCTCAAAGAATCCTAACTGCCTTAGTCTGGTCTTTAGTCTTGGATACTAACGCATAACCCTCAGAACCCTAACCGTGCCTAAAGTCTGGCTCTACGAACCTCGGGCATTCACACCGAACACTAAGAATACCTCTCGTTCACCTCCTTCCATTCCTCTCTTACAGCCAACCTCTTCCCCATTTTCCATTCTCTTCCCTCTCCTTCCCTTCCCTACTCCCTACACACCCCTCCATCGTTACACCCTCCCCTCCGCTATCTTCTACGCCCGCCGCTACCGTGACCACCTCCCCCCTATCCTTCCCTATCCCCCACGCCCCCCCTCGATCGTAACCACCTCCCCTCCCCTACCCTTCCCTATCCCCTACGCACCCCTATACCGTGACCACCTTCCCTTCCCTATCCCCTACGCACCACTCTACCATGGCCACCCATTCATCATCCCCTCGCAAGCCCCTGCCATCCACGTCATGTCCACTGTTCACGCCGTTTTTTTGGTTTTAATCGCATTAAGCGCCTCCATAGAAGCGCGTTCTACAGAGGTACAAGATAGTAAAACCGTGGCCACGTGGCGTCACACTCACGCGCCCACGGAGGAGGCGAGGGTGCGCACGGCCGGCACCAGCTCCTGCAGGAAGGCCCAATCCGGCCGAGCCACTGACGAGACTTCGGCGCTGACGGTCAGCCGCCCCGCGTGCCCGCAGATCAGCTCCCTGGCACGGCGGCACAAGGGAGGAAATGATGGCGCGCGCCATCCGGGGCAATGACGCCGGCTTTGTCGCTGTCGTCGTCGTCAGTGATAGCCTCGTTATCATCATCTTCTTTGTCAATGCTGTCATCGGCATCGTAGTCAATATCGTCATCATCATCATCGTCGTCGTAGTTAAAATTATTTGTACAAGTAATGAAAAAAATGAGATTGACACTGGCCAAAAAGGGTCCCTTGTACAAGTAAACTAAATAAATAGGCTTTGATACCGGTTAAAAAACGGGTATGTGTGATGAACTTCTTTCGCACCGTACGTAGCCAACCGCACTAATTGGAGGTGCGGAGGAAGGACAACAAACCAAACACAAAAAGCAGTTCTAAAGAAGTGAGTTTTTAATTTAGATTTAAAAGTGCATAGCTCCAGTGGCTTTCTAATATCGGAGAGAAGACCATTCCAGACGGCCGCAGAAGCTCGTTTCTTTGTTTGATGGTTAGACAAAAGCCGCCGCGGCGAGGATGACCCAAGTTTGCGTGATAGTTTATGCTCCGTGACGAGTACAAGCAATTTCCGAGAATATTATCAACTTTGGCGAAGTTGGACCATGTGGCGTGGCCACACAAGGGCCCTACCCTCTCTCGGTGAGGGTAGGGCCCTGTCCGCCACGGTGGCTAGGAGATGTTAACTACCTCGCCTGGTATACAGGAGGTCGCGGGTTCGATCCCGACCCCGATGCCTGCTGCTGTATATTTGGAGTTTGCGTGTCTCTCTCCCCGTGGTCGTGTGGACTTTTCTCCAGACCCACCGGTTTTTCAATCAACATTTAAAATCAACGTCACGCGTTTAGGGTGCTGCTATAAATTTCCACGCGATAAGCCACTTTCGTTGAGCTATCATTTGCGATGGCCAGGTCGCATCTGGGCCTTTGCTGGTAAGGTGAAAAAAACTGTTTATAGAATCACACGGTGGGATCTGTCGTCGCTCACTGCCAAGCGAACCGGGTGAGCTGGGGGGCACCTTTACCTTTGTCTCTCTCACCTGGACTGGTCGACCGCCCTCCACACGTCCTCCAAGACCTCCCAGGGGTCTCCGCTAGCGGGGCCGGCGGCCGCGCCGGGAGCGCCGGCGTCCACGACCGCCGGCCCCTCGGCCGCCCTCGGCGCGCTCCGAGTGCTCGCGGCCTCCTCCTCCTCCGCTGCGGCGGCATCGTCGTCGTCGTCGGCCGCAACCTCATCGCCTGCCACCTCGTCGCCTCCGACCGCCTCCACCACCTCCTTGACGTTGAGGGGAATTTCGAAAAAAATTAAGCGGCGTCTAAATTTCGATTTAAAGCTTTCGTGACTGCAGGGATTCATCTTCTTGGTTCTTTCGGTAAAGTCACGTAGAAGGGAAATAATAAAATAATAAACATTTAACATAATAAAATAATACAAATTTTACATAATAAAATAATTTTCACGACGTTTCGGCCACAACGCAAGCAGCCGTCCTCAGGTGAAGAACAGGTCTGTCGGAAAGACAGCGTCACCTGATTGCCGAGGCGCTTGAGGGGCATCAGCGCTGCGTAGGCTCGGGGGACGGAGCCGCCGTACTCGGAGCGCTTCCCGAACTCCCGCAGGATCGTCAGGGCACCGTCCAGGGACGCCGGGGCCCAGCGTGCGTCGGCGACGTCCTTCCTGCCCCACACACCTGCCGGGGCGGGGCGGAGGTGGCCACGTCTCGGTCAGCGTCGCCGGACGCGTGGGGGCTTTTGTCCACTGCTGGGGTGAAAGGCTCCGCGTGCCGGGGGAGACCCAAACGCGCGTGGTGGTGTGCTGTGTGTTGTATTTGTGTTGTGTTATATTTGTGTGCTGTGTTGTATTTGTGTGCTGTGTGTTGTATTTGTGTGCTGTGTTGTATTTGTGTGTTGCGTGTACGGTGTGTGTTGCGTGTGCGGTGTGTGTTGTCTTTGCGTGTTGTGTGTCCTGTGTTGTGTGGCATATGTTGTGGCATGTTGTGTTGTGTGCATGTTGTGTGTGGCGTGTGTTATGTGTTGGGAGCAGAAGCGGGTAGCGGATTGCACGGTGAACCCAGTGGCCCGACCAACAGTGGCGACTATTGGAACCGGTCGTGGGCATCACCTAGGTCGACTCCATCTTAATGTGTATCTGGTGCAGTGTGCAGACATCAGCACTGGGGAGACAAAGGCGGCCGGGCATGGTGTTGGCCACCCATCCCTCATGTGTCGTGCCAGCCTTCATAGGTGCTTGCTAACAGCACTGTCCCCAACAGCCTGTAAAAGCTATCGGGGCGATCTCTGTCTTTGTGTTGCGTGTGATCTGTGACGTGCGTGTGTAGTGTAACCACGCTGCGTACGCGGTGTGCTTTAAATAAGTTTGTTTATGTATGCGTGTTGAACTTCTTTTGCACCGTACGTAAGCCAACCGTGCGAATCAGAGGTGTGGGGGAACTGAACACAAAAAAACTGTTCTAAAGAAATTACCTTGTCAATCTAGATTATTTAAAAGTGCAGACCTTCCTAATATCGCAAGGAAGTGCGTTCCAGACGGCCGCAGAAGCGCATCTGAAAGCGCTCGATGCGGTAACCGCTGCTGCGAGGATGACCGGAGTTCGCTGTGTGCTCCTCGACGAGATTCCGCAAGCTATGGCGTGTACGTGTGGCGTGTACGTGTGGCGTGCACGTGTGGCGTGTACGTGTGGCGTGTACGTGTGGCGTGCATCTGCGCGTGTGCGCGTTCGCGAGTGCCATCCGTCCTTGCGCGAGCGTGCGACGCCTACGCCGGTGCTGCTGCTTCTGCAGCGCCATCACGGTCTGCTGCAGGCCGCGGCGCACCACCGAGCCGAACACGGCGCTCCAGTGCTTGTTCAGGCAATGCAGGGCGTGCGCCAGCGTGTACGGAGGGGGCATACACACAACCTGACGGGGTTGGGGGGGGCGGGGAAAGAACATTTCAAAACTCGGCACAAGGGCGCGTCAGTTTACGTGCGCCAATTGCGATCAACCCGGCGACGCGAGTTCAATTCCCGGTCGGCGGAGAGCGCTGTCGGAGCCAGCGGTGGAAATTACACGTTCCCTAGCCGGGCGCCGGGGGGCTCAGCGGGAAAGCGAGCAGCTCGCAAGGAGGAAGGTCTGATTGGCTGGTTGGCCTGGCCCATCATCCCGCCGGGGTCAATAAAATGAGTGCCACCTCGTGGGGGTAGTCAACAGCGGTTGTCTGGCTCAGAAGTCGGGTCGCCGGGTTCGTAGCGCAGCGCGCCATACGCTGCACCGACGCTCCCCAGAAACGACAACCACATGCCGCCATTCGCCACGAAGTGGCGGTGACGTCACCGTGGCCTTTCTACCAGGCTATGTGCACTTTGAGGCCACGTCAAGTGTCAAAGGCTCACTGGCAAGGAGGTCACAGGACAGACCCGGGTGCCATGGGTGACTGGCAGATGCACCACCGCTCCCCTAAAAGCCAAAAAGAAAAATCCCCCGTATGGCGTTAACAGACTGTTGGGGCAAGTGCTGTGAGCAAGCATCTACAAAGGGGGTGGGTGGACAGGACCACGCCCGGCCCCCTGTCTCCCTTGTGGCGATGTTTGCACACCACACCAGGTACTCATTTGAGGCCGTGTCGACTTCAGGGAGGCCCACGACCAGTTAATCGTCACTGGTGTTGGCCGTGAGCTGGAATCGAACCCGGATCGCCGAGTTCATAGGGCAGCATGCTGTCCACTACACACCGCTCCCCACACCACCGCTGCCGCTCATAAACACGCACATGCGCACAGGCCGACATGCAGACCCATGCAAATGTACGCACGTCCAGCCATTTGTCATCGTAGGCCAGCTTCATCTCCTCCTCCACGATGGCAGCGAGGGCATCCTTAAAGTCCGTGTGCAGCAAGCGGTGAATGCGCTGAGTCAGCTGATAGCCGGCATCTTTCTGCCCGTGCCCGGCTGGACCCTGCCCTCTCGTGCTGACAGCGGTACGGTCCCCCGCTCGTGCACGGGAACGGTCCATCCCAGCGGCCAGCTGGCATTCAGGGCTGGACGGGGCGACTGGGGAAGAGAAGAATTGGCCCAGGCTGTAAACATGTACATAGAATAATAAAGTACATTTGGTATTCATGCCATTCTTATAACACAAGGACATCAAGAAGGTGCTATGTTTCAGAGGCTTGTATGCCAGTAGGGACAGATATAACACATTCCTGCGGAGGGAGCTGGTAGGAACGTTGGGTTGCTCGGTCAATGGCCAGGGTCAACGGCGGCGTGAATAGGTTAAACGTTGAGTTTTATAAGGGCACCACGGGGTGACCAGCCTCTCCCTACCCAGCCCTACCCCCCTCCCACCCCCCACCCAGCCCCACCCTCCCCACCCTCCCCTCCCCACCCAGCCCCTCCTTACCCAGCCCCACTCCACCCTCCCCTCTCCACCCAGCCCCACCCCTCCCATTTTTGGATGCACAACAGACGGACGAACGAACACAATAATCCCCTGTGGGCTGGTGTAACCAGGAGGTTCCTACCAGTATCACTCACCCTCTGACTCACCTACAGACTCACCTACTCAGCGGTCCATCAGCTTAAGTCTTACCTACACACTCACTCACCTACTCACCCACCCACTCACCTATTTAGCGGTCCATTGGCATAAAACTCACCTACACTCGCTCACTCGCTCGCTCACCCACTCACCTACTCAGCGGTCCATCAGCCTTGAACTCACCGCTGCTGCATGTTTGAGACTGTTCATAGACGTTTAAGCAGTTCAGTACGAAATACAAGATATAACTCTTTCATAGAGCTTACAACGTAACAAATATTGTGCACTCGTGATAGCCTAGCTTATAAGAGCTGCGCATTTATAAGTGTACTCACTTACTCACGTGACGTACGGAAAGACTGGACTTTGTTAATGAGTTTTACTGCAAGAGATGCAACAGGCGGCAAACACGGTCACACTCAGCCACGTCCGATTCCCCTACCTACAATTAGCACCGTTGGCTACGTACGGTTCCATAGAAGTTCAATATACATTCATAGACTCACATAGAGGCCCATAGACTCACACAGAGATCTATAGACTCACAGAGAGTCCCATAGACTCACACAGAGACCCATAGACTCACAGAGAGACCCATAGACTCACACAGAGACCCATAGACTCACACAGAGACCCATAGACTCACACAGAGACCCATAGACTCACACAGAGACCCATAGACTCACACAGACACCCATAGACTCACACAGATATCCATAGACTCACACAGAGACCCATAGACTCACACATAGACCCATAGACTCACACAGAGACCCATAGACTCACACAGAGACCCATAGACTCACACAGAGACCCATAGACTCACACAGAGACCCATAGACTCACACAGAGACCCATAGACTCACACAGACACCCATAGACTCACACAGATATCCATAGACTCACACAGAGACCCATAGACTCACACATAGACCCATAGACTCACACAGAGACCCATAGACTCACACAGAGACCCATAGACTCACACAGAGACCCATAGACTCACACAGAGACCCATAGATTCACACAGAGACCCATAGTTTGTTGTCCTTCCTCCGATTAGCACGGTTGGCTACGTACGGTGCCGAAAGAAGTTCAACACACAAACATACAAACGTATCACCGCCCCAGGGAGGCTTGTGGGGAGCGTAGCGCCAAGACAGGAAGAAACACGGAGCATACCTCGGCAGCTACGACCCGCCACTCGTCAGGGCTAAGGAGTTACCGTCGGCACGCGGGTGTCCCGTGGTGGCTTACGAGTTCAACGGGCGCGCGGTCACGGACGGCCCGGCAAGGGGGCATCGACGGCGCGCCGCCGACGCGCCGAGCTTACCGCGCCGTGGCGGGGCGGGAGCGCCGGCCTCCTCGTCGGCTATCCGGCCGAGTTCCGCCGCGAGGTTTCGCACCGTGCACGCGTTGAGCCCGCTCACCAGCGCCTTCGAGCAGAGGTTCACGTCGTCGCTGAGTACGCAGGGGATGTTTTGGGAAGAGGGGTGGGGAGAGAGGTCGGCAGGTCAGCGGGTCAGAGGTCAGCGTACGAGCGATGTGGTCAACTCTTATCCTCGCAGCAGCGGCGGCGGCTTTTGCTGGGTCGCGCTTTCGGATGCGCTCCTGCGGCCGTCTGGAACGCTCTTCCTTCCGATTTATTAGGAAGCCCACTGGGAGCTATGCACTCTTACGTCGTCTAGATTGAAAACTCATTTCTTCAGAAGTGCTTGTTGTGTTTAGTTTGTTGTCCTTCCCACGCACCTCCGATTGGCACGGCTGGCTACGTACGGTGCGAAAAAAGTTCAACACTATAAACCCCGGCAAACGTTTCCAAAAAGTCTTCTCTGTCTACGCTTGATATTTCTTACAAACACACAAGGGAGCTTGTTACCTGCCGGAGACCTGGGTTACAGACGGTCAGCGTGAATCATCGATCACGTGATCATACACTGGCTGATCGTCCTTTTTCCTCCTTGTATGTGCACGTGTGCACGTGTGCGTGTGTGCATGCACGTGAGTGCACACACGTGTGTGTCTTTCGTCTTTGTGCACACGTGCGGAGCGGTTAGCACGCTGCGCCATGAACCCGGCAACAGGAGTTTGATTGCCGATCACGGCCACCGCCAGTGACGATTATCTGAAACGGTCCTGGGCCTCCCCTAGGTCGACTCAGCCTCAAATGAGTGCCTGGTGCGGTGTGGAAACATCGCCACAAAGAAAGGCGGTCGGGCGTGGTGCTGGCCACCCACCCCCTTGTGGACCGTGCTGACCCTTAAAAGTGCTCGCCAATGGCACTCGCATCAACAGCCTGTTAAAATCCGTCATGGGGGATGCTTGCCTTAGTTGTGTGCATCTGTGTGCCCGAACGCACAAGTGTGTGGCGTACGTGAGCAGCAGAGTGCGCGCGGACGGGTGCTGTTGCTTGCACTGCAGGCTGCACTGCAGAACGCCATCATTGTTAGACTCCTCCAACAGGCCGCCTGCAATGACAGCACCACCGCCATCCTTCATCCTTCACCGTAGCCCCCGTTTTTCACGTCAACTTGTCTGTCTACATGTCCTCGTTGAGGCTACGGGATGCCCTGACCCAAATTGACGGCTCTTATCTTGCAGGTACCCACCGAGGCCACCCTACACGAGTTTGACGCTTCACTGACGAGAAAACCACTTTTAAGCGATTCTCAGAAGCGCTCTGCCGACGTCACCATAGCTAATGTAACACAAGCGAGCTCTGGACCGGTTTCGACATGCGGTGTCTCATCCGCAGTCAGGCTCGCTTGAAACAATTCTGTATATATTACGCACTCCCAGGAGGCCGTACGGCTCTCGTGTAACAACACTTGTGCATCACGCGGAATACTCGGACTCATTACGTCTCGCGGGAGATCGCTCCGCCGAACAAACCAGTTCCGCGGTTCGGTTCGTGAGCACGATCCAACGTTCGCAAGTCGGACGGTAAAAAATAACAGCCCCAAATGCCGGTTCGTCCGTGAGTGCTGATGTTTGTCAAGTCGAACGCTCGTATCGCGGGGAACTGCCTGCAAACATTCGGTACTCCGACGCAGGCGCGAGCCGTGCCCGCCCCTCCCCGGGGACGCGGAGTGGCGGAAAACCCGCACCCGCGTCCGCGATGCCCACTCACACGGGCGCTGGCTCGCCTCCTGCACCGACTGGCCCCGCAGGCGCGGCAGTCGGCGTGCCAGGCAGTCGTTCAGGTAGCTCGTGGCGCGCTCCACCATCCCCGCCGTGCCCCCGTCCGCCGCCTCCTCCTCCCCCGCCGACGCCGTGGCTCCTCGCGCCGCCCGACGCCGCCCGCCCTTGAGGGAGCCGAGTTCCTGCAGAACCGCCCAGGGCACGAGCAGCGTGGGGGCGCCGAGACCTGCGGCCCGGCCCCCACGAAGCCGACGCCGGTGAACGCATGGCGGTGCGACGAGAGACGGCCTGCTCGGCGGCGTCAGGCGTTCGAAACACACACGACGGCTCGAGGGCCAGTAACAGCTGTTCAACACGCGGCATGGGACGGAGGCAGGCGTACGGCACAGGACTGGGACGGTCGCTCTACGCATGGCGCGCGAGAGAGACGCGCGAGAGAGACGCGCGCGCGCACACGCGGTCAGTCGACGCGCGACTGACGCTCGTAGTCGAGCCGGTCACTCAACTGGGCAGCATTCGACAGTCGCGGAGCACGTGACCGGTGGCACAAGTGCTCTGCGTGCTCTCGACTCTCATCCCCTTGTCACGACGAAGATGGAGCCCTTATTGCCTGTGAATATGATCATCTACCTCTCTCTGTGGAATTAATATAACGGACTCACATGGAGATTTCAGACTCACATAGTGACCTATGAATCTACAGGGACCCATATTATCTCACATAACCACATACTCACATAGATACCCATATATCCACAGCCCATTACACTCACACAGAGAACCATATACACACATAGAGACTCATATACCTATACACAGATCCATATAACCACATAGGGATTCACAGACTCGCATAAGGGACCCAGACTCACAACAGAGACCCTATGACTGACCGCCCCTCTCTCCAAGACATTACCACAGCAGCTTGAGAAGCAGTCGCGTGTGGACGCTGAATAAACCTACCGCGCTGCACGATACAGAGGCCGCGTTATTCCTGCTCAGCATCGGCCTGCGTCGCATCGGCCCGGCAAACAAAACCATCACCGCCCCTGCCACAGACAGACTGTTGGTGAATGGTGCTTTTTATTAAAGATTTTTGCTGGTTTTTTCCTGGATTTTTCTGTTTGCGCATAGTCACTTTTAGATGTTTTCTTGTTCATGTTTTTGTTTTTTGTTTGTTGCAGTTGCACCCGATTCAAGAGCCGAATGGCTCACAGGTCTATACAAAATAAATGAAACTGATAAAAACTGAAAACTCAAACACTGGTAGCGAGCAGCACCTATGAAGGCCGGCACGGCACACGAAGCGGTGGGTAGCCAGCACCACGCCCAATCGCGTTCGTCTCCCGCGCGGCGATGTTTACTCATTTGAGGCTTAGTTGACCTAGAGGAGGCCCAGGACCGGTTCAGATAACCATCACTGGTGCCGGTGGCCGTGAGCGGGAATCGAACTCGGGTTGCTGGGTTCATCACGCAGCGTGCCGACCGCTGCACTACCCGTGGCCATGTTGACTACACACCGCACCAGGCTGAGTGGACCCCTGCCTCCCACACACGAAACCCCCCCCCCTGTCCCCCACCACCCCCTCCATCCCCTCTCCCCACCGTCGCAGGGAGCTCACCAGGCACGCGCCACTCCCTCAAACGACGCACGAGTGGCAGCTCTTGCAGGAGGACGTTGGTGTCGAGGACCACGTGCAGCCGGCAGGGCTCTACACAAGACACGGCACACGCGACGCAGAGCTGCGGTCACCGTGATGACGCGGTCGACGCGACGACGCGTCACGCAACACGGCCGTGAGACGGCCAATCGGTTCGCGCGCGTTCGCCGCTCGACCAGAGGTTCGCGGTTCGGATCCAGCGGCCGCTCCCCTCCATGCCCCTCCCCACCTCCCCCCCCCTTCCCCCTCAAACCCCCCCCACCCCTCCCCCGATTACTACTGCGGCGGTGCGCATACAGCGTAACGGTACCGCGCCCCCGTCTGCTTCACAGCGGGGCATTAAAGATCACTTGACATTCTGTGCCGGCGTCAGGGTGCCAATTTGCCAATTTCGAAAAACTACCCGCAACATAATCGAGTGGAACTATACATGGCAATCGTCGGCCCCGATTGTAACGGAGCAGCAGGCAATATGCAGACTTTGTGAGCTCCATTAAAGAGTTCTGCCTTGCATTTTCTACCAGACTGGTTAAATCTCTGCCAAGAGTCTCGAACATAGGTGCAGCGGACGGTGAGCTCCAGATCCGATGGACCGCGCGAGCAGGCTGCCGAGTGGGTTGGGCGAGTCGGTGAGCGTTACGGCAAATCACACGTGGGGCGCGAGGAGTCCGTCTCCCTCGTCGTGGATCGCGCCCGCTACATAAACGCGGCCGCGGGCGGGTCTGCCACGGCGCCCACTCGGCCGGCTAGCGCAGGTCACCTGCAGTTCCGCCGCCGGCGAAAGACGGTGGCGGCAAGTCCACCTCCATGCGGCACGGCTGCCCGCCGCCCCCCTCGTCGCCAACGACAGCCAACGACGCTGACCGCGGAGGGTCGTCGTGCCCATACACGGTCTGCGGAGGAACAGGGAGGAGCGTTACGACGGCCGTTGTACTCTGCCGTGGCTTCAGGTTCGCGCGACCGAAGCTCGCGGACCTCCGTCTCATTGGCATATGCGGTAAGCCCTCGTTTTTAACGCGGAAGACGCATTAAGCGAAAACAATTGAGCCATAAGTAATGCTCTGGCGAGATACGATGTACGCGCCGTGCTGTGAGATGGCGGGACAAATAACCGTGTCATTCCGCGTTACTGTATCGTACCGCACAGATTCGAACTTGGACCACTGTAACATCACCGTACAGCGGTCATTATTACTGAGGCTCACAGAGCCAGACCAAGACGCCTTTCACAATGTTCTAGGCATGTTATCATCATCAGCCATTGTCTATCCACTGCTGGCCTCCCCATGACGTCACCATCCCTCACCATCCTGAGTCCCATCTCACTCCTGCACATGAGCTGATCTCAACGCTCCATCTCCGCAGCGGTCGAACCTCTTGGGAGACACGTTCTCTCCTTTGTGAGTTCGTGCCCGAGGCTTGTAGGGCCAGATAAAGGCACCTTTAGGATTCTCACGGTTCAGTGCTAATGCCCGAGGTTCATATAGCCAGTTGAACACACCTCTACGATTCTTAGGGCACAATATAAATACCTATGGCTCACCGAGGCAGACTAAGGCATCTCAGGACTCCGGGTCTCCGGCCGTGACTCTCACCGTTTCCGTCTCGACGATGGCACTCATCTCCCAGTCCGGCTGCACCGCGAGCCGCGCTTTTGGCGGCACCACCGCCACATTCGGTCTAACACGCTCCACTACACTCTCCCCCACGTTGCGCCCTCCTCTCTCCTTCACCCGCACTGCATTTATGGCCAATTCCGGAATCGCCCTCTCCTCCTCCTCCTCCCCTCTGGCACGTAGCTCTGCGTTGTTCTTCGCCGTCAGCCGGTCCTGTTCTTCTCGGCCCGCGCCGGGTACCATGGCCGGCCTGCCGGGGCCAATTTTCAACTGGACCTTGGGTCGTTTGCTCGCGACGGACGGCGCCCGCTTCTTCGCGGGAACCTTGAGACGGCACTCCGCCTCCGGTGCCCCCTGCCGAGCGGCCGCGGGTTTTGCCCGTCCCATGGTGGCGGGCCGTGCCCCTGGCCTACGTCCCTCCGCCCCCAGCGGCCGAACCCGGTTGCACGAAAACGACAAACCCTTTCCAGAACCTTCCCCGACAGCGCTGCCGCCGTCGTCGCGCTCAAGTTCCGCATGAATAGACGGTTTCACGGCACTTGGAACCGCTCCTTCTTTCTTGCCGGACCCTCGCCCGGAGCTCTGCACATTCTCTCCCAATTTGCTTCGACTTGCCACCCGGGCCGACTTGCACTTCAAGGCGAGCCCCGTCCGTTCGCCTCCCGTCGCCCTCGGGATCGCCGCTTTTTCGGCCTTGCCCTGGCCGTCGCGCGACGAGCCCTGCGAATCCCGCCTGGCCACGCCGCGCGGTTCCGCGGGTCTCACAGCGCTACCGCGCTCGCTAGCGCTCGCCTCGAACCGACGGACATGCTCCGAGCGACGCTCCAACAGTTCCGCCACCGCGGCGCGCGTTAGGACTCTACCCGGACTGCCGGGCGCTGTCAACTTCTCCCCCTTCTTGGCTGAAACCGCCAATGAAGCCGACGTTGGCCGGGTCATCGTCGCCGATGCGGTGGGCTTGCCGACGGCGCGCCTTTTCACGGGCGGTTCATCCGTCGGCTTCTGCTGGCGTCGATCGGGTTTGGCCGGGATGCTCGGCTTGAAGTTGGCGCGTGAAGAGGTCCACGGACCGTGCCACGAGGTGCCGGGCATGGCAAGCTCGCCATCACCATCCTCCCGATTGTCGTCATCGTCATCTCTGGCTTTGCGTTTGCGGGATTTCCGCAGATTTTCTGTCCCGTTGGGAGGGAAGGTTTCGGAGCTGCATTGGCAGAAATGCACAAGCGTTTGTAAGAAGTCAGGCAAGTTAAATACTGCACAGTAAAAGCCCAATTTAACAAAGGCATCGGGGCAATGAGTAACACTCCCGTGAAAATGTAAAATGCTTGTGTGCATCTCCGTGTGTGTATGTTGAACTTCTTTCGCAACGCACGTAAGCCAACCGTGCTAATAACACTGGTCAACACACTTTTGCTGGCATAAGGTATTCCAACGGTATCAAGGTAATTTTGGGGTGCAGATTTCCAAATCTGGCATCAGTTTTTGTCTATCAGGTTTTTGAGATATCAAATATTGCATTTTCAATAAAAACTGCAGAAGAAAAATATTAAATAAATGTGAATATCGACGTAAAATGATATTATAAACACACTATCCTAAAAATACAGCACCATATTTTAACACTAAAGCAGGCACTGACTCGCAACAACTTGCAATCATAGTTAATTTCGGGTAAAATCAATGAAATTGGGTATGCCGATAGCATAAAAATGAGATGTGATAGAGAAAATCTGAGATCAGATTTCGAATCAGCACCCTGAAATTAGTCTAAAACAGCTGCAAAAGTCCAGGCCAGAAAAAAGTGTTTTTTTTTTGTTGACCAGTGTATAATCGGAGGTGCGCGTCTACGTGCAAACGGAACTAAAAAGTAAACATCTTAAATACGATCAATGTTTCGTTAATGTGGCGTAACTATGTGACTGCATATCCAGAGGCTGCAGAGAAAAGTTGGAAAGTTACATTTATATCATCGTAGCACTCTGTGTGACTACAGATCTCTCCTTGCATCTATCTATGAGCACATATGTGGGTCTATGTGTCTATATGGGCCTCTGACTTTTGGCTCCGTGCAAGGAGTCCATGCAATGTGGATTTCAATCGCATATGTGACCGCATTTCAAGATGCCGTTTCAAAAAACACTGCGCATATTTGTTTTATGGATGGAAAGAAGAAGTCAGTCACAGGCAAATGGAAAAACTCCGGTCATCCTCGCAGCGGCTTTTGGCTAACAATAGAACAAAGATGGTCATTGCATCAGATACGCTTCTGCGGCCATATGGAATGCGACTGAAGCTACGCATCTTCTTGGTTCTTTCGGTAAAGTCACGTAGAAGGGAAATAATAAAATAATAAAAATAAAACTTAATAAAAAAATTCTCACGACGTTTCGGCCACAACGCAAGCAGCCGTCCTCAGGTGAAGAACAGGTCTGTTGTGGCCGAAACGTCGTGAGAATTATTTAATGTTTGATTTTTTTTATTTTATTATTTCCCTTCTACGTGACTTTACCGAAAGAACCAAGAAGATGAATCCCTGCAGTCACGAAAGCTTTAAATCTAAATTTGAAGCTACGCACTTTTAAATCTGAAGTGAAAACTCGTTTCTTTATAAGTGCTCTTTGTGTTTCGTTTATTGCCCTTCCCCCGCACCTCCGACTGGCACGACCCTCTACGTACGGTGCGAAAGAAGTTAAAGTATTTATTAATATTTGGGTGTGCGTTTGTGGTGCTGCGTTCAGCCTGGTCGCCACTTAATACAAAGTTCCCCAAAATGGGAATGTGGGAATTTCGACAAATAGCATATGAAAGCCACCTCATTGCTATATAAAAATCGGTCTTCACTAAAACCTGTGCTGGCGGGTGTGGCAAAAGTACCGAACGGTCAAACAATCTCCGATGTTGTCGGAGGCCTTCATCCAGCAGTGGATCGAGGAAGGGCTGTAAACTATAGTTTTTGTACAAAAATGGTGAAATAGAACTCTGTACCTGTCAGATCCAAGCTTGCGTGTCTCCATGCTAGGGTCGAGAGACAAACATCAAACAGTCCTTTAAGCGACAACAAAAACAAATCAGCTTTTGTAATGTGACAGAGTAAAATTAAATTAACTTTTTTTTATATATATACTTAAACGTTGTAATAGCCAAAACCTCTCCCAGCAAATGACACAAACACTACATGCACAAGCTTAACATTAATATATATATTTTTAAAAACACAAACTTATAACATGCAGATAATTCTTAAAACTGTGGCAATGAAGGCAAATTACAATCAACTTGGTACTGTATTACTGTGCTGCACGTACAAAGAGACACTAGATTCGCCTAGGCCTCCTTTTAGCTGTCGATGCAACTACAAACGCAAACTTCAGCCCACGTACAAATTAAAATCTATTTCAATTAAAATTTTACCAGCTACGTAGTTTTTTTTTCAGAAGCGATCCTAGCCATCACAAACGATAGCCCAACCAAGTAAGTGGCTGATCTCATCATCACGTGGAAATGTATAGCAGCAGCCAAACACTCGAAACGCGTGGTGACGTTTCTTAATGTGGAGGGGAAAAACCGGAGGAGCCGGAATAAAGCCACAGGGAGAGAGAGACACGCAAACTCCAAATATAGAGCAGGCGTCAAGGATCGGGATCAAACTCACGACCTCCTGTATACCAGGCGAGGTAGTTAACATCTCCTAGCCACCGTGATGGTGATGAGAGACACGCAAACTCCAAATATACAGCAGCAGGCGTCAGGGTCGGGATCGAACCCACGACCTCCTGTAAACCAGGCGAGGTAGTGAACATCTCCTAGCCACCGTGATGATGATGAGAGAGACACGCAAACTCCAAATATACAGCAGCAGGCGTCACGGTCGGGATCGAACCCACGACCTCCTGCACACCAGGCAAGGTAGTTAACATCTCCTAGCCACCGTGATGATGATGATGAGAGAGAGACACGCAAACTCCAAATATACAGGAGCAGGCGTCACGGTCGGGATCGAACCCACGACCTGCACACCAGGCGAGGTAGTTAACATCTCCTAGCCACCGTGGCGCCTGGACCATAAACCCTTGAGATCCTTGATGAAAAGCGCCATATACATGGAATTATTATTATTATTACAACAGCCAGTTACCCACTAGGTGACGGGGATGTCACCACGGCGCTTGTGCCAGGCTAGGTGCACCCTGAGGCTATGCCGTCAAGTGTCAGAAGACCGGCTTGGTACGCGCGCACACACACAACACACGCAATCCATGTCAGCCTTTACAAGCGAAACGCTTAACTATCGTAAATAACGAACGATACACCATGACGTTGAACAACAACAACAATATCATTTGTTGCTGCTGCTGTTGTTGTTTTTCAAGTGAAGTGGGAGCCTTTTAAACTGCACGCACGAGTGCCGGACAACCCGACTTCGATACGAGACCAACTTTTGAGTAGTACGACGTTTCGCTGGTAATTACATCCAGCATCATCGGGCAATTTTCCAGATGAATAGTAAATGTTGTGGATCCACTCTTCAACACACCGGTGGGTTAATGTAATGAACTATTTGTCTTTTGTCAACGTGACACTTTTTTTTTACTGATTGGCCGTGTCGGGTGGTGGAGGGTTACGACACATTTATAAATAACGCGATCTAAACCCAAAAACGTTTATACTGGTAGGAACCTCCTGGTTACACCAGCTCACAGGGGTTTATTGTGTCCGTCGTGCAGGGAGGGGCTGGGTGGGGAGGGTGGGGAGGGGCTGGGTGGGGCTGGGCTGGGTGGGGAGGGGCTGGGTGGGAAGGGGCTTGGTGGAGAGGGGCTGGGTGGGGAGGGTGGGGAGGGGCTGGGTGGGAACGGTGGGGAGGGGCTGGGTGGGGAGGGGCTGGGTGGTGAGGGGCTGGGTTGGGAGGGTGGGGAGGGGCTGGGTGGGGAGGGTGGGGCTGGGTGGGAGGGGTGGGGCTGGGTGGGGGGTGGGAGGGGTGGGGCTGGGTGGGAGGGGTGGGGCTGGGTGGGGAGGGGCTGGTCACCCCGTGGTGCCCTTATAAAACTCAACGTTTAACCTACTCAAGCCGACTTGTGCCCGCCCTCACAGTCGGGCATATTTGCGGAATACACCACGCCGCCGTTGACCCTGCAGGCCATTGACCGAGCAACCCAACGTTCCTACCAGCTCCCTCCGCAGGAGGAATGTGTATTATTATTTAGTCTAAATAACAACGAGTTGACTCGTCGGCTGCGACCCCAACCAACGGACGGCGAGCTTAACGTTAACAACGGCGACACGGCTCTGACGCGCGGCAAAGTGGCACGATTTAAACGTCGAATCGCACGAATGACGAAGACAGAAATTTCAACGTTTAAGGCGATCACCCAAAATCGAGGTCCAGGCTGATCGCCTCACGGCGGCCCCGCGATGACGTCTCGGCCATGCACATGAGCTTCTCCACTCGCGATGACGTCACTGTCATGCAAATGAGGTGCTCCGTTTGCGATGACGTCATAGCCATTCAAATGAGCGTCTCTACTCGCGATGATGTCATGATCTGCAAACGAGCTTCTCGGCTCGCGCGGTGACGTCACGGCCATTCAAATGAGCTTCTCTGCTCGCGGTGACGTCACTGCCATGCAAATGAGCTTCTCAGGTCGCGGTGACGTCACTGCCATGCAAACGGTCTTCTCTGCTTGTGGTGACGTCACTGTCATGCAAATGAGCTTCTCAGGTCGCGGTGACGTCACTGCCATGCAAACGGTCTTCTCTGCTTGTGGTGACGTCACTGTCATGCAAATGATCTCGGCTCGTGGTGACGTCATGGCCAAACAAATGAGCGTCTCCGTTCGCGGTGACGTCATTCCTGCGAGTGAGACATTCATACTCTTTGTTTTTTTCGGTAAAGTCGTGATTTAATTTATTTTTATTTTTTACCTACGTGACTTTACCGAAAAAAATCAATCCTTGCAGTCACGAAAACTTCAAATCTAGAATTAAGTGAGACATTGTAAAGACCATCCTTTGTTAACATTAACATTTTTTAAAAGACCGCACGCAGCGTAATAATTTACAAACGCGTTCAGTTCATTGTGTTTATTGCGCACCGCGCTGCCCAATGTGCTCCCGTATCCCTAAACGATCAAATAACCTTTGGGTGTGATCATGCCTACGGGTGCCGCCAGGGGGGTCACGTGATTTCACAAACGCGTTTGGTAAAGGGACTCGCCGCTCATTAACGATTTGCAAGTGCCGCGTTGAAACGGGTCGCACATTTTTGATATAACGCTCGCGATTTTCTAAACGTTTGTATCTTTCTGTATTAACGCACGTCCAATGCAATACATACGCCTCTAATATCAGCGGCGGCTCGGCGAAACAGATTCTCACACAAAATAATAACGTGGCTTCAATTGAATTCTGCCATGATCACCATCATCACCATCATCATCACCACCGCCACCATCATACTCATCATCATACCGGGGGCGATGACCCTCGATTCAGACAACAGCAGCAGCAGCACGCTCTCCGCGGAGGAGAAATCACGTCTACGGTGCGAGACAGGTTGACGCGGCGCGCGGTCACTCGAGGCGGATGTACTTGGCCCCGTCGCGGTAACGTGGAATGGTCACCGCTACGTTGTGGCGCTCTGAAATCAGCCCGTGCTTCGTGACTTATCCCCGACCCTAAATCTACTCCCATCTCGTACAGGGTGGCTCAGACATCAGGTCACACAGGGTTATGTTATATTAACAACGCGTTGGGTTATTGCGTTTATTTTTAACGAATGTTCTAACTGACTTCCATGAACGTTAAAGCATGATGCATTAATTATCTTTTGAAGTTAATGTTTAGGATTACAGGTGTAATCTTTGAACATCGATTATGGTCTGTTAATTTTATTTCCATTTTGTAACCATCAAAAAAGGAAAAAGACAATTATATTATTATGAATACGAGATAAAATATTAACTGAAAAGATAAAACAATTAAATGCTGTAATTCCAGTGTTAAAATTAATGAAATAACCCGAATGTCTCCTGACTTTTGGCCCATACTGCATCCCTCCCTTCTCACTCAGGTCAAGCCTCCTGTAAACCACGTGACTTTGTGTGGCCCCGCCCACTCTGAACCCCTCCCCTCTCCCCGTCGCTGCCCACTCTGTAAACAGCAGAGGTCGCAACCGGGTACCCGATACCCGTACCCTACCCGATACCCGGCTACCCGTACCCGGCCGGGCAACCGGGTACCCGGTTGGGTACGGGTAGCCGTTTGCGACCCTGGTGCGGCCGGGTACGGGTACAGGTAGGCCGTGAGTCACTGGGTGAGTCACCGTTTGTCACTCATTTCGGGTAGGGTACGGGTAGGGAACGGCTAGCCATTTGCGACCCTGGTGCGGCCGGGTACGGGTACGGGTAGGCCGTGAGTCACTGGTGAGTAACCGTTTGTCACTCATTTCGGGTAGGATACGGGTAGGGAACGGCTAGCCGTTTGCGACCCTGGTGCGGCCGGGTACGGGTAAGGAATCAAAACCCGTTTGCGACCTCTGGTAAACAGACGCCGTTCCTCCACCGTGCAGCAGCAACAGCATCAGCGTCGGCGCCCCAATCCTCCTCCCCATCATCATCTCTCCTGAATCCTCTGCTCTGGTTACTTTTGCCATCTTTTTCCTCTCAATTACCGGTCTTTCTCTCCTCTCTTCCTTTCCCACGTTTCTTCCTCTTCCATTAATTACATCTGTGACTCCCCTCCCCGTTGTGTGGCATGGGTTACACGTTGCTCATATATAGTGTGTATATGCTACGTGCTATGAAGAAGGGCCATTGCCTGAAACGTCGTTTATTCTTTATACTTTTTTTCTCTTAAGGCAGGGTTACTGACGAATATGTTGAGTTTTGTAGTACTGTATATACCATTGTCAATTAAGGATGGAAGTTATGACAATTTAGCGAAAATAAAACATTCTTTTATTGTGTTTTATTTTCATTATTTTATTACTTCCCTTCTACGTGACTTTACCGAAAGAACCAAGAAGATGAATCCCTGCAGTCACGAAAGCTTTAAATCGAAATTTAGCGAAGTTTACACTCACGATCGTGTGAACTCCACGCAATATCGTTCACGCCACCGGGGGTTGGGAGCTGTCCAGCATTTCAGCCACCACCGCCGTTGTGCGTGGGGGGTGCACAGTTGCTGGGCCGCCAGGCGATGATGATAATGATGACGATGATAATGATGACAACGATGATAATGATGACGATAATGATGACGATGATGATGATGACGATGATAATGATGACGATGATGATGATAATGATGACGATGATAATGATGACGATGATGATGATAATGATGACGATGATAATGATGACGATGATAATGATGACGATGATGATGATAATGATGACGATGATAATGATGACAACGATGATAATGATGACGATGATGATGACGATGATAATGATGACGATGATGATGATAATGATGACGATGATAATGATGACGATGATAATGATGACGATGATGATGATGACGATGATAATGATGACGATGATGATGATAATGATGACGATGATGATGACGATGATAATGATGACGATGATGATGATAATGATGACGATGATAATGATGACAACGATGATAATGATGACGATGATGATGACGATGATAATGATGACGATGATGATGATAATGATGACGATGATAATGATGACGATGATAATGATGACGATGATGATGATGACGATGATAATGATGACGATGATGATGATAATGATGACGATAATGATGACGACGATGATGATGATGATGACGACGATGATGATGATGATAATGATGATGATGATGATAATGATGACGATGATAATGATGACGATGATGATGATAATGATGACGATAATGATGACGACGATGATGATGATGACGACGATGATGATGATGATAATGATGATGATGATAATGATGACGATGATAATGATGACGATGATGATGATAATGATGACGATGATAATGATGACGACGATGATGATGATGATAATGATGATGATAATGATGACGATGATAATGATGACGACGATGATGATGATAATGATGACGATGATAATGATGACGATGATAATGATGACGACGATGATGATGATAATGATGATGATAATGATGACGATGATAATGATGACGACGATGATGATGATAATGATGACGATGATAATGATGACGATGATAATGATGATGATAATGATGACGACGATGATGATGATAATGACGATGTTGATGATGATGACGATGATGATTAAGATGATGGCGATGATTATTAAGATGATGGTGACGTACTCTTTGGTTCTTTCGGTAGAGTCACGTAGGTATAAAATAAATTATATCACGACGTTTCGGGCGCAACACAAGCGTCCGTCATCAGGTGGGACAACCACAGCAAGAAACAATTGTATGGATCTATGCAGTCACGAAAAATTCAAATCTAGATTATGATGATGATGACGTTGACGATGACGACGATGATGATGACGATGATGATGACGATGATGATGACGATGATGACGACGATGATGATGACGATGATGATGACGATGATGACGATGATGACGATGATGATGATGACGATGATGATGACGATAATGATGACGATGATGACGATGATGATGATAACGATGTTGACCATGATGACGACGACGATGATGATGACGATGATGATGACGATGATGATGACGACGACGATGACGACGATGATGATGACGATGATGATGACGATTTCCCACCTGGTACCCGTGGTGTCTGCAGGGAGCAGGTGTTGGAGATGTTTGACCACGCATACGGGAGCTACATGGTAAGTGGCTCCTGCTGAAGGCTTTGGATTCCGATGCAACTAACTCCAGACGCGCTTCCGTCGATGACACGGTCGCTTGTCAGCTGTGTCGATAATCTGCTATTAGCGATTCATCCGCGAAAATCGATTATGCTTACCGTACGACGTGCATCGAATCTTGGCTATCAGAATAGACTACTGCAAAGTTCCCGCTTAACGCGGTGGGGGGGGGAGGGTTACATTCCTGAGAATTGCCATGTGAAGCGAATTCGCGTTAAGCGTGCTGTATATAACATGCCCGAGAGCGAAATACGGCGAGGGAAAAAGATAAGGGAGCGAGATGATGCTACACACACAAAGATGCTGCCGGTACAAAGACTCGCGTTGTAGCAAGTAGTCCGTCATGCGCTGGACTCGCGTTATAGCGGGCGCCGGTGCGAGTTTAGCAAAAAAAAAAATTAACCCGTAAAAACAAAGTTTTTCACTATAAATCCTTTATATGCGTGTTCAATGGGCCACAACCCAGCCCACATTGGTCTTTGAAACGGGCGGCTAGAGTCCTCTCGTCCTCTGGCTTGAGATGGCTGCCACCTATGGGTCAGATGATTGCTTGCCACCATTAAGCAATTGGTAATTAAATATAAAAAAAAATTCCTAAAAAGTGTAACATTTTGGAAAAAAAATTTCACGAAAATAAATTGTCACGCACAACGAGTCTGTGTGCAAAATGTCAGCTCGATTGGATCACGGGAAGTGGGTTAAAAAACGACCGAAAAATTTGCACAGCCGTAAGCGCGCAAGCAAGCAAGCAAGTGAACTTAATATATAAAGGATTTAAAAAACGGGTATTTTTCTATAATTTACATGCGCGCAAACGGTTGACGACGATGACGACACCAACGATGACGATGATGATAATGATGATGATGATCGTGCAGACTCGGGCATTCCCGGATGACGAGCTCATGCCGCTCAGCTGCCGGGGTCGCGACCGCGAGCGCGAGCCGAGCCGCGGTGACGCCGACGACGCACTCGGCCGGTGAGACAATCACTCCCCGCCGTTGCTTCCCTCGTGAAGACAAAGCCAGTCCTCATTTAAACTACGAACTGTTTTGTATTCTACCGTGTCAAGGGCCCACTGAGCTATGTAGCTCTTATAGTAGTAGGTTTTTACCCTTTAAACTGGTACAAAAAACTGACACCTTTATACAAGGCATCATTTTTGCAATAACCACAACACAAGCAGTCAAAATGCAAACAAAAAGAAACAACTCTGATAATGATATGCACTGTGCTTGAAGTTGATTGGTCCACACCCGAGACAGCTTTTCTTAGAGCCTAGTCTCCATTTAAAGGGTAAAAATTTACTACTATATTTTGCCACTGGTAAAGGTGGTCTCATATTGTAAATGCTTACCCCGAGCTCTCAATACTCTGGATAGTGCACTGTTTTTGAGTTGTACGCCTTTTGGCGTCATCTGGTCCAACACAAATGGAGACTAGGCTCTAAGAAAAGCTGTCTCGGGTGTGGACCAATCAACTTCAAGGACAGTGCATATCATTATCATTATCAGAGTTTCTTTTTGTTTGCATTTTGACTGCTTGTGTTGTGGTTATTGCAAATATGATGCCTTGTATAAAGGTGTCAGTTTTTGTGCCAGTTGAAAGGGTAAAAACCTACTATTATATTTTGCCACTGGTAAAGGAGATCTCATAGTATGTAGCTCTTGTTTCAGAAGTGACCTGTCCGTCACAAATGATAGCTCAACGAAGTGGCTCGTCGTTACGTGGAAATCTATAGCGGCCAAATATTCTAAAAACGCACTTTGATAATTATAAATGTGGAGGGGAAAAAAAAACCGGAAGACCCGGAGAAAAATCCACGCGACCACGGGGAGAACGCGCAAACTCCAAATATACAGCAGGCATCAGGATCGCGATCGAACCCACGACCTCCTGTATACCAGGCGAGGTAGTTAACATCTCCTAGCCACCGTGATGATGATGAGAGAGAGAGAGACACGCAAACTCCAAATATACAGCAGCAGGCGTCAGGATCGGGATCGAACCCACGACCTCCTGTATACCAGGCGAGGTAGTTAACATCTCCTAGCCACCGTGATGATGATGAGAGAGAGAGAGACACGCAAACTCCAAATATACAGCAGCAGGCGTCAGGGTCGGGATCGAACCAACGACCTCCTGTATACCAGGCGAGGTAGTCAACATCTCCTAGCCACCGTGATAATGATGAGAGAGAGAGAGACACGCAAACTCCAAATATACAGCAGCAGGCGTCAGGGTCGGGATCGAACCCACGACCTCCTGTATACCAGGCGAGGTAGTCAACATCTCCTAGTCACCGTGATGATGATGAGAGAGACACGCAAACTCCAAATATACAGCAGCAGGCGTCAGGGTCGGGATCGAACCCACGACCTCCTGTATACCAGGCGAGGGAGTTAACATGACCACCTCATCTGTGCCGGTCGTTACAAACGCGTGTGTTCCTTTCTCGTTTTAACGCTGACCGACCGCCCCACGAAATCCCGTCAGATTCTCTCTGACTCTCATCGACTCCCTGGACACGCTGGTGGTGAGTGAGTGTGTGAGTGAGTGAGTGTGTGTGTGTGAGTGTATGAGTATGTGAGTGAGTGTGTGAGTGAGTGAGTGAGCGAGCGAGCGAGTGAGTGAGTGTGTGATTGAGTGAGTGTGTGAGTGAGTGTGTGAGTGTGTGAGTGAGTGAGTGTGTGAGTGAGTGTGTGAGTGTGTGAGTGAGTAAGTGTGTGAGTGAGTGAGTGTGTGTGAGTGAGTGAGTGAGTGTGTGAGTGAGTGAGTGAGTGTGTGAGTGAGTGAGTGAGTGTGTGAGCGAGTGAGTGAGTGTGTGAGTGAGTGAGTGTGTGAGTGTGAGTGAGTGGGTGTGTGAGTGAGTGAGTGTGTGAGCGAGTGAGTGAGTGTGTGAGCGAGTGAGTGAGTCTGTGAGTGAGTGAGTGAGTGTGTGAGTGTGTGAGTGAGTGAGTGTGAGAGTGTGAGTGAGTGCGTGAGTGAGTGAGTGAGTGTGTGAATGAGTGAGTGTGTGAGTGAGTATGTGAGCGAGCGAGCGAGTGAGTGAGTGAGTGGCAGCCTGCATCTGCCATTGAACCCTTTGCCTACTCGTTACGTACCTAGGGCCACCCCGGGATGGAGGAAATTGCCCAGCGCCTCGCACAGTGGTCAGGCAGCGTTGGCGGCGACGCGACCTGTAATTCTTTAGCGTTGTGGAGGCGGTGATGGTTGGTGGATCACGCAAATGTTGTGAGACTCCCACTTGCCACGAGCGTCGAGAAAGTGTCCGTCGTACCGCGGCTCGCCAGAGGAAGGCGTTGCAACAACAACAACAAACGTGGACCTCCACCTGTTCCAGCTGTAGAGAATAGAGTGTTGCACCCTCGCACCCGTGGGTTTCCTCCCGAGTGCTCCGGTTTTTTTCCCACGATTAGCACCCATTAATTGGTTGACGACATTGTGGCAATACACACAGAGGAACGTGGAGCAGAGGTCGCAACCGGGTACCCGATACCCGTACCCTACCCGATACCCGGCTACCCGGCCGGGTACGGGTACCCGTTTGCGACCCTGGTGCGGCCGGGTACGGGTACGGGTAGACCGTGAGTCACTGGTGAGTCACCGTTTGTCACTCATTTCCCAACGTCTTGTCTCTTCTCACAATTCAAGTTCCTAGAATCAACCCACCCGCGCCTGCAACATGGCTTCATCCCAGAGGTCGCAATCAGGTACCCGGCCGGGTACGGGTCGGGTACGGGTGCAACCCTGGTGCGGCCGGGTACGAGTACGGGTAAGGAATCAAAACCCGTTTGCGACCTCTGACGTGGAGCTTGGGCGATTGGTTGGAGCGCCGGCTCACCGAGTGGCTGCTGCTGCGCTCAAACTCGTCGTCTTCTCTCTTCGAGAGCGAATCACCGTGCGGCGACGGCGATAGCGGCACATTGTAAAAGTTGCGAATGTTTTAATGATTAATAAGGGGGGGGTCGGCGCCCCCCACGTGGAAATCTGGCTCTCCAGGAAGCTACGGGGGGCGGTGGGCAGTGGGTCGGCAACTAAAGCAACGAAAAGAGACATTTGTTTTAGAATTCGACAAAAAAGAAGATACACATTTTAAGAGCCGCAATGCCACATGGTGAATACGAGACGGTGGGTCCTGAATAAATAACTGTCACGAAGCAGCAGTCCTTAATGAGCCGCATGCGGATCCGGAGCCGCAGTTTGCCGACCGCTGTGCTACGGCATTCCCGGTGAGAACTTACGTACATGTTTAAAATCTCGATTGAAAACTCCTTCCCCCGCACCTCCGATTAGGACGGTTGGCGACGTACGGTGTGAAAGAAGTTCAACATACATAGACTCACACAGAGACCCATCGACTCACACAGAGACCCATAGACTCACACATCGACCTATAGACTCACACAGAGACCCATAGACTCACACATAGACCCATAGACTCACACAAAGACCCATAGACTAACACAGAGACCCATAGACTCACACAGAGACCCATAGACTCACACAGAGACCCATAGACTCACACAGAGACCCATAGTTTGTTGCCCTGCCGCACTTCCGATTATCACGGTTGGCTACGTACGGTGCGAGAGAGGTTCAACGTACACACACGTACGTACAACCGGAGGCTCCGCTGACTGACTGCGTGTCCGTGTGGTGGCGCCGGCGGCGGCGGCGGCGGCGTCGTCTCCGCAGGTGCTGGATCGACTGGAGGAGTTCGACAGAGCCGTGCGCAAGGTGCTCAGCACCGTGCGTCTGGACAGCGACATCGTCGTGTCCGTCTTCGAGGCGAACATACGGGCGCTGGGGTGAGCGTCGTCCCGACGGCATCTCGCAAATCGTCTCAGTTGTCACCGTTCCATCGCCATTGCCACCGTCCCGGCCGTCGAACAGAGACGGTTTAGCGCCACGCGCGCTTTCAGATGCGCTTCTGCGACCGTCTGTCTCGAGCCTGGAGAGCGGTCGCAGTGCCGCATCATCCAACAGGCCACAGTGGGCACTGTGCCGAGGGCCTACGAAAACTAAAGGGCCTACGGAAAACAATTGACCACGGTTTTTTTTTATTGTTTGTACGAGAAAAAATATAACCAGGTTATCTTCTTAAACAAATATTTTTTTTTGCTTGTGTTGTGGCCGAAACGTCGTGAGAATTTAATTATATTATGTTTTTATTATTATTTTATTATTTCCCTTCAACGTGACTTTACCGAAAGAACCAAGAATATAAATATATTTTTATAGCCAGGAATAGGCGCGGTGTACATACAAATAGGCAGAGTCATGCCAATTGTTTTTTTTCTGAAGGTGGGAGATAAATTAACACCGGAGATGCACCTTGCGCGTTTTTTTCATTGCAAAATTAGCAAGCAAACATCATCAAGTGGTGTTTTTCCGCACAATCACATTCTCGATAGAGAGCGGTGCAAGGGAACACTACAAGATGGCTTCGTCGTGTCCTACGGTTGGTCGATCTGTCCAGCGGCTGGACCGAGTACCGCGTGAAGCAAGCGGGGTGACAGCGGCGGTAGCCGTGACATGGGGGCAGCAGCGGTCAAAACTCTGGAGAGTTACCACTGAAGGCCTACGAAACACAAGTGCCTAGGGCCTACAAGAAACTTCATGCGGCTCTGAGCAGTGACCACCATGCATGCCAGATTATAATAATGTTGCGTGTGGTGGGTTAAAATGGGTCTTCCCAACGTAAACCATCACGCAAACTCTGGTCATCCACGCAGTAGTGGCCGTCGGATGAAGCTGGTCACCGCATCGCGCGCTTTCAGATGCCCGTCTGCGGCCATCTGGAACGCTCTTCCGATATTAGGAAGCCGCTGTAGCTATGCACTTTTAAATTCAGATTGAAGACTCATTTCTTTAGAACCGCCTTTTGCGTTTAGTTTGTTGTCCTTCCCTCGCACCTCTAAGAAGGTTGGCTACGTACGATGCAAAGGAAATTCTACATAATACATTGTTATCAATTTGCTCTGCTATGTTGGTGTGATACGTCACGATGAAATTCCCTTACACTCGCCTACGACTCTCCCTACCCCTTCTCCACCTATACCCTTCCCCAGGGGCCTCCTGGGAGGTCACGTGATGGCGGCCATGTTGCGCGAGAAGGGGGGCGGCCACATGGCGTGGTACCGCGACGAGCTGCTGCTCATGGCCTCCGAGCTAGGCCGGAGGCTCCTGCCGGCATTCAACACGAGTAGCGGCCTCCCCCACCCTCGGGTACGCGTGCTCCGCATACACACGCGCCTGTACACGCACGCGCCACGTACACGCTGCCTGTACACGCACGTGCCGCGTACACGCACGCCTGTACACGCTGCCTGTACACGCACGCCTGTACACGCACACGCCACGTACACGCTGCCTGTACACACACACGCCACGTACACGCTGCCTGTACACGCACGCCTGTACACGCACGCGCCGCGTACACGCTGCCTGTACACGCACGCCTGTACACACACGCCACGTACACGCACGCCTGTACACGCACACGCCACATACACGCACGCCTATACACGCACGCGCCGCGTACACGCTGCCTGTACACGCTGCCTGTACTCGCGCGCGCCGCGTACACGCTGCCTGTACACGCTGCCTGTATACGCGCTTGTACACGCACGCCTGTACACGCGCGCCTGTACACGCACGCCTGTACGCGTACACGCTGCCTGTACACGCACGCCTGTATACGCGCTTGTACACGCACGCGCCGCGTACACGCGCGCCTATACACGCACGCCGGGTATACACGCTTGTACACGAGTGCCCGGCGCTGTTCGCGGAAAGATACAGCGCCGGGATGCGCTGCCTTCCCACCGCACCCCCTCCCCCCCCCCCCCGCAACTCGTAGAACAGAAAATTAGTTTGTGAGCGAGTGACGAGATGTTAACTACCTCGCCTGGTATACAGGCGGTCCCGAACCCTGGCGACGCCTGTTGTATGTTTGGAGTGCGCATGTTTTACCCCCTGTTCTGCAGAGTGTGAGTCAGTGAGTGAGTGTGAGTGAGAGAGAGTGAGTGAGAGGGAGTGAGTGTGAGAGCGTGAGTGAGAGTGTGAGTGAGTGAGTGAGTGTGAGAGCGTGAGTGAGAGAGAGTGAGTGTGAGAGTGTGAGTGAGTGACTGTGAGAGTGAGAGCGTGAGAGTGTGAGTGAGTGAGAGGGAGTGAGTGTGAGAGTGTGAGTGAGAGAGAGTGAGTGAGCGTGAGAGCGTGAGAGAGTGAGTGTGTGAGAGTGAGTGAGAGTGAGAGAGTGAGAGAGAGTGAGTGAGCATGAGAGCGTGAGTGTGTGAGTGAGAGAGAGTGAGTGAGAGTGAGAGAGAGTGAGTGAGTGAGAGTGAGTGAGTGTGAGTGCGTGAGTGAGAGAGAGTGAGTGTGAGTGCGTGAGTGAGAGAGAGTGAGTGAGAGTGAGTGAGAGAGAGTGAGTGAGAGTGAGTGAATGTGAGAGTGTGAGAGTGAGAGTGTGAGTGAGAGAGCGTGAGTGAGTGTGAGTGAGGGAGTGAGTGTGAGAGTGAGTGTGAGAGAGCGTGAGTGAGAGAGAGTGAGTGAGCGTGAGAGCGTGAGAGAGAGTGAGTGGACGGTCGGCCACTTGGACGACGATCAGCTATCATCATCATCATCGCGCGTGTGGCCACGTCGCCTCTGACCGAGAGCTCACAGCTCAGCGGGCTCTATCACCCGGCGGGACGGGAGCGGTGGAGGAGGGGGGGGGGGTGCACACAAACAGACAAACAACAAATCACGCGAGCGACGATCCCGTGGGCGAGCGAGCGAGTGAGTGAGCGAGTGAGTGAGCAGGCGAGCGAGTGAGTGAGCGAGTGAATGAGCAGGCGAGCGAGTGAGCGAGCGAGTGAGCGAGTGGGCGAGCGAGTGAGCGAGCGAGTGGGCGAGCGAGCGAGCGAGTGGGCGAGCGAGTGAGCGAGTGGGCGAGCGAGTGAGCGAGTGGGCGAGCGAGCGAGCGAGCGGGCGGGCGGGCGAGCGAGCGAGCGAGTGGGCGAGTGAGTGAGCAGGTGAGCGAGTGAGTGAGCAGGCGAGCGAGTGGGCGAGCGAGTGGGCGAGCGAGTGGGCGGGCGAGTGGGCGAGTGGGCGAGCGAGTGGGCGAGCGAGCGGGCGAGCGAGCGGGCGGGCGAGCGGGCGGACGAGCGGGCGGGCGAGCGAGCGGGCGAGCGAGCGGGCGAGCGAGTGGGCGAGCGAGAGTCGTCTGTGGTGGCGCTGCGCAGGTGAACCTCGCCCACGGCGTCGCCGGCGGGGAGAGCGGCGCCGGTGCGGAGGAGGCGACCTGCACGGCGTGCGCCGGCTCCTTCATCCTGGAGTTCGCGGCGCTCAGCCGCCTCACCGGGGAGCCCGAGTTCGAGGTTCGACTCCGGGGGGGGGGGTGGGGGGGGGTGGGGGCAACGGGGGGGGGGGAGGCGGGACGGGGGATCTTCGTCTTTGGGGAGCAATAGTTATAGCGGTAGTGATTTTCACCAATTATCACTTCATAAGTGCTACTCGTTAACGGCACTCGCGTGTGCCGTGCCGGCCTTCTTCAGAGGTGCCGCTCGCTAACAGCACTTGCCCCGAACAGTCTGTTAGATTTCGATTTAAAGCTTTCGTGACTGCAGGGATTCATCTTCTTGGTTCTTTCGGTAAAGTCACGTAGAAGGGGAAGTAATAAAATAATTAAAATTCAACATAATAAAATAATTCTCACGACGTTTCGGCCACAACGCAAGCAGCCGTCCTCAGGTGAAGACCAGTGAGTGAGTGAGTCTTTCAGACGCTGTCTCCCCGAAAGACCTGGTCTTCACCTGAGGACGGCTGCTTGCGTTGTGGCCGAAACGTCGTGAGAATTATTTTATTATGTTTTATTTGCATTATTTTATTACTTCCCTTCTACGTGACTTTACCGAAAGAACCAACAAGATCAGTCTGTTAGAGACTACACGGGGGACCTTTGTCTTTGGAATGCCCCCCCCCCCCCCCCGGCCTCACCCCGTACAGGAGCGAGCGCGCCGTGCGCTGGACTTTCTGTGGGAGCGGCGGGAGAGGAGCAGCGACCTCGTGGGCACCGTCATCAACATCCACACGGGGGAGTGGGTTCGACGCGGTGCGTGCCTCCGTCTGCGTGGGATAGAGTGTTGCACCCTCGCACGCGCGAGCGCCCGCCGGTTATCTCTTCCTCCGGTTTTCCTCCCACGCTCGTTAAGTGGCCGAAAGCATCGTGATGTTTATGCTGGAGGGAATCCGATGAGCTATGAAGCTCTTCTTTCACAGATGTTCAGTAGGGCCAAGGGGTCAAAATGTTACAGCAACAAACAATACAAAAAAACAAGATCGGAGTGCAAAGTATTACAAAGGTAAACAAATCACCTTTCAAAAAATATACAAATAAAATTTAGATATTTTTTTTATCGAACCAGGTAAAGCCCGCTGAGCTATTAACTTATTTTTCACAAGCGACCTGGCCACACATGATGATACTCCAACGAAGTGGCTTATCACGTGGAGATTTATAGAAGCAAAATTACGTAAATATTCTAGATGCATGTTTCTAAATGCAGAGCTGGGGCAATTCCTGGTAGCGTCGGCTCCTCACCACCACCACGTGGCTCCTGCTGCCTCCCTGCTCCTCGTACGTGGTCCCTCGCCCTGGCGCCTCTGAGTCGTCCTCCCTCTCTCTCTCCCTGAGTCGTCCTCTCTCTCTCTGAGTCATCCTCTCTCTCTCCCTGAGTCGTCCTCTCTCTCTCCCCCTGAGTCGTCCTCTCTCTCACTCTGAGTCGTCCTCTCTCTCCCTGAGTCGTCCTCTCTCTCTCTGAGTCGTCCTCTCTCTCTCTCCCTGAGTCGTTTTCTCTCTTTCTCTGAGTCGTCCTCTCTCTCTCTGAGTCGTCCTCTCTCTCTCTCTCTCTGAGTCGTCCTCTCTCTCACTCTGAGTCGTCCTCTCTCTCCCTGAGTCGTCCTCTCTCTCTCTCTCTGAGTCGTCCTCTCTCTCTCTGAGTCGTCCTCTCTCTCTGAGTCGTCCTCTCTCTCCGAGTCGTCCCTTCTGCCCCTCTCTCTTCGAGAGAGCGACGAGCGGATACCATGCGGCGCATTACGAGTTGAAACCACGCCACTGGCTGTATGTGCGTGTGTGCGTGCGTGTGCGCGCGTGTGTGTGCGCGCGTGTGTGTGCGTGTGTGTGTGTGCGTGTGTGTGTGCGCGCGTGTGTGTGTGCGCGTGTGTGTGTGCGCGTGTGTGTGTGCGTGTGTGTGTGTGCGCGCGTGTGTGAGTGTGCGTGTGTGTGTGCGTGTGTACGTGTGTGTGCGTGTGCGCGTGTGTGTGCATGCGTGTGTGTGTGCGTGTGTGTGTGCGCGTGTGTGTGCGCGTGTGTGTGCGCATGTGTGTGCGCGTGTGTGCGTGTGTGTGTGTGTGCGCGTGTGTGTGTGCGCGTGTGTGTGTGTGTGCGTGTGTACGTGTGTGCGTGCGTGCGTGCGTTGCAGACAGCGGCGTGGGCGCCGGGATCGACTCGTACTACGAGTACCTGCTCAAGGCCTACGTCCTGCTGGGAGACGAGGAGCTCCTTCTCCGCTTCAACGCCGTCAGTGACGCCCAAGCCCCCCCCCCCTCCCCCCCCCCTCCCCCCCCCTCCCCGCGGAGGCACACGCAGAGAGGAGCACGCGTGTCACCGTGTCCCTGTTTGTCACGCTCCGCGGAGCTGAAGTTGAAAGCGAGGGCACTGCAAGGCAGCAGCTCTGTCCGTGTCTCTCCGCCTGTCCGTCTGTAACGAGTTTGGTGGCCACGGTAACTCTCGGAATCGAGAAGGTTTCTTTTCGCTGGAGGAATCCGATGAGCTACGGATGTCCGGTGTAGATCGTATCGATCATCCAATAGGAACGAAGCTTTAGTGTGAGGGAGTTACCCCCGACATGGTCCGGCGTGCGCACAAACCTGAGCGTGAAATCGTGTTGCTGTTGCGGCCTTAGCTCTACGCATTGGCTCTGCCCGTCTGTGACACGGGGTCACGAAAGCTCTCGTGTAAATCACTCCAATTCGAATGAAACGCTCCTGTCAAGAAGCCGTGTTGCTGCTCGGGACCAACCCCGGGGAGAGCCGGCCACACGCGTGCGTCCGCGTGTCGGTCCATTTGTAACGCGGGGGGGTCACGATGACCCCCGCCGAGTTGATCCGACGACACGAACGCAGCGTCGGTGCGAAGTCTACGCTGCTCGTGGGGCGTGAGCCGTGAGGCCTACGGACTTTGCTCATCGCTGACTAAAGCACGTGTTCGGAACCGCTGCGGAATCCGTGCGCATTCACGATTCTTCTTCCTTGTTTTCGGACGACCCTTCCCCGTTTTTTTTTTACGGTTTGACACCAACTGCCGTCACCATTGTCGCCCCCCTCCCGCCGTCTGTGCGTGTGCCATTAACCTGTCGACCTACCGATCGACCGATCAATCTTGCGCACGTGGGTGACTGCGGACGCACGCACGCACGGATGCGCGGACGGACGCACGCGCACGCAGCACTACGCGTCCATCATGCGCTGGGTGAGCCAGCCGCCGCTGCTGCTCGACGTCCACATGCACGAGCCGGAAGTGGCGGCGCGCGGCTGGATGGACGCCCTGCTCGCATTCTTCCCAGGCCTGCAGGTGGGCGGGCGAGTTAGCGAGCAGCTGGGCGGGCGGGCGGGCGGGCGGGCGGGCGGGCGGAAGGGTGAGGTTAGCGGGAGAGTGAGCGAGCCAGCAAGTGGGTGGGTGGGCGAGCGAGTGGGCGAGCAGGAGAGTGAGTGAGCGTGAGAGTGAGTGAGCACGTGGGACGGTGAGCAAACGAGCGAGCAAGTGGTCACGTGGAATGATTGAGCGAGCGAGTGAGCACCTGGGAGAGTGAGTGAGCGAGCGAGTGAGCACGTGGGAGAGTGAGTGAGCGAGTGAGTGAGCACCTGGGAGAGTGAGTTAGCGAGCGAGTGAGTGAGCATGTGGGAGAGTGAGCGAGTGAGTGAGCGAGCAGGTGGGAGATTGAGTGAGCAGGTGGGAGATTAAGGGGGGCGAGCGAGTGAGGAGGTGGAAGGATGGAAGAGAAGTTGGTGAGTGAGAGGGTGAAGTGAGTGAGCTCGCCAGCGAGTGGGCGTGAGAGTGAGCGAGATCGTAAGAGGGTAGGCGAACGGGTGAGTTGATGAGCGCAGTCGGGGGGCACGACGAGCTTGTGAGCGAGTGGGTGGCAAAGCGAGAGGCTGAGTGAGCAAGCGAGTGGGAGCAAGAGTGGTAAGGCGGGCGGGTGAGTGAGTGACCGAGCGAGCGATAGGGTGGCAAGGCGAGTGAGTGAGTGAGCAAGCAGGAGGGAGCGAGGGTGGCAAGGCGGGTGAGTGAGTGAGTGAGCGGTTGGTAAGGCGGGTGAGTGAGTGACCGAGCGAGCGAGCGAGGGGTTGGCAAGGCGGGTGAGTGAGTCAGCGAGCGAGCGAACGGGTGGCAAGGTGGGTGAGCGAGCGAGCGAACGGGTGGCAAGGCGAATGAGTGAGCGAGCGGGTGGCAAGGCGGGTGAGTGAGTGAGCGAGCAAGAGGGAGCGAGGGTGGCAAGGCGGGTGAGTGAGTGAGCGAGCAGGTGGCAAGGCGGGTGAGCGAGCGAGCGAGGGGTTGGCAAAGTGAGTGAGTGAGTGACCGAGCAAGAGGGAGCGAGGGGTTGGCAAGGCGGGTGAGTGAGTGAGCGAGCAAGAGGGAGCGAGGGTGGCAAGGCGGGTGAGCGAGCGTGCGGCAGGATTACCATCACCTCGTTTTAAATCGTCGAACGTCCGCGCCCCCTGACCTCGCCGTCGTTCAGTGGCATCGTTTGCGCCGCAGGTCCTCAAGGGCGACCTCCGGCCGGCCATCGAGACCCACGAGATGCTGTACCAGCTGACCCAGCGACATCACTTCCTCCCAGAGGTCGCTCGCAGCGGCCCCACTCGCCAGGGGTAGCGCACCGCGCGCACCTAGCCTGGCACAAGCGCGCGTGGTGGTTGCGGTGGTGGCATTCGGCCTGGCGCAGTGGCGCAAACAGGGAGTTTATTGCCTCACCTCACGGCCACCAACACCTGTGACCATTATCTGAACCGGTCCTGGGCCTCCCCTAGGTCGACTCGGCCTAAAATGAGTAGCTGGTGCGATGTATAAACATCGCCACCGCGGGAGAGAAAGGCGGCCGGGCGTGGTGCTGGCCGGGTGGCTAAAGCGCAGCAAGTTGGCGCAGTAGGGGGCACAGGTGGTGCATCAGCCAGTCGTCTCAGTCGACCCATGGCCTCCTGGGTCTGTCCCGTGACTTCGTGCCAGTGGGCGTTCGACACTTCACGTGGCCTTAACGTGCACATGGCCTGGCACAAGCGCCGTGGTGACGTCACCGCCACTTAGTGGCGAATGGCGGTCGTTGTTATTGTGTGTGCGTGCGTACGTGTGTGTGCGCACATGTGTGTGCGTGCATGCGTGTGTATGTGTGTGTGCATGCGTGTGTATGTGTGTGTTTGTGCATGCGTGTGTATGTGTGTGTGTGCGTGTGCAGGCCTTCACGACGGAGCTGCACGTGCACTGGCCTCAGCACCCTCTCCGGCCCGAGTTTGCCGAGAGCACCTACTTCCTGTACAAGGTGAGCCCCAGGGAGACACCCCTACCACGCCACGGTCACGACGTCTCTCTCCCTCTCTCTCCTCTCTCCCTCTCGTTCGCTCGCTCTTTGCCTCTCTCTTTAACTCACGCTCGCTCTCTCCCGTCTTGGCGGCTGCTCGTGTTCACAATGCTTTTGGCCGCAGACACAAAAACGCGTGTGTGTGTGTGCGCGTGTTGTGGGGAGCGGTAGTGTAGCGGTTAGCGCGCTGCACTACGAGCCTAGCGACCCGGGTTCGATTCCCGCTCACGGCCAAACACCAGTGACGATTATCTGAACCGGTCCTGGGCCTCCCCTAGGTCGACTCAGCCTGAAATGAGTACCTGGTGTGGTGTGTAAACATCGCCACTGGGGAGACAAAGGCGGTCGGGCGTGGTGTTGGCCACCCACCCCCTCGTGTACCGTTCCGGCCTTCATAGGTGCTCGCTAACAGCACTTGCCCCTACAGTCTGTTAAGGCTACACGGGGGATCTTTGTCTTGTGTGGTCGTGGCGCAGGCGACGGGAGACCCGCACTACCTGGAGGTCGGCCGCTCCATCGTGGACAACCTCAACGCCCACGCACGCGTGCCGTGCGGGTTCGCCGGCGTGCGGGACGTCCGCACGGGGACGCACGAGGACAGGTCAGGGGGGGGGGTCACGGTGACCCACGCGGGGTCACGCGGGGGGGGGGGGGGGGCAGTGAGAAAGGGGCCCCTGCGATGACATCACCACCATGTCTAAACGGGAAAGCTTTTTAGGCCAGGCCTGTGACAAAGATGAAAGACAGTGACAAAGATCCCCTGTATAGCCTTTAACGGACTATGGGGGCAAGTGGTGATATTCACACACCGCAGCAGGTACTCATTTGAGGCTGAGGCGACCTAGGGGAGGCCCAGGACCGGTTCAGATAATCGTCATTGGTGTTGGTGGCCGTGAAGAGAGCCAATCGAACCCGGGTCGCCGGGTTCGTAGCGCAGCGCCGCTAACCGCTACACTACCGGTCCCCAAAAGGGTCTCGGGTCTGTACCCGACAGGTCGGGGACCCCGCTAATCCACACGTGAGGTCACGAAGTCGTGTGGGGACAGGTGCGGGGTCACGCTAATCCACACGTGGGGTCACGAGGTCACGTGGGGACAGGTGGGGGGTCATGCTAATCCACACGTGGGGTCACGAGGTCGCGTGGGGACAGGTGGGGAGTCACGCTAATCCACACGTGGGGTCGTGAGGTCGCGTGTGGACAGGTGTAGGGGGGGTCACGAGGTCACGTGGGGACAGGTGTAGGGGGGGTCACGCTAATCCACACGTGGGGTTACAAGGTCACGTGGGGACAGGTGTAGGGGGGGTCACGAGGTCACGTGGGGACAGGTGTAGGGGGGGTCACGCTAATCCACACGTGGGGTCACGAGGTCGTGTGGGGACAGGTGGAGGGGGGGTCACGCTAATCCACACGTGGGGTCACGAGGTCGTGTGGGGACAGGTGGAGGGGGGGTCACACTAATCCACACGTGGGGTCACACTTCGCCAGGATGGATTCCTACTTCCTGGCGGAGACTTTCAAGTACCTGTACCTGCTCTTCACGGACGACGCCGACGTGCCCTTTGACCTGGGAGCGTTCGTCTTCACCACGGAGGCGCACCTGCTGCCCCTCGGCCTGCCGCCACTGCGGGGGGGGCACGGGCGGGGTCGTTGGGGTCACGGAGGGCACGCAAAAGGGCCACGGGGTCAAAGGGCGGCGGGAAATGATACAGAGGTAAAATGCCAGACGGTTGTTTTTTTACACCTCCCAATTGTATTTTGATTTTGCATCGTGCCTTGAGACGGTGAGACATCATCGCCACGGTGGCTAGGAGATGTTAACTACCTCGCCTTGCATACAGGAGGTCGTGGGTTCGATCCCGACCGTGACGTCTGCTGTATATGTGGAGTTTGCGTGTCTCTCTCTCTCGTCATCATCACGGTGGCTAGGAGATGTTGACTACCTCGCCTTGCATACAGGAGGTCTTGGGTTCGATCCCGACCCTGACGTCTGCTGTATATTTGGAGTTTGCGTCTCTCTCTCTCTCATCATCATCACGGTGGCTAGGAGATGTTGACTACCTCGCCTGGTATACAGGAGGTCGTGGGTTCGATCCCGACCCTGACGCCTGCTGCATATTTGGAGTTTGCGTGTCTCTCTCTCTCTCTCTTCCTGTGGTCGTGTGGATTTTTCTCCGGGTCCTCCTGTTTTTTTCCCCACATTTAGAATCGACATCACACGTTTATTTGTATTTGGCTGCTGATATAAATTCGCACGCGATAAGCCACTTCGTTGAGCTTTCCTTTGTGATAGCCAGCTCGCTTCTGGGCCTTACCTGGTAAGAAAAAAAAATAGTAGTCGTAGTACATCACAACTTCCGAGATCCTTTCATGTCGTCGCCTCTCATGGAACTTTCACACGCGCCCCGCAAATGGTACGGAAGTTCGTCCGGGTGGCGTCGGACAATCCGCCCTGGTAAAGATCATCGGTCGCGTGTTGGTTAGGCTTCTACCCTGGGAGATTGTCACAGCAGGTCACATGGTGCTGTTTGGTGGGGGAGCTCTCCTATCCCGGCGACCCGAGTTCAGTTCCCGCTCACGGCCACCACCGGTGACGATTATTATCTGAACCAGTCCTGGGCGGCCTCCCCCTAGGTCGACTCAGCCTCAGATTTCGCAGGGGTTTATTACTGGATGTGTTGTGAGCCGGGTTACGGGAATAATTTCGCTGGGTAGACCGCACCAGGTGGCACGCAACCGGCAGCCACAGCCAGGAGGTATACTCGACGTGGTGTGCCGGACGCTGCCCCGCGTGTGCCCCCCCCCCCCACCCCAGGCCACGTGGCACGGAGGGGACCCTGCGTGGACGTGCCCCAACGTGCGGGAGACGCTCCCCGGCGGTGCCGACTTTGCCGGCGCCATCCGCCGCTCCTACAGGAACCTGCACGGCGGCGGGGGGCGGGAAGCAGCGCCCCCCGCGGACGGTCACTCCTCTCCGTGAGCCGTCGCACGACACTCCGTTGTTTCTAACTCGGGGGGGGGGGTGCGGCAAGACCTGGTGCGATCGGGCCACCAGCGTGGGGCCTGCACCGCCAAATGTCCCCTTTGGCCAAGTTCACCCTCGTTGGCGGTGAATCACTGCTATAGTGCCGCCCCCCCCTCGCCCACCTGATCTGAGAGGAGCTGCAGCTGGGCCTTGTGAGTGGTTAGAGGGCGCCACGGTGGCTAGGAGATGTTAACTACCTCGCCTGGCATACAGAGGTCGTGGGTTCGATCCTGACCCTGACGCCTGCTGTATATTTGGAGTTTGCGTGTCTCTCTCTCTCTCTCATCATCATCACGGTGGCTAGGAGATGTTAACTACCTCGCCTGGTATGCAGGAGGTTGTGGGTTCGATCCTGACCCTGACGCCTGCTTTATATTTGGAGTTTGTGTGTCTCTCTCGCTCGTTCATCATCATCACGGTGGCTAGGAGATGTTAACTACCTCGCCTGGTGTACAGGAGGTCGTGGTTCGTTAATGACCCTGACGCCTGCTGTTGTATATTTGAAGTTTGTGTGTGTCTCTCTCTCTCTCATCATCATCACGGTGGCTAGGAGATGTTAACTACCTCGCCTGGTCTACAGGAGGTCGTGGGTTCGATCCAGATCCTCCAGTTTGTCCCTCCACATTTAGAATCAACGTCGCGCGTTTAAAGTATTTTGCTGCTATAAATTTTTACGCGATGATGATAAGCCCACTTCGTTGAGCCATCATTTGCGATGGCCCAGGTCGCTTCTGAAAAAGGGCTACATAGCTCAGTGGGCCTGACCTAGTAAAATAAATATAGTTGAATAGTTCGCTAGCTGAGCGCATTGCGCGTTGAACCCGAACAACCGGGTTCGATTCCCGGCCACGGCCAACACGCTCTTCCTCCGCCCATTGCCGCGCGCGCGCCAGGCCGGCGGCGATGGCGGAGGGTCCGGGGCCGCCGAGCGCCGCGGGGTTCGACCCGGGCAGCGAGCAGCAGCTGGAGGCCCTGCGGAGGATGGGCATCGCGCTGGAGGGGCTGCCCGACGGGCGCATGCAGCTCCACCACAACGAGCGGCGCGTACGGCGCTCTGGCGCGGCCACGCCGCACCGCACCGCAGACACGGCGAGACGCGGCGAGACGCGGCGAGACGCGGCGAGACACAGGGAGACGCAGGGAGACGTAACGAGACTAAGGCGCAGCGAGATACACACACCCCGAGACACAGACACAACGTGGCACAGCGAGACACAGCAAGACGCAGGCACGGCGAGACGCGGCGAGACGCAGGGAGACACAGGGAGACGCAGGGAGACTAAGGCGCACCGAGATACACACACCCCGAGACACAGACACAACGTGGCACGGCGCGATGCAGTGGGACGCAGACACGGCGAGAAGCAGCCCATCACAGCCACAGCGAGACACAGCAAGACACAGACACAACGTGACACAGCGGGACACAGCGAGACGCAGTGAGACGCAGCGAGATGCAGCCGCAGGGAGACGCAGCCCGTCAGAGCGAGACACGAGACACGGCGAGATACACACACCCCGAGACACAGACACAACGTGGCACAGCGAGACACAGCGAGACGCAGGCACGGCGAGACACGAGACACAGCGAGACACGAGACACGGCGAGACACGAGACACGGCGAGACGAGACACGGCGAGATACACACACCCCGAGACACAGACACAACGTGGCACAGCGAGACACGAGACACGGCGAGACACAGCCGTACATACGCAGCACCACATAGACAGCGAGACACGACAACGACAAAGATCCCCCCGTACGGCAGGCACACGCGCGGTTAGCGGGTAGCGCCTGCGACGGCCGGCACGGCGCACGAAGAGAAGTGTTTGGCCGGCACCGCGCCCGGCCGTCTTTGTCGACGACCACCACACGCTCGGCGCTCGAGGGTTGCCGTCGTCTTTGCGCGGCGCGCGCAGGCCGAGAACGGGCGCCTGGCGGAGGACGGAGCGCGGTTCATGCGGGACATGGCGGAGCACCGGCGGTTCACGCCGGCGCGCGCCGTGCAGCTCGTGTCGCCCCCGTTCCTGGGCCGCGTGGTGCTGTCCGCGGCGCCGGCGCAGTTCGGCCTGGACCTGGCCAAGGAGCAGCACGGGGTGAGTTGCTTTCGGCGCTCTCCCCGCCCCCCCCTGCCCCCCTGCCCCCCTGCCCCCCTGCCCCCCCGCCCGCCCGCCGCGTCGTCGAGAGCAGCCAACGTCCCCTGGATGGATCCGGACCGGCGGTCCGTTTGCCGGGTTTTTCCCGATGGATCGCTTTTGTTTTTCGGATGGGTGTAAGCGCGACGGATTTGGGCGGGTGAAACTGTACGCGTGCGTCCGTTGAAACTTCTTTGGCGCCGTACGTAGCCAGCTGTGCTAACGGGAGGCGCGGGAGAAGGGCGACGTACATGCCCTTCCCGAATTGAAACGAAAAACACGACTCTCGAGCCCGAAAGCAAAAATGTCGACGCCCTCCGTACGGTAACGAGTGTGGAATGAATGAATTGAGGATTTTAAATTTCACGATCACTGACGGCCGTGACCGGGACGCGGCTGTAAGTCGCTGCTTCGCCAGCGGAAGCGCCGGCCGTCCCCGACACTTTTACGACTGCTGAAGCCTCCAACAGCCACCCGTCACTCTTCTCCCCCCCTACTCACCCCCCCCCCACCTTCTCCCCCACCTCCTGCCCCTCCTCCCCCCCCTCCTCCTCCCCACCCCTCATCCTCCCCCCCACCTTCTCCCCCTCCTCTTCCCCCTCCTCCTCCCCCCCTCCTCCTCCCCACCCCCCCTCATCCTCCCCCCCCACCTCCTCCCCCCCTCCTCCTCCCCACCCCACCTCCCCCTCCTAATTCCCCCCCTCCTCCCCCCCCTCCTCCCCACCCCCCCTCCTCCTCCCCACCCCTCCTCCTCCCCCCCACCTCCTCCCCCCCCCCCGCTCCCCGCAGGTGAAGGGCTTGCTGGCGCTGAGCGACCCCCCGCTGGCGTGCTCGCCGCTGTCCAACGGCGCCGCGGTGGCGGCCCGCGTGGTGCTCGTGCGCCGGGGGGAGTGCACCTTCGCCGAGAAGGCGCGCAACCTGCGGCACGCCGGCGCCCGCGGGGGCATCGTCATCGGTGGGTCGCGAGCCCCCCCAAACCCTCCCCTCCCACCGACACCGCCCCCCCCCCCAGCTCCATGTCACACTGCCCACCCCCCCCAGCCCAATCTCACACCGCCCCCCCCCCCAGCTCCATGTCACACTGCCCAACCCCCACGCCCCCGGCCACGTTATGAGAAAAGGTGCAGAAATTTGAAGGTAATCTAGTATATAATTACAATAACCCCCCCCCTCAAATCGTTGCACCTGATGAGTTAATGAGTTAATGATGACGTCACCCTGCTGCTGCTGCTCTATATAAGAACGGGAGACACAGCAGAGCCCCTCACCATTCTGGCGAATTGCCCGATGATGCTGGATGCAATTACCAGCGAAACGTCGTACTCAAACTGTAAATGTTGTGGCTTCAACACACCGGTGGGCTAAAGCAGTGAACTATTTGTCTTTTTGTCAACGTGACACTTCTTTTTTACTGATTGGCCGTGTCGGGTGGTGGAGGGTTACGACACATTTATAAATAACGCGATCTAAACCCAAAAACGTTGATTATGAATAATATTGGTCGCGAAAGCCTACGGGGCCGCGCGGCTCCGGCCGACGGGGTTCGTAGCTCGCCAAACGGGCGCTCGGGCGAACGTTTGGCGGGCACTCGGTGGATCGGCATTCGGTGTCGCTCGCCTCGTCCGGTGGAGATCAGGTCGTCTTATCTAGCTGCGGAACGCTTGGGAGAGGTGAGTGAGAGAGTGAGCGCGTGCGTGGGTGGGTGGCCGAGTGTGTGAGTGGTTGAATGAGTGAGTGAGTGGTTGTGTGAGTGGTTGAGTGAGTGAGTGGTTGAGTGGTTGAGTGAGTAGTTGAGTGAGTGAGTGGTTGAATGAGTGAGTGGTTGAGTGAGTGAGTGGTTGAGTGAGTGAGTGGTTGAGTGAGTGAGTGGTTGAGTGGTTGAGTGAGTAGTTGAGTGAGTGAGTGGTTGAGTGGTTGAGTGAGTAGTTGAGTGAGTGAGTGGTTGAATGAGTGAGTGGTTGAGTGAGTGAGTGGTTGAGTGAGTGAGTGGTTGAGTGGTTGAGTGAGTAGTTGAGTGAGTGAGTGGTTGAATGAGTGAGTGGTTGAGTGAGTGAGTGGTTGAGTGAGTGAGTGGTTGAGTGGTTGAGTGAGTAGTTGAGTGAGTGAGTGGTTGAGTGGTTGAGTGAGTAGTTGAGTGAGTGAGTGGTTGAATGAGTGAGTGGTTGAGTGAGTGAGTGGTTGAATGAGTGAGTGGTTGAGTGAGTGAGTGGTTGAGTGAGTGAGTGGTTGAATGAGTAAGTGGTTGAGTGAGTGGTTGAGTGAGTGAGTGGTTGAGTGAGTGAGTGGTTGAGTGAGTGAGTGGTTGAATGAGTGAGTGGTTGAGTGAGTAGTTGAATGAGTGAGTGGTTGAGTGTTGTGAGCGAGCAAAATGATACAGGCTTGTGACCGGTTTCCCCATTTCACGCCAACTGCGCCACAGCCACCAACCCTCTCCAAACGCTCCTCACCGCTCCTCACCACTGCCCCCCCCTGCCCCCCCCACCCCCAAGCAGACGACACGGCAGGCAGCAGCAGCGACACGGCGGCGCCGTTCCAGATGGCGGCGGACGGCGCCGGCGTGGAGGAGTTGTCGGCGTTGCCGCTGGTGTTCGTGTTCCAGCGTGAGGGCGCCGTGCTGACGCGCGCGCTCGCCGCCGCTCGCAACGTCGAGGTGCTGCTCACCGTGCGAGCTCGCGCACTCGGTGAGGAGCCCGGGGGGGTGGGGGGGGCGGGGGAGCGGGACGTGGGTCCCGCTTAGCGCTCCGCTCGCTCGCTCATTCACCACTCGCTCACCTGCTCATTCACCACTCACTCACTTACTCATTCACCACTCACTCACTCACTTACTCATTCACCACTCACTGACTTGCTCATTCACCACTCACTCATTCACCACTCACTCACTCATTCACCACTCACTCACTCATTCACCACTCGCTCACCTGCTCATTCACCACTCACTCATTCACCACTCACTCACCACTCACTCACCTGCTCATTCACCACTCACTTACTCATTCACCACTCACTCACCTTCTCATTCACCACTCGCTCACTTGCTCATGCTTTTACTCACTTACTCATTCACCACTCGCTCACCTGCTCATTCACCACTCGCACACCTGCTCATGCTCTTACTCACCTGCTCATCCATCACTCACTCACCTGCTCATTCTCTTGCTCATTAACTCTCCTATTCATTCACTTGCTTTGACTGCTCACATGCTCAGCCACTGACGTTTTTGCTCTCCCGCTCACATGTTCACTCGCTCGCTCGCTCGCCCATCCGCTGAATCACTCACCTGATGACTCGCTCACACAATCACCCGCTCGCTCACTCGCTCGCCCGCCCACATCACCACACATTCACTCGAATGTGTGGTGACGCATTCACCTGCCCGCGGCGTGCGTGTGCATGTCACCGTGGGGTCACGAAGGGATGTCATGCTCTGTATGTACGTTGAACTTCTTTCGCACTGTACGTATCCAATCGTGTTAATCGGAGGTGTGGCAGCACAACTATGGATCTAAATGAGTCTGGGTCTCTGTGAATCTATGGGTATCTGTGTGAGTCTATGGGTCTCTGTGAATCTATGGGTCTCTATGTGAGTCTATGGGTCTCTGTGAAGCTATGGGTCTCTATGTGAATCTATGGGTCTCTGTGTGAGTCTATGAGTCTGCGTGAGTCTATGGGTCTCTGTGTGAGTCTATGGGTCTCTGTGTGAGTCTATGGGTCTCTGTGAATCTATGGGTCTCTGTGTGAGTCTATGGGTCTCTGTGTGAATCTATGGGTCTCTGTGTGAGTCTATGGGTCTCTGTGTGAGTCTATGGGTCTCTGTGTGAGTCTATGGGTCTCTGTGTGAGTCTATGGGTCTCTGTGCGAGTCTATGGGTCTCTCTGCGATTCTATGGGTCTCCGTGCGAGTCTATGGGTCTCTGTCCGAGTTCATGAGGCTCTGTGTGAGTCTACGTACGTATCTATGTTGAACTTCTTTCGCACCGTACGTAGCCAACCGTGTTAATCGGAGGTGCGGGCGACGGCCGAGCGTTTCTGCACGACGCCACGGTGTGGAATCTCCTCCGCTCGCTCTCTCTCTCACTGTCGCTCTCCCACAACAGCCGACCTCAGGGAAGACTTCCTCGACGAGGAGGAGGAGGAGGACGAGGGAGACGGTCAGAGTGAGCGGGAGGAGGAAGAGGAGGAAGAAACGAAGCCACAGCATCACTAGAAGCTTCGTCGTGCCGATAACGGAAACAAAATCAAAAGTGACGTCCTGTTACAATGGGTATCGGTGCTCTCATCTCCTGTTTACAGCCAGTGGTGGAAACTCCACGTTCCACGTGCGGAGGAAATTCCACGTGTGGTGGAAACTCCACGTTGCACGTGCAGTGGAAACTCCACGTGTGGTGGAAACTCCACGTTCCACGTGCGGTGGAAACTCCACGTTGCACGTGTGATGGAAACTCCACGTTCCACGTGCGGTGGAAACTCCATGTTGCACGTGTGATGGAAACTCCACGTGTGGTGGAAACTCCACGTTCCACGTGCGGTGGAAACTCCACGTTGCACGTGTGATGGAAACTCCACGTTCCACGTGCGGTGGAAACTCCACGTTGCACGTGTGATGGAAACTCCACGTTCCACGTGCGGTGGAAACTCCATGTTGCACGTGTGATGGAAACTCCACGTGTGGTGGAAACTCCACGTTCCACGTGCTGTGGAAACTCCACGTTGCACGTGCGGTGGAAACTCCACGTTCCACGTGCGGTGGAAACTCCATGTTGCACGTGTGATGGAAACTCCACGTGCGGTGGAAACTCCACGTCCCACGTGCGGTGGAAACTCCACGTCCCACGTGCGGTGGAAACTCCACGTTCCACGTGGGGTGGAAACTCCACGTTCCACGTGCGGTGGAAACTCCACGTCCCACGTGCGGTGGAAACTCCACGTCCCACGTGCGGTGGAAACTCCACGTCCCACGTGCGGTGGAAACTCCACGTTGCACGTGCGGTGGAAACTCCACGTTCCACGTGCGGTGGAAATTCCACGTTGCACGTGCGGTGTAAACTCCACGTTCCACGTGCGGAGGAAACTCCACGTTGCACGTGTGGTGTAAACTCCACGTTCCACGTGCGGTGGAAACGCCACGTTCCACGTGCGACGGAAACTCCACGTTCCACGTGCGGTGGAAACTCCACGTTGCACGCGCGGTGGAAATTCCACGTGTGGTGGAAGTTTCCACGTGCGGCGGAAACTCCACGTTCCACGTGTGGCGGTGAACGAGCCTCCCCATAAAACGGCTGCTGACTTCCCCGCCAAGTGGCACAGGGACTCCTCGACTTACGGACTTGTAGAGATACGAACAAACACCGTCCCGTACCTCCAGTCGTTAGTTCAACCGCCGCGCAATAGATGGTGGCGGTGGTGGTGGCATTTGCATTTTCAGGCGATTGTACAACTTTTAAAGCCACTCCCCGTGCTTATTGTGCACGCCGTACGACACGTTTTGAAATCGACGGGAGCAAAGTTGGACCTGCGAACAAATCGACTTACGAACAGACCTCTGTAATCCATACTGTTTGGTTATTTCTATCCACGTGACTTTACCGAAAGAGCCAAAGAGTATGGATTCCTGCAGTCACGAAAGCTTCAAATCTAGATTGAGACCTCTGGAACATAATTCGTTCGTACGCAGAGGAGTCCCTGTCCCCATTCTGGCAACACCGCAGGGAGGCATGTGATCTAAGCCTTCTTGGTTCTTTCGGTAAAGTCACGTAGAAGGGAAATAATAAAATAATAAAAATAAAACAAAATAATTCTCACGACGTTTCGGCCACAACGTAAGCAGCCCTCCTCAGGTGAAGAACATGTCTGTCGGAAAAACTGCTTGGTGGTGTTCATTCAGACGCTGTCTTTCCGACAGACCTGTTCTTCACCTGAGGACGGCTGCTTGCGTTGTGGCCGAAACGTCGTGAGAATTATTTTATTATGTTTTATTTTTATTATTTTATTACTTCCCTTCTACGTGACTTTACCGAAAGAACCAAGAAGATGAATCCCTGCAGTCACGAAAGCTTTAAATCGAAATTTATGATCTAAGCCGTTGCGATTGCGAGCTGCTCACTCTACCGCTCCTCCGATTAGCACGGTGGGCTGCGTGCGGTGTGCGAAAGTGGTTCAACGCACACACGCGCACGCACAACTAGAGGCCCCGCTGACTGAGCACGTGTCTGTGTCACAACATGCTGGACACAAATAGCAGAGAGCAGTGTGTTTCACACGGAGGCTTTCGCGACAAATATCATCCATAAGAGGTTTTTTTCTGCGTTAGATCGCGTGAAAATATAAATGTGTCGTTAAACCCGCCACCACCCGACACAGCCAACCAGTAAGGCATGTCACGTGAACAGAACGTGGCAATTCGTCACTAGTACAGCAACACCGGTGTGTAGTGTAGTTTATAGTGTAGTGTATAGTGTAGTGTAGTGTATAGTGCAGTGTGTAGTGTATAGTGTAGTGTATAGTGTAGTGTATAGTGTAGTATACTAGTTCAGCACTAGTGTATAGTGTAGTGTATAGTGTAGTGTGTAGTGTAGTGTATAGTGTAGTGTATAGTGTAGTATACTAGTACAGCACTAGTGTATAGTGTAGTGTATAGTGTAGTGTATAGTGTAGTATACTAGTTCAGCACTAGTGTATAGTGTAGTGTATAGTGTAGTGTATAATGTAGTGTATAGTGTAGTATACTAGTACAGCACTAGTGTATAGTGTAGTATACTAGTACAGCACTAGTGTATAGTATAGTGTGGTGTATAGTGTAGTGTATAGTATAGTACACTAGTACAGCACACTGGTGTGTTGGAGAGCCAAGCCACAACATTTACAATCTGAGCACGACGTTTCGCCAGTAATTACAACCAGCTTCATCAGGTGACAGCCAGATGTGTGGAGAAGTCCACTTGTTTCGTTCCTTATATAGAAACGCAGGGAGTCGTGGTACTGACGGCAAGTCCTCGTTTTAACGCGGTAGTTACAGTAGAACCTCTCTTAACGATCACCCCTTGTTAACTAATCGCTTAACGGCAGGCCTCCATAGAGCCCAATATGTAGTGTATAGTGTACTGTATAGTAGTGTAGTGCCTCCATAGAGCCCAACGTGTTTGCTTACCGACCAATTCAGTAAATATGAATTGATTAACCGCGTTTCTTTTAATATTATGTTCATAATGTTGCTAGCGTCGTGATGTATTAATATCCATTGCTTAAATATTACAAAGTACTTTTTTTGGGGTGGAAAAAAAACGAACTTTCAACGTGCATTCCCTATACTCGCTTAACGACCAAATCCTAATCTCGATGCGTTCTTTAAAAGTTTCTGCGTTAAGCGAAAACGATTTCCCCACGAACATTTATTATAACGACGATGAAGACCGGGGGAGACACCACGTGCCACCACCACCACGACCACAATGCATCACTCCGCTCAGCCGCGCAGCTCAAGGAAGTATGATAATTGTTTTTTTACCCTTCTATCTGGCAACAAAACTGACACCTTTTTTACAAGGAGTCATGTTTACATAGACCACAATACCTGCAGTCATAATGCTTACCCCGAGCTCTGATACTCTGATGGTGCATTGTCTTTGAGTGGTGCGCCTTTTGGCGTCATCTGGTCCAACCCATATGAGACTAGGCTCTAAGGAAAGCTGTCTCGGGTGTGGACCAATCAACTTCAAGGACAGTGCATACATTATCAGAGTTATGTTTTTTGTTTGCATTATGACTGCAGGTATTGTGGTCTATGCAAACATGACTCCTTGTAAAAAAAGGTGTCAGCTTTGTTGCCAGATAAAAGGGTAAAAAAACAATTATCATATTTTTTACTGGCAAATGAGGTTCCAATGGTCTCAAGGAAGTAGTTCGTCGGCGACAATCGTGTCCCCCAAGGGGGAGAAACACGCGTTAAGCGAGGACTTGCCGTGCTCTTGTCAGTGTCACGTGACCGGGTCTGGACTCGGGGAAGTTCAGGGGGGGTGGTGGGAGGGGGAAATAGGGGGGAGGGGGGGCGGAAAGGGGGTAGGGGGGGGCGATGGGGAAAGGGGGAAGGGGGGGACGATGGGGGAATAGGGAGGGGCGATCTCGGGGGGGAGGGGCGGGGGGAGGGGCGGGGGGGGTTCTGCTCCGGTGTCCCTGTGGATGAAAGAATAAAAATCCGACAATCGACCATCACTTGTTACCATCCCTCTGTGTGTGTGTTGGGCTCGCAAACAGCACTTGCCCCAACAGTCTGTAAAGGCTTCACGGGGGATCTTTGTCATGGGGAGCGGTGGTGCGCGCTGCGCTACGCTACGCAGCCGGTGATCCGAGTTCGAAATCCCGCTCACGGCGGACTTTAGGTCGACTCGGCCTAAAATGAGTGATGCAGTAATTTTAGCTGTTACTGCATCACTCGATGCAAATTACTGCATCAAGTGATGCAGTCATTTTAGCTGTGACGGTCCCACCTGATGACGGAGACTTGTGTTGCCTCCGAAACGTCGTGATTTTTATTATTTTATTTTATTTCCATTATTACTTTTATTAACTTTTAATTGTATTTTTTACCTACGTGACTTTACCGAAAAAACCCTAAGAGTATAAACATTGTCGTAGTAATTGATTGGCAGTTCGCGTATGGTTGGGGAAAAGTGTGGGTGACCTTTTCGCAAGGAGTTCTGGCCAGCCTGGAGCGAGAGAGTCAGTAGGGGCTTCGGCGGAGTTCCTTCTGCCAGCTTCGTGGCGCCAGCAAGCCGTTGCAGGACTGCTCCTTAGCCGTGTTCTTGCACAGTGGGTGGACTGCAACAACAACAGCGGCAGCAGAGGGCGGTGTCGGATCGGGAATACGGAGACTCATCGACTTACGAACGAGTTCGGTTCCAGATGTCTGTTCGTAAGTCGATTTGTTCGTAATTCCAATTTTAATCCCGTCGATTCCAAACGTGTTGTACGGCGTGTACACTAAACACGGTGAATGACTTCAAAAGTTGTATCAACTGTAGATGTAGATGCCACTGGTTCTTCATGTTCTGTAGATGTAGGTGCCACTGGTTCTTCACGTTCTGCAGATGTAGATGCCACTGGTTCTTCACGTTCTGCATATGTAGGTGCCACTGGTTCTTCACGTTCTGCAGATGTAGGTGCCACTGGTTCTTCACGTTCTGCAGATGTAGATGCCACTGGTTCTTTACGTTCTGCAGACGTAGATGCCACTGGTTCTTCACGTTCTGTAGATGTAGGTGCCACTGGTTCTTCACGTTCTGCAGATGTAGATGCCACTGGTTATTCATGTTCTGTAGATGTAGATGCCACTGGTTCTTCACGTTCTGCAGATGTAGATACCACTGGTTCTTCATGTTCTGTAGATGTAGATGCCACTGGTTCTTCAAGTTCTGCAGATGTAGGTGCCACTGGTTATTCATGTTCTGTAGATGTAGATGCCACTGGTTCTTCACGTTCTGCAGATGTAGATACCACTGGTTCTTCATGTTCTGTAGATGTAGATGCCACTGGTTCTTCAAGTTCTGCAGATGTAGGTGCCACTGGTTCTTCACGTTCTGCAGATGTAGATGCCACTGGTTCTTCATGTTCTGCAGATGTAGATACCACTGGTTCTTCACGTTCTGTAGATGTAGATGTAGGTGCCACTGGTTCTTCATGTTCTGCAGATGTAGATGCCACCGGTTCTTCACGATCTGCAGATGTAGATGTAGATGCTACTGGTTCTTCACGTTCTGCAGATGAACCAGAGACATATAGACAGACATATAAGCAGAAAGATATCACAGAGATACATATCTCTCTCTCTCTATGTCGTAAAAGCTGGGGCCGCCTGTACAGTCCTCACACTTTAGAGTGTAAAGAACCGAACGAAGTAAATTCAGACGTTTCTTCAAATAAAACGGCTGACCGCAAGGGGGCAGCCGAAGAAGCGATTAAGCTAGTGCGGGGCCTGCAGCAAATGTTATAAAGGGGCCCTAAATAAAAAAAATATACGTAAATATTAAAACACACACATTTTTTTACTTGCGTAGTAAAGTTATTGTATTTTTTTCATTCGCTATACAGCCAGATAATACGACAAATCGCTAACCTTACACACCCAGTCGTTCGTAAAAGTTGAAGGTAGTATGGTACTATAGCAATAGAGCAAGTGCAGAATCACCGAACCGGAATTGCTAGCTTGAAAGCATTTAGCGCGGGGCCCTTGAAATTGCGGGGGGCCCCGTAGCATTATGTAGCTACTTGTGCTACTAGGATATAATCCGGCACCGATGTGGCTCCTTGCCGACCTCCTGGGCTCTCTCCCAGTACAGATGATCGAGTCGCGACTCAGGGGTCATGGTACCTCGACGCGCGCGGGACGAGGCAAGAGAGGGGTGGAAATCAGAGGTCGCAAGCGGGTTTTGATTCCTTACCCGTACCCGGCTGCACCAGGGTCGGCTACCCGTACCCGGCCGGGTACGGGTTTCCCGTTTGCGACCTCTGGTGGAAATATCGCAGCCCAATTGTGTGCGGTACCCGTACCCTACCCGAAATGAGTGACAAACATCTTTTTGGTTCTTTTGGTAAAGTCACGTAGAAGGGAAGTAATAAAATAATAAAAAATAAAACAATATTATTTTTATAATTTTATTACTTCCCTTCTACGTGACTTTACCGAAAGAACCAAGAAGATGAATCCTTGCAGTCACGAAAGCTTTACATCGAAAGAGTGACAAACAGTTACCCACCCGGCCGCACCAGGGTCGCAAACGGGTAGCCGGGTATCGGGTAAGGTACGGGTATCGGGTACCCGTTTGCGACCTCTGGTGGAAATATCGCAGCCCAAGTGTGTGCGGTGATTCACCAACTCTTGCTGCTCGGTTGGCTGCGTTACGGGCAGACACGTGCGCCACCACCAACACCACCATGGGGCTCAGAAGCTGGGTGCACTGTGGCTGTAGTGCAGCGGTCCTGGTCCTCCCCTAGGTGGGCTCGGCCTCAAATTAGTACTGTGGCTGGTGCGGCTTGTGTAGTTAAACATCGCCGCTGGCGTGGTGTTTTGGTCAGCCGCCCCCTCGTGTGCCGTGCCGGCCTTCGTAGGTGCTGTTGGTTTTATTTGACCAGGTTGTTTTGTCAATCTTGATTTGAAGCTTTCGTGACTGCAGGAATCCATACTCTTTGGTTGTTTTGGTAAAGTCACGTAGGTAGAAAATAAAATAGATCACGACGTTTCGGGCGCAACACAAGCGTCTCTTTCTCACCTGATGACGGACGCCCGAAACGTCGTGATTTATTATATTTTATACCTACGTGACTTTACCGAAAGAACCAAAGAGTATCCATAGATATTTCTTGCACAGAAACGACCTGGCCACAAATGAGAGCTCAACGAAAGTGACTGATCGCGTGGATCTTATAGCGGTGGCCAAAAACTCTAAACGCGTGACGTTGAAAGGGAGAGAGACACCGGAAAACTCCACATATACAGCAGACGTCAGGGTCGGGATCGAACCCACGACCTCCTGCACACCAGGCGAGGTAGTTAGCATCTCCTAGCCACCGTGATGATGATGAGAGAGAGACACGCAAACTCCAAATATACAGCAGCAGGCGTCAGGGTCGGGATCGAACCCACGACCTCCTGTACACCAGGCGAGGTAGTTAACATCTCCTCGCCACCGTGATGATGATGAGAGAGAGAGAGACGCAAACTCCAAATATACAGCAGCAGGCGTCAGGGTCGGGATCGAACCCACGACCTCCTGTATACCAGGCGAGGTAGTTAACATCTCGCCACAACAGTCTGTCAAGGCTACACGGGGGTAGGGGGGGGGGCTTTGTCAGGAGCTGCGTGCCACGGCGAAAAAAAACTGGCGAAGAGTTGCGACAGAATTAGCAACAAGGCCACACAGCACCACCAACACCAACCACCACCCACCACCACCCACCACCACAACCCACCACCAACACCACCCACCACCACCACCAACCCCACCACCAACACCACCCACCACCACCAACACCACCCACCACCACCAACCACCACCACCCACCACCACCCACCACCACCAACCACCACCAACCACCACCACCCACCACCCACCACGTCTCGTGCTGACTCAAGCGGCACGGGAAGGCCACGGGGCTTCAGGGTCAAGCTCATTACCACGTGTGTGTACGTGCGTAGCACTTGCCCCACACGTCTCTTAAGGCTATACAGGGGATCTTTGTGTTGTCTGTACGTGTGTGCGTGTGTTCGGTGCTTGTGTGGAGCGCTGGTGTAGCGGTTAGCGCTACGCTGCGCTACGAACCCAGCGACCCGAGTTCGATTCCCGCTCACGGCGAACACCGGTGACGATTACGTGAACCCCGCCCCGGGCTTCCCCTGGATCGACTCAGCTTCAATTGAGTAGCTGGTGCGATGTGTAAACATCGCCACGAGGGAGACAAAGGCGGTCGGGTTTGGTGGTGGCCACCCACCCCTTCGTGTACCGAGGCAGTTTTCATAGGTGCTCGCTAACAGCACTTGCCCAACAGTTTAAGGGTTATACGGGGAGGGGGTCTTTGTCTTTCTACGCATGTGTGTACAAGTGTGTGTGTGTGTGTAAGTTTGTGTACACAAATATGTGTGGACACAAGTATGTGTGGACACAAGTATGTGTGGCCATGAGTGTGTGTGTACATGTGCGTGTGTGTGTGTACAAGTGTGAGCGGTTTGCGTGCTGCACTACGTACCTGGCGACCCGGGTTCGATTCCCGCTCACGGCAAACACCAGTGACGATTATCTGAACCGGTCCTGGGCCTCCCCTCGGTCGACTCAGCCTCAAATGAGTACCTGGTGCGACGTGTAAACATCGCCACTAGGGAGACAAAGGCGGCCGGGCGTGGTGTTGGCCACCCACCCGCTCGTGTGCCGTGCCAGCCTTTATAGGTGCTCGCTAACAGCACTTGCCCCTACAGTCTGTTAAGGCTATACGGGGGATATTTGTCTTTGTGTACACGTGTACATGTGTGTGCGTGTACACACGTGTGTGTGTATACACGTGCGGCACGCGCTAGAGAAGAGATGGACTGATGCGGCACAGATGGATGTGGAGCTGAGTGAATTTTTCCCGACGACCGGTACCAGCGGTGTCAAGATCGTCCTGCGTGGAGGAAGATGCTCGTGAAGGACGACGCTGCTGCTGCTGCTGCCAATGGTGGAGTCGGAGGCAGTCGCCCTCCAGCAACAGCGGAGGGCGGAGGAGCGCGGGGTGGCTGAAACACAGTGGGGAGCACAGGTGGTCGTGCATCAGCCAGTCATCTCAGTCAGTCAACCCATGGCACCTCGGTCTGTCCCGTGACCTCACGTCAGCGGGCCTTCGACACTTGACGTGGCCTCAAAGTGCACGTAGCCTGGCACCAGCGCCGTGGTGATGTCGACGTCATTTAGTGGTGAATGGCGGATGTTGGTTTGGGTCGATCCCGACCCTGACGCCGGCTGTATATTTGGAGTTTGCGTCTCTCTCTCTGTCATCATCATCACGGTGGCTAGGAGATGTTAACTACCTCGTCTGGTATACAGGAGGTCGTGGGTTTGATCCCGACCCTGACGCCTGCTGCTGTATATTTGGGGTTTGCGTCTCTCTCTCTATCATCATCATCACGGTGGCTAGGAGATGTTAACTACCTCGCCTGGTGTACAGGAGTTCGTGGGTTCGATCCCGACCCTGACGCCTGCTGCTGCTGTATATTTCAAGTCCTCCGGTTGTTTCCCGTCCACATTTAGAATCGTCGTCAAGTCACTCCGTGTGAGCTATCATTGGCGATGGTCAGGTAGCTTCTGCAACGGCGCCTTACCCGGTGAAATAAAATAAATACGTTTAGTTTAGCACGGCAACACAATGGGGAGGGGGTGGGAGGGGGGGCGGCGATAATTCCATCTCCCCCGCCACGACCCCCGGTCTAGGCACCAATGTTTTCGCTCGCCCGTGGGAGACGAAATCCGAGCGGGTGAGCGATCGTGTGTGCTCCCCCCCCCCTCCTCTCTCTTTCTCTGCCTCTCCACGTTGTACGGAGGCGCCACCACGACCTTCCCTTGCTTCCTGCGAGCCAAGTGCAACGACGGAGCGAGACACAGAGAGAGTTTCAAGTTTCATTTATTAGGTATAGCCCTGAATTGCGATTTAAAGCTTTCGTGACTGCAGGGATTCATCTTCTTGGTTCTTTCGGTAAAGTCACGTAGAAGGAAAGTAATACAATAATAAATATAAAACATAATATTATTTTATTATGTTTTATTTTTATAATAATATTATTTTATTATGTTTTATGTTTATTATTTTATTACTTCCCTTCTACGTGACTTTACCGAAAGAACCAAGAAGAGGTATAGCCCTGTGAGCCATTCGGCTCTTGAATCGGGTGCAACCGCAACAAAAAAAAAAACGAAAACATGAACAAGAAAACATCTTAAAGTGACTATGTGACTAAGTGCAAACAGAAAATCCAAGTAAAGACAGCAAAATATTGCAGAAAAAGCACCGTACACCAACCCTGTGCAAATATCCCAGTGAGATGCAAGTCAAACAACAACAACCACAAGACAACTTAGATGAAGGCCATCAGTCTAACTCTGTACTACAACAAACAAACATGGCCAAACCGAAAAACTTTTCAAAAATCACCAAAATAAAGCCATAAAAGCAATGAAACAGGGATCATATGAGAGATGTGGGGGGGAGAGAGGTGGGGACAGAGCAGCCTGGGCATATTCTTAGGTTTTTTCGGTAAAGTCACGTAGGCAAAACATTAAAATGAATAAAAGTAAAATAAAATAAAATATAAAAATCACGACGTTTATTTTACTTTTATTAATTTTAATGTTTTACCTACGTGACTTTAACCGAAAAAACCTAAGAATATGAATCATTGCAGTCACGAAAGCTTCAAATCTAGAATTAACAGCCTGGGCATTTTCCGCGCTCTGGTTCGAGAGGAACAATGTCCTGGCCGAGTGACGAGCGCACGCCATGGCCACTGGGGACCTGCCCCACCCACCCACCCGGCGTCACCTCCACGCGAGTGAAGGTCACGGAGTTCACGTGGAAGGTGTGGTTGGTTTGGGGGTGGGGGGTAGCGGTGGCGTAGTGGTTAGCGCGCTGCGCTCCAAAGCCCACAGGCCAGAGGTTGCAAATGGGTTTTGATTCCTTACCCGTACCTGGCCGCACCAGGGTCGCAAACGGGTATCGGGTACCTGATTGCGACCTCTGGGATGAAGCCATGTTGCAGGCGCGGGTGGGTTGATTCTAGGAACTTGAATTGTGAGAAGAGACAAGACGTTGGGAAATGAGTGACAAACGGTGACTCACCAGTGACTCACGGTCTACCCGTACCCGTACCCGGCCGCACCAGGGTCGCAAACGGGTAGCCGGGTATCAGGTAGGGTACGAGTATCGGGTACCCGGTTGCGACCTCTGCCACGGGCCGTGTTCGATTCCGCGCTCACCGCCACCAACGACAAAGTTGACGATCAAGCGAATCGGTCCTCGGTCTCCCGCTAGGTTGACTCAGCCTCAAATGAGCAGCTGGTGCCGGAGTGTCGTCAACGTCGGCCACTCGGGAGGCAAAGGCGGCCGGGCGTGGTGCTGGTCACCCAGCCACCCCACGTGTGTGCCGTGCTGGCAATTCATAGGTGCTCGCTGCTCGCTAACAGCACTTGCCCCAACAGTCGGTGGCAGGCTATAGGGGGGAGGGGGATCTTTGTCTTTGTAGGGTGGGAAAGTCGAGGTTTGCCGTGTCCAGTGCACCAACCCCCCCCCCCCCCACCACATTGTGTGTGTGTGTGGTTTTTTTTGTGTTCGGGCCTTCCTGCTTTTGCTGGGAAGTAACAAAACAAAAAAATAATGTCGTTTTTTTTCTCTACTCCTACAACAACAACAAAGAAGTCAGCGGTCGAGTGGTCGCGGTGGCGTCGCTGGCTGGTGACTCGACGTCGTGGAGCCGAGGAAGGGAGCGGACGGTGCGGCGAGGGGGCGGGTGGGGGTGCTGTGGAAGTTTTTCGTACTCCGAAACGAAATTTACCGACGAATACATTCGTAAAATCTACCACGGTACCGTATTTTTATTTTGTATCTCGATAAAGGCCAATATGGGACCTTAATAGGGTAAAACCTATTCTTAGGTTTTTTTCGGTAAATTCACGTAGGTAAAAAAATTAAATTAATAAAAGTAAAATAAAATAAAAAATAAAAATCACGACGTTTCGGAGGCAACACAAGCTTCCGTCTTCAGGTGGAACCGCCACAGCACGATAGCTGTATCAAGTGAGAGAAATTCCAAGAAAACAGTCGTTGTATATATATACTGGTTGAGGGTGGGAGGAGTCAAGGTAGGCCCTGAATATTATTTTGTGAGGTTCGGTGCGGCTGAAGCACGCTGCTAGGAATGAGCCTTTGTTGTGTAAACTACTCCGAAAGGAACGTGTTAAAGAAAACTCTAGATTTGAAGTTTTCGTGACTGCAGGGACCTATACTCTTTGGTTCTTTCGGTAAAGTCACGTGGGTAGAAAATAAATTAAAACTAAATCACGACGTTTCGATCGCAACACAAGCGTCCGTCATCAGGTGGAACAGACACAGCAGGACAATTGCCGACATAGGAGACAGTGCTGCTGCAACAAGAGTTCATGTCGGATTTTGGTGGGCCCAACCCTTGGGTTCCACCCAGAGATCGCAACCGGGTACCCGATATCCGTACCCTACCCGTTACCCGGCTACCCGTACCCGGCCAGGTACGGGTACGGGTACCCGTTTGCGACCCTGGTGCGGCCGGGTACGGGTACGGGTAAGGAATCAAAACCCGTTTGCGACCTCTGGTTCCACTTCCACCTGATGATGGACGCTTGTGTTGCGATCGAAACGTCGTGATTTAATTTATGTTATTTTCTACCCACGTGACTCTCCCGGAAGCACCAAAGAGTAATAAAGAAACCGTTGCGGGGTCAGATCGCTCTGCGTGCGTGTGTACGTATGTAGAACTTCTTTCGCACCGTACGTAGCCAACCGTGCCAATCGGAGGTGCGGGTGTGAAGGACAGCGAACATCGGAGTCACGTGATCACCCTCAGAGGCTGCGGTGACCGTCAGTCAATGCCTCTTCGGAGGTTCATAATGGCCGTGTCGAGGACATTATACTACGCGTGTTGAACTTCGTTCTCACCGTACGTAGCCAACAGGTGCTAATCGGAGGTGTCGGGGTGGGGGGGAGCGTAAGGATTACGTGTGTGCGCGTGTGTCGTACACCCTCCCTCCACCCGGCGCGGCCAACAAAGCATCAACGAGTTCCCACGCCGACGTGACAAACGCGTTACGATTTTGCTCGCTGTGATTCACTTCAGCAACCACCGGGCGTGATCGAGAAGAGCTTCAGCTTCCTATTCCTCGTCTTCCTCTTCTTCCTTCGCACGGCTCATGATGTCGATGCAACGACTACAATTTCACATTAAGGTGGCCAAGCCCAGATGATCGTGTCAGCAGCAGCGGAGTCGTGTATCATCTTCTTGGTTCTTTCGGTAAAGTCACGTAGAAGGGAAGTAATAAAATAATAAAAATAAAACATTTTTATGTTTCGATTTAAAGCTTTCGTGACTGCAGGGATTCATCTTCTTGGTTCTTTCGGTAAAGTCACGTAGAAGGGAAGTAATAAAATAATAAAAATAAACATTTTTATGTTTCGATTTAAAGCTTTCGTGACTGCAGGGATTCATCTTCTTGGTTCTTTCGGTAAAGTCACGTAGAAGGGAAGTAATAAAATAATAAAAATAAAACATTTTTATGCTTCGATTTAAAGCTTTCGTGACTGCAGGGATTCATCTTCTTGGTTCTTTCGGTAAAGTCACGTAGAAGGGAAGTAATAAAATAATAAAAATAAAACATTTTTATGTTTCGATTTAAAGCTTTCGTGACTGCAGGGATTCATCTTCTTGGTTCTTTCGGTAAAGTCACGTAGAAGGGAAGTAATAAAATAATAAAAATAAAACACTTTTATGTTTCGATTTAAAGCTTTCGTGACTGCAGGGATTCATCTTCTTGGTTCTTTCGGTAAAGTCACGTAGAAGGGAAGTAATAAAATAATAAAAATAAAACACTTTTATGTTTCGATTTAAAGCTTTCGTGACTGCAGGGATTCATCTTCTTGGTTCTTTCGGTAAAGTCACGTAGAAGGGAAGTAATAAAATAATAAAAATAAAACACAATAAAACAATTCTCACGACGTTTCGGCCACAACGCAAGCAGCCGTCCTCAGGTGAAACCAGGTCTGTGGAGGCGACGCGTTGTGGCCGAAACGTCGTGAGAATTGTTTTATTATGTTTTATTTTTTTATTATTTTATTACTTCCCTTCTACGTGACTTTACCGAAAGAACCAAGAAGATGAATCCCTGCAGTCACGAAAGCTTTAAATCGAAATCGTGTATCATCATCATCGATCATCATCGCCGCCACCGCTGCCGTGATGTCTCCTTCGTATGTGTGGATCGGTTGCGCTGCATCGCTACACGGCTGTGTACGGTCAGCGCTGGACAGAGGTCGCAACCGGGTACCCGATACCCGTACCCTACCCGATACCCGGCTACCCGGCCGGGTACGGGTACGGGTAGCCGTTTGCGACTCTGGTCCGGCCGGGTACGGGTACGGGTAGGCCGTGAGTCACTGGTAAGTAACCGTTTGTCACTCATTTCGGGTAGGGAACGGGTACGGCCGGGTACGGGTACCCATTTGCGACCCTGGTGCGGCCGGGTACGGGTAAGGAATCAAAACCCGTTTGCGACCTCTGGCGCTGGATGGCCAACAACCGCACGCTGCTAGACAACTTTGTTGTTGAAGTTTCCCATTTTTGTTGCATCGAGTGTCACCGGCATCTACAGTGAGGGAACAAAGTATTTGATCCCCTGCTGATTTTGTACGTTTGCCCACTGACAAAGAAATGATCAGTCTATAATTTTAATGGTAGGTTTCTTTGAACAGCGAGAGACAGAATAACAACAACAAAATCCAGAAAAACGCATGTCAAAAATTGTATAAATTGGTTTTGCGCGGATGCGCGAGTGGGCTTCGCGGGGAAGATCAGAGCCGGGGAGACTTCTGCTCTGAGCACGAGGAGCGGCGATCCACGTTGACACGAACACAACAATAACCATTAAGCCCTCCGAGTCTTGACACTCGGTGACACTTTGCTGGGTAAATAAAACTCCATTCCTGAGCGATGCCAGGGGCATTGCAGTTCTCTCGGGGGGCGGGCAGTAGCGCTATAAAACTAAAAACTCTTTTTAGTTTTTTTGTTGTACCAGGTAAGGCCCACACAGAGCCACCCGACTATCACAAATGGATAACGCAACGAAGCGGTTCATCGTCGTCACGTGGACGTGCGTAGCAGTGGCCAAATACTGGGAACACGTGACGTTGATTCTTAACGTGGAGGGAAAAAGCGGAGGACACGGAGAAAAATCTACGCGACCATGGGGAGAGAGAGAGACACCGCAAACTCAAAATGTACAGCAGCAGGCGTCAGGGTCGGGATCGAACCCACGACCTCCTATATACCAGGCGAGAGAGTTAACATTTCCCTAGCCATCGTGATGATGATGAGAGAGAGAGAGAGACGCAAACTCCAAATGTACAGCAGGCATCGTCAGGGTCGGGATCGAAACCACGATCTCCTGTGTGCCAGGCGAGGTAGTTAACATCTCCTAGCCACCGTGATGATGATGAGAGAGAGACACACAAACTCCAAATATACAGCAGGCGTCAGGGTCGGGATCGAACCCATGACCTCCTGTATACCAGGCGAGGTAGTCAACATCTCCTAGCCACCGTGATAATGATGAGAGAGAGAGAGACACACACACTCCAAATATACAGCAGGCATCAGGGTCGGGCTCGAACCCACGACCGCCTGTAGACCAGGCGAGAGAGTTAACATCTCCTAGCCACCGTGATGATGATGATGAGAGAGAGAGACACGCAAACTCCAAATATACAGCAGCAGGCGTCAGGGTCGGGATCGAACCCACGACCTCCTGTATACCAGGCAAGGTAGTCAACATCTCCTAGCCACCGCAGTGGTGACGATATCCCTTGGGGTCACCCCTGGGGACGCCCCTCCCGTGGGTGGGTCACAGTTTGGCGATGATTGGGTGGCTGGCGCAACGGTTCGCGCACCGCGCTACGAACCCGGCCACGCGAGTTCGATTCCCGCCCACGGCCACCACCAGTGACGATAATTATCTTGATTCGTTCCTGGGCATCCTCCCCTAGATCGACTCAGCCTTAAATGAGTACCCGGTGCGGTGTGCAGCCAGCATCGCCACTGGGGAGACAAAAGCGGCCGGGCGTGGTGTTGGCCACCCACCCCCTCATGCCCCGTGCCGGCCTTCATAGGTGCTGCTACTCGCTAACAGCACTTGCCCTAACCGTCTGTTAAGGCTACACGGGGGTGGAGCTTTGTCTTTGGGCGGGCTGGCGGGCGTGTGGGTGGGTGGGTGGATGGGGCAGGCGGGTGGGCGGGTGGGTGGGGGGCAGGCGGGTGGGGGGGTGGGTGGGGTGGGGGGGCGGGTGGGTGGGGGTGGGGGTGGGGCAGGCGGGTGGGGTGGGTGGGGGGGTAGGTCACCGTTTAGCGATGGTGGGTGGGGGAGGTGGTGGAGGCGGACTGGGATTTAACTTCCCGACCGCCGGCACGCCCGAGTTAAGAGCGAGCTCTCACCGAGGCGGGAGGCATCGCCCCACGACAGTCGGGGCGTTGCGCACAAATCTCACCAAAGTGTCAAACGGATTTTTGTTAAATTTATATATAGATATATTTTAACATCAGGCGTTCAAAAAAAAATTTTTTTTTTCAATCGTTACATGAACCTAACGAGCTGCGTTGCTGCTCAAACATCCTGAGTGTTATTCAAAATTATTTATACCGGAGGAATACGATGAGCTATTAAGCTATGTTTCACACACGTTCAAACTCTCCTCGATTTTAATTTAAATGCAGGATTATAAGAGTTATAACCATTATTATTTTTATTGATTTAAAACATAGTTCACACAAGCAGTGGACATTCCTTGAAGACGTCACTGCGAGTCAGCGGAGAGACCCAGGTGAGTGTCTGACCCCGCGATGTCTGGATTTGGGATGTTCAGCACCGGTGATTTTGCTCTACTCCGATTGCTACTTGACAATTGCCGCTCTGCAAAGCTCAATCGGCGGCTGATGGACCACAACGCGATTGCAGGACGGAGTTATGCTCACACAGTGTTCGGTGCTACGCATCACGCTGCGTTACGGAATTTGTGTACGGCATCACTGCCACTGAATCACTCGTGGAATGCGCTGTGATCTCGGAAGCTCAGCAGGTTTGAGCCTGGACAGTGGTCGGTCGGGTGACCGCCATAGCATGCCAGAATGCAATCACGTTGAGTGCGGTGGGTTAAAGTGTGGGTCTTCCCAACATAAACCATCATCACGCAAACTCCGGTCATCCTCGCAGCAAGCAGTCGGGTGACCGCCATAGCATGCCAGAATGCAATCGCGTTGAGTGCGGTGGGTTAAAGTGTGGGTCTTCCCAACATAAACCATCATCACGCAAACTCTGGTCATCCTCGCAGCCTTCAGATGCGCTTCTGCGGCCGTCTGGAACGCTCTTCCGATATTAGGAAGCCACTGGAACCATGCACTTTCAAATCATGTAGGTTGAGAACTAATTTCTTTAGGACTACTTTTTGTGTTTAGTTCGCTGTCCTTCCCCCGCACCTCCGATTAGCACGGTTGTCTACGTATGGTGCGAAAGAAGTTCAACATACATACATAAACTAAAAGTGGGGGGGGGGGGGCTACACTTATTGAGCTAACTCAAGTGGATGCATCTTAAATGAAAGCTTTCCTGACTGCAGGAATTAATATTCTTTGGGTCTTTCGGTAAAGTCGCGTCGATAGGTTCGAAGAAAATAACAAAAAAATTACAAAAACTACGACGTTTCGATCGCAACACAAGCGCTCTTCCTGATGACGAACGCTTGTGTTCTCTGAACCTATCCACGTGACTTTACCGAAAGACCAAAATAATATAACGCGGATGCATTTCCGCCAGCAGTGGTGCGAGCAAGCAATTGCAGGTCTGCGCTTTTGACCTCTTACAGGGGAGATGTTTAATTGTATGAAAGTTGGAGGTGGGGATGGGGTGTGTTGGGGGGGGGGGCTCCGTAGAGCTGCCGGGAAGCTCTACGCACTTGCCAAGAGGCCAGGTGATGGGGCCACGCGGTTCGTAAAGATCGCCTGAATTCCCCCGTCCCACCGGTCCCCGTCCCCGACCCACAGAACTGGTCTGGAGCTTACACAGAGATGTGTGCGAGTGACATCCAACGTCTAAGCCAATGATCTCTGTAAATCCACGGTTGAAATTCACCCAAAGCAGAGCCGGCCAGGTGCATCGGGCGACTCGGGAGATGGGGTAGGGGGGGGGGGTGGAAATGATTTAACGTTTTTTTACTTTACAGTAAGCAATGTGAATAACAATTGAATGATTACCAATCTTCTTGGTTTTTTCGGTAAAGTCACGTAGAAGGGAAGTAATAAAATAATAAAAATAAAACATAATAAAATAATTCTCACGACGTTTCGGCCACAACGCAAGCAGCCGTCCTCAGGTTTTGTGGGTTGTGGCCGAAACGTCGTGAGAATAATTTTATTATGTTTTATTTTTATTAATTTATTACTTCCCTTCTACGTGACTTTACCGAAAGAACCAAGAAGATGAATCCCTGCAGTCACGAAAGCTTTAAATCAAAGATTACCAATCTATTATAGAATTACAATACCCCCCCTCTCCGCCTCGAATCACCGTACCTGAATGAATTGAATGATGACGTTACCCTTGCTGCTGCTGCTGCTCTATTTAAGACCGGGAGCAAGTGAGGGCTTCAATATTCTGGCAAATCGTCCGATGAAGCTGGATGTAATTACCAGCGAAACGTCGTACTTAAAGTTTAGATGATGTTGATTCACTCTTCAACACACCGGTGGGCTAAAGTAGTGAACTATTTGTCCTTTTTTTATTTAAAACTTTCGTGACTGCAGGGATTCATATTCTTGGTTCTTTCGGTAAAGTCACGTAGAAGGGAAAAATAAAATAAAAAATATGTAAAACAATACAATTCTCACGACGTTTCGACTGCAACACAAGCAATCATCATCAGGTGTGTTGCAGTCGAAACGTCGTGAGAATGTTATGTTTTTTTTTATTATTTCCCTTCTACGTGACTTTACCGAAAGAACCAAGAATATTTGTCCTTTGTAAACGTGACAATTTTTTACTGTTTGGCAGTGTCGGGTGGTGGAGGGTTACGACACATTTATAAATAACGCGATCTAACCCAAAAACCTTTATTATGAATGTTAAGTGTTTCCAATTTTCAAATTAAGGTGAGAAATATGAATTTATTTGGGAGAGGGGTAGGGGGGTGGGGGGGATTTCGGACGATCCAAAATAGTGACGTCACAGGAAGGGGCGTTTCTAACAATGGCGTCACGGCCGCCATTTTGCAGCCGATGGAGGTCACGTGGCGTCGGGTGAGACGTCACTTTTATCAGCGGGAAGTTGCGTTCAATTGCTACGTAACGTAAACTTAATGCGGAACATTTTTTGAAGGAAAAAATACTCTGAATTATCTCTAAATATCCGAAATCATGAGTTGTTAAACTCCGATGAAAAGCATCCTTCGCGCCTACGCCAATGTAACCGGTCTTCCCCGTGCCAATTCGACACATTTTCACGATCCGGGGGTTGCAATTCGATTTGGGCGTCGATGAATATTGATTTGCTTTCTCATTTTTTCGTTGCATAGCCATCGATTTCAACGCGCACATTGAATGACTACGCCATGCATGTCCCTTCACGGATAGAGATGGGGGATAAACGGGTGCGGCACGGGCTCGAGAAGAGATGGAGTGGTACAGGAGGATGTGGAGCTGAGTGATGACCGGTACCAGCAATGTCAAGATCGGTCTCTGTGGAGGAGGAGGAGGCTCGTGAAGGACGCTGCTGGGCAGTTGGAGGCAGTCGCCCTCCAGCAACAATGGAGGGCAGAGGAGCGACGCTCACAACAACGGGCAAATCGCCAGGCGGTTAAAACGCATGAAGTTGGCTCAGTGGGGAGCAACAGGCGGTGCATTTGCCAGTCATCTCAGTCAGTCAATCCATGGCACCAGGACACGGTGGTAGGGTAACCACTCAGCACCCAGGTTCTCAGGGGTTACTGGCTCAGGATATTCGACAATCTCTGCTGATGATGATGGTGATGCTGGTGATGATGCTGCTGCTGATGATGCTGCATATGATGATGCTGTTGATGCTGGTGATGATGATGCTGATGATGATGCTGCTGATGATGCTGCTGATGGTGATGATGCTGCTGGTGATGCTGCTGTTGATGATGATGCTGCTGCTGATGCTGCTGGTGATGATGGTGATGATACTGCTGATGCTGCAAGTATCCCCCGTATAGCCTCAACAGACTGTTGGGGCAAGTGCTGTTAGCGAGCACCTATGAAGGCCAGCACGGCACACGAGGGGGGTTGGTGGCCAGCACCACGCCCGACCGCCTTTGTCTCCCCCAGTGGCGATATTTACACACCGCACCAGGTACTCATTTGAGGCTTAGTCGACCCAGGGGAGGCCCAGGACCGGTTCATATAATCGTCACCGGTGTTGGCGGCCGTGAGCGGGGATCGAACTCGGGTCGCCAGGTTCGTAGCAAGCAAGCGCAGCGCTCACCACGTGACTCCACGTACACACACACACACACGACGCCTCTTGCCAACAAAAATGCTGAGGGTTGTAAATCAGCCAGGGTCCCAGAGTCGTGTTAAGGGCCTCGCACGCACGTGTCCTGCCCCCCCACCCCTACCTTGTCCACCCCCCCACTCTACCCGGCCGGGCCTTCAACTCCTTGACAGACGGTGACATGCGGAGGAGCAGGATTCCTCTTCTGAGCAGCTTCTACTTCAACCCCCCCCCCACTTTTTTACTACCCCCACCCCCTCACCCCTGGGCCAACCCCCCCCCCCCATCTCCAGCCCTGCCCCGACCCCCACCCCCCCCCTCTCTGCTCACCTGCCTCTCACCTGCCTTGATACAGCAAATCTGGCTGTGACGGTCCCACCTGATGACGGAGACTTGTGTTGCCTCCGAAACGTCGTGATTTTTATTAATTTTATTTTTTATTAATTTTCATTTCATTATTGTTACCTACGTGACTTTACCGAAAAAACTAAGAGTGTCTTACCTGCCTCTCACCTGCCTCTCACCTGCCCTGATACAGCAAATCTGGCTGTGACGGTCCAACCTGATGACGGAGACTTGTGTTGCCTCCGAAACGTCGTGATTTTATTTTATTTTTTATTAATTTTAATTTCATTTTTGTTACCTACGTGACTTTACCGAAAGAACTAAGAGTATCTCACCTGCCTCTCACCTGCCTTGATACAGCAAATCTGGCTGTGACGGTCCCACCTGATGACGGAGACTTGTGTTGCCTCCGAAACGCCGTGATTTTTTATTTTATTTTCATTAATTAAATTTTTTTACCTACGTGACTTCACCGAAAAAACTAAGAGTGTCTCACCTGCCTCTCACCTGCCTCTCACCTCTCGCTCAAGCCTCAAGGTCCGCCTCCCCGTGATAACGAAGCCAGCCACGGCGTGCGCAGCGATGCACGGACATGATGGGACCTCGCGTGCGTGCTCTGTGATGAACCTCACGCGGCCACGCGAACGAGACAGACTCCCACGTGCAGGAGTCGAACCCAGGCTCAGGGCGTCGCTGGCTTCAGTGTCTACGACATGGCCACTACGAACCGCCAGAGAGACAGACCCACACACACCCAGGACTCAAGAATATTTATTCATACTGGAGGAATCCGATGAGCTATTAAGATATTTTTCACAGATGTCCAGTATGGGGCGGGTCACAAACGTTACAATAACGAACGAAATGTAAACAAATCACTTTTAAAAAAATACAAATAAAACGAACCTTGTTTAACTTTCTAACATCACCCACTCACCAACCGACCTTCATAGGCGCTCGCTAACAGCACTTGTCCCAACAGTCTGCTTAGGCTATGCGGGGGGAACCTTTGTCTTTGTACGCGTGAGATCGATATCCATTGAGTGTTCAGCGGTGAGTGGAACCTCGGCTCATAGCCAAGGTTCTTGGGTTAGATCGCGGAAGTACAGGCTGTTCCCGATTTGAAATCGCGATGTCTCTGCAACCACGAACCGCCCATGAATGACACTCTTACCACTTGAAAAGGCGGGGCGTAGAGTTTCAAATGATTACCGCGAGATGCCTCTACCAGCGCCCACCAACACCAGGTGACGATAATCTGAACCGGTCGTGGGCCTCCCCTAGGTCCACTCGGCCTCAAATGGGTACTTGGTGCGATGTGTAAACGTCGCCACTGGGGAGACATTAGCAACCGAGCACGGTACGGGCTATCCCACCCCCTCGTGTGCTGTACCGGTGTTACTCGCTAACAGTCTATGAAGGCTTTACGGGGGGCCTTTGTCTTTGAGGGGTGGGAGGAGCGGTGGCGCAGCTGTTGGCGCACCGAGCTACGAAGCCGGTGGTGGCGACCCGGGTTCGATTTCCGCTCACGGCCACCAACACCAGGTGACGATAATCTGAACCGGTCGTGGGCCTCCCCTAGGTTAATTCAGCCTCAAATAAGTACCTGGTGCTGTGGGTCTATATATATATAACATCACCACTGGGGGAGACAAAGGCGGCCGGGCGTGGTATTGCGGCTACATCGCCCCCATCGTGTGCCGTGCCGGCTTGCCCACAAAAAGTCTGTGGGCGGTGGGTGGTCTTTGTGGGGGGGGGGTCAGTGGAGGAAACGGCGGTGGTGATGGTGGTGGTGGTGATGGTGGTGGTGGTGATGGTGGTGGTGATGATGGTGGTGGTGATGATGGTGGTGGTGGTGATGGTGGTGGTGGTGATGATGGTGGTGGTGATGATGGTGGTGGTGATGATGGTGGTGGTGGTGATGGTGGTGGTGGTGATGGTGGTGGTGGTGGTGGTGATGGTGATGATGGTGGTGGTGGTGATGGTGGTGGTGGTCGTGGTGGCATCGTCCGTCTGTGTGGTGGCTGGTGGCGCTGGTGGCCCAGGTGTGGTCTGCCTTGACGCGTGGCATCAACACAATGGCTAAGCCGTTGAAGGCCCAGGCAAGCCTTCACAATATCCATTGTTGGTTATTTAGCGTGGGAGGATCGGGGTGATGGTGGCGGTGGTGATAATAAAGATTCTCGTTACAAAGGTTTTCTGGGCCAGGTCGAGTGAGTATAAATGTGTCTTCTTGGTTCTTTCGGTAAAGTCACGTAGAAGGGAAGTAATAAAATAATAAAAATAAAACATAATAAAATAAAATAATAATATAATAATATAATAATACAATATAATAAAATAATATAATAATATAATATAATAATATAATAAATTAATATAATAAAATAATATAATATAATTATTATTTTATAATTTATTTTTATTATATTATTACTTCCCTTCTACGTGACTTTACCGAAAGAACCAAGAAGATGAATCCCTGCAGTCACGAAAGCTTTAAATTGAAATATAAATGTGTCGTTAAACCCGCCACCACCCGACACAGCCGTTGTGTCGGAGCGTAAATCCACAACATTTACAATGATGCTGGATGTAATCGCCAACGAAACGTCGTACTCGACACACCGGTGGGCTGACGTTGTAACGAACTGGCAAGTGTTGTTTCCCTGACCAACCTTACTGGTTGGTGGTGGCGGGTTACGACACATTCAAACTTACGCGTTTCAGCCCAAGAAGCCTTTATTATGAATAATGTTGCTTCGCGAAAGCCTTACGTGTTGAACTGATGAAGAAGATGATGATGGCAGTTGCTGCTTTCTACTCCATCGCCTGTGAGTTCACAACGAGATCGGTCTTTTGGGCCTTCGGAAAAGTGAATTCAGCTACGCGAGCAGCTTAGTATGTATGTTGAACTTCTTTTGCACCGTACGTAGGCAACCGTGCTGACAACAAGCAGATGTAAATAAATGAGTTCGTCAATCTAGACGATTATTCAAAAGTGCGCAGCTCCCAGTGACTTCCAAATATTGGACAGAAGAGAGCGTTCCAGACGGCCGCCGTAGAGGAAAGCACTTCTCTCGGTACGCGGGGCGAAACGTCGGACGTGGCGCCGACGGCGGGGCGAAATGTTGGGCGCTATGTTAACTACCTCGCCTGGTGTGCAGGAGGTCGTGGGTTCAATCCCGACCCTGGCGCCTGCTGTATATTTGGAGTTTGCGTGTCTCTCTCTCATCATCACGGTGGCTAGGAGATGTTAACTACCTCGCCTGGTGTGCAGGAGGTCGTGGGTTCAATCCCGACCCTGGCGCCTGCTGTATATTTGGAGTTTGCGTGTCTCTCTTATCATCATCACGGTGGCTAGGAGATGTTAACTACCTCGCCTGGTGTGCAGGAGGTCGTGGGTTCAATCCCGACCCTGACGCCTGCTGCTGTATATTTGGAGTTTGCGTGTCTCTCTCTCTCCCCGTGGCGGTGTGGATTTTTCTTCGGGTCCTCCGGCTTTTCCCCTCCACGTTAAGAATCAACGTCAACCACGCGTTCAGAGTATTTGGCTGCCGCTATAATTTTCCACGCGATGATGATAACCCCACCTCGTTGAGTCATCATGTATTGATTTCGGTAGGTCACTTCTTTAAAAAAGAGCTTACTATACGTTAGCTCGGTGGGCGTTATTAGGTGTAAAAGATGTTTTTACGTGTTTTTATTGGACGTTTTATTGGACGAGTGAGTGGGTAGGTGAACGAGTGGGAATTTTGTAGATAGAAAAAAATAACAATAAAATAATAAAACTAAAGTGAATAAAATATTACGACCTTTCGATCGCAACACAGGCGCTCGTTCCTGATGACGACCGCTTGTGTTGCGATCGAAACGTCGTGATATTGTTATTAATTTTATTTGTATTATTTTCTTGTTCTTTTTTTTCTATCTACGCGACTTTAACCGAAGGAACCATCGAATACGAATTCCTGCGGTCACTAAAGTTTTGCGTCAAAATTTAATTCGTTTTTAGTTTGGAAAGTTTGGGAGCCGAACGGTCTCTCGCCCGACTGTCACCCCAGTGGGCGGTGTTCACTTTTGACTCCTCACTACAATTAAGGGGGGCCGTGGGGGGGGCGTGGGGGGGGGGGGCGCCGGGTTGGGCGGGGCAGTGTTTACAGAGCGAGTAAACAGCGAGAGACGATATCTCGGGAGATGAATATCGTCTCCACGCATCGGGCTCATCGGAACGTGATGATTATAAAAATAAGACGAGGGGGGGGGGGGAGGGTTGTGGTCGCGACGGATAATTAAGGAATGGAGGAATTCCAAACAACATTGTGTACGATAATGATGGGTTCATTTCCCAGTGTTTGTGCGATGCGCGCTGCAATTATGATCCCCGCTGTGTTTATCCCACGTCTTCCAAGATAAACACAATTTCCGAGTCTTGATGAGTGCGCAACCGGTTATGGTTAACGCGGATACAGATACTCACTCATTCCCTCCTACAGTAGCTACCTACCCACTCATCCACCTATCCACTCACTCGTCCACCTATCTACTCACTCATTCACCTACCCACTGAACTCGTCCACCTACCTTCCTACACACTCATCCACCTACCTATCCACTCATTCACCTACTCACTCACTCGTCCACCTACCTACCCACTCATTCATCTACCCACTCACTCGTCCACCTACCTTCCTACACACTCATCCACCTACCTACCCACTCATTTACCTACCCACTCACTCGTCCACCTACCTACCCACTCATTCGCCTACCCACTCACTCGTCCACCTACCTACCCACTCATTCACCTACCCACTTACTCGACCACCTACCAACCCACTCGTCCACCTACCTACCTACACACTCATCCACCTACCTACCCACTCGTCCACCTACCTACCTACCCACTCATTCACCTACCCACTCACTGGTCCACCTACCTACCCACTCATTCACCTACCTTCCTACACACTCATCCAGCTATCTACCAATCTGCTCATCCACCTACCTAACCACGCATTCACCTACCTACCAACTCTTCCACCTACTTACCCACTCATCCACCTACCAACTCTTCCACCTACTTACCCACTCATCCACCTACCAACTCTTCCACCTACTTACCCACTCATCCACCTACCAACTCTTCCACCTACTTACCCACTCATCCACCTACCAACTCTTCCACCTACTTACCCACTCATCCACCTACCAACTCTTCCACCTACTTACCCACTCATCCACCTAACCACTCATCCATCCATCCATCTATCCACCGACCCACTCATCCACCTAACTACTGACACAATGTGATCGCTCCATATAAAATCGATTACATTTTGGAATAAGATCAGATGAATTGCAGATGGAAAAAGTAAAGTAAAATATGATCGTCCCACATGCCAGACTTTAAATTGGGAACACACGAGCTGTATATTAATATAGATATACATATAAAATACATTACTTAACTATATCCAGCAGAATTTGCTTTAAGCTAAAACCCTGGTCTGGATTCCACCTTCTTTAGTCTCATCAGCAGAGTCGGACTTCCTGTTGAAAACCCTGGTCTGGATTTCACCTTCTTTGGTCTCATCAGCAGAGTCGGGCTTCTTGTTGAAAACCCTGGTCTGGGTTCACCTTCTTTAGTCTCATCAGCAGTGTCGGGGTTCTTGTTGAAAACCCTGGTCTGGTTTCCACCTTCTTTAGTCTCATCAGCAGAGTCGGGGTTCTTGTTGAAAACCCTGGTCTGGGTTCCACCTTCTTTGGTCTCATCAGCAGAGTCGGGGTTCTTGTTGAAACCCCTGATCTGGGTTCCACCTTCTTTAGTGTCATCAGCAGAGTCGGGGTTCTTGTTGAAAACCCTGGTCTGGGTTCCACCTTCTTTAGTCTCATCAGCAGAGTCGGGGTTCTTGTTGAAAACCCTGGTCTGGGTTCCACCTTCTTTAGTCTCATCAGCAGAGTCGGGGTTCTTGTTGAAAACCCTGGTCTGGGTTCCACCTTCTTTAGTCTCATCAGCAGAGTCGGGGTTCTTGTTGAAAACCCTGGTCTGGGTTCCACCTTCTTTGGTCTCATCAGCAGAGTCGGGGTTCTTGTTGAAACCCCTGATCTGGGTTCCACCTTCTTTAGTGTCATCAGCAGAGTCGGGGTTCTTGTTGAAAACCCTGGTCTGGGTTCCACCTTCTTTAGTCTCATCAGCAGAGTCGGGGTTCTTGTTGAAAACCCTGGTCTGGGTTCCACCTTCTTTAGTCTCATCAGCAGAGTCGGGGTTCTTGTTGAAAACCCTGGTCTGGGTTCCACCTTCTTTAGTCTCATCAGCAGAGTCGGGGTTCTTGTTGAAAACCCTGGTCTGGGTTCCACCTTCTTTGGTCTCATCAGCAGAGTCGGGGTTCTTGTTGAAACCCCTGGTCTGGGTTCCACCTTCTTTAGTGTCATCAGCAGAGTCGGGGTTCTTGTTGAAAACCCTGGTCTGGGTTCCACCTTCTTTAGTCTCATCAGCAGAGTCGGGGTTCTTGTTGAAAACCCTGGTCTGGGTTCCACCTTCTTTAGTCTCATCAGCAGAGTCGGACTTCTTGTTGAAGTTGAAAACCCCGGTCTGGGTTCCACCTTCTTTAGTCTCATCAGCAGAGCCGGGGTTCTTGTTGAAAACCCTGGTCTGGGTTCCACCTTCTTTAGTCTCATCAGCAGAGTCGGGGTTCTTGTTGAAAACCCTGGTCTGGGTTCCACCTTCTTTAGTGTCATCAGCAGAGTCGGGGTTCCTGTTGAAAACCCTGGTCTGGGTTCCACCTTCTTTAGTCTCATCAGCAGAGTCGGGGTTCTTGTTGAAAACCCTGGTCTGGGCTCCACCTTCTTTAGTGTCATCAGCAGAGTCGGGGTTCCTGTTGAAAACCCTGGTCTGGGTTCCACCTTCTTTGGTCTCATCAGCAGAGTCGGGGTTCTTGTTGAAAACCCTGGTCTGGATTCCACCTTCTTTAGTGTCATCAGCAGAGTCGGACTTCTTGTTGAAAACCCTGGTCTGGGTTCCACCTTCTTTAGTCTCATCAGCAGAGCCGGGGTTCCTGTTGAAAACCCTGGTCTGGGTTCCACCTTCTTTAGTCTCATCAGCAGAGTCGGGGTTCCTGTTGAAAACCCTGGTCTGGGTTCCACCTTCTTTGGTCTCATCAGCAGAGTCGGGGTTCTTGTTGAAAACCCTGGTCTGGATTCCACCTTCTTTAGTGTCATCAGCAGAGTCGGACTTCTTGTTGAAAACCCTGGTCTGGGTTCCACCTTCTTTAGTCTCATCAGCAGAGTCGGGGTTCTTGTTGAAAACCCTGGTCTGGATTCCACCTTCTTTAGTCTCATCAGCAGAGTCGGGGTTCCTGTTGAAAACCCTGGTCTGGGTTCCACCTTTAGGTCTCATCAGCAGAGTCGGGGTTCTTGTTGAAAACCCTGGTCTGGATTCCACCTTCTTTAGTCTCATCAGCAGAGTCGGGGTTCCTGTTGAAAACAATTTTAAACGACCGAATTCAGTTCCTGAAGAAGCTGCCGGCACCTGGACCGAAACGTCGGGCCATCGAACAGCGCACGGCTACAACTCGTGCCAAGTTTGTTGTTGTTGCTGCTGTTGTTGTTGTTGTTGAGATGGCGTGACCTGACCTGGAGATCGAACAAAAAAATCCCCCAATACTTCCCGACAACTTCCTAAGGAAGCCCACAAGCGTGTGGGGGGTGGGGGAGCGAAACGTCGGACAACGTTATGAAACGACGTCGCCCCCCGCGAAACTCTTAAACGATGCACGGCTGTCCCACCTGCGAAAAGTCATGTTTATCACTCCCCCTATTCTACCTGAGCTTGCTTCTCGAGTAAAAAAAATTACATATATAAAGTTTTAAAAAAATAAAAATATAATATAAAGTATTTTGCTGCGAGCTGGATGGAAAATATGGGCTCGGTTATTAAATAAAATAAACTCCACAAACAAACGAGACGTGCCTAGCAGCGAGTGCCAGGCAAAGAACAATCATCATCATCATCACGATCACCACCACTACCAACCACCACCATCATCATCACGATCACCACCACTACCAACCACCACCATCATCATCATCACCACCACTACCAACCACCACCATCATCATCATCACCACCACTACCAACCACCACCATCATCATCATCACCACCACTACCAACCACCACCACCATCATCATCATCACCACCACTACCAACCACCATCATCATCATCACGATCACAACCACTACCAACCACCACCATCATCATCACGATCACCACCACTACCAACCACCACCATCATCATCATCACCACCACTACCAACCACCACCATCATCATCATCACCACCACTACCAACCACCACCATCATCATCATCACCACCACTACCACCACCATCATCATCATCACGATCACCACCACTACCAGCCACCACCATCATCATCACGATCACCACCACTACCACCACCACCATCATCATCATCACCACCACTACCACCACCACCATCATCATCATCACCACCACTACCAACCACCACCATCATCATCACCACCACTACCAGCCACCACCATCATCATCACGATCACCACCACTACCACCACCATCATCATCACGATCACCACCACTACCAACCACCATCATCATCATCACGATCACCACCACTACCAACCACCACCATCATCATCATCACGATCACCACCACTACCAACCACTACCATCATCATCAACACGATCACCACCACTACCAACCACCATCATCATCATCATCACGATCACCACCACTACCAACCACCACCATCATCATCATCACGATCACCACCACTACCAACCACTACCATCATCATCACGATCACCACCACTACCAACCACCATCATCATCACGATCACCACCACTACCAACCACCAACATCATCATCACGATCACCACCACTACCAACCACCATCATCATCATCATCATCACGATCACCACCACTACCAACCACTACCATCATCATCACGATCACCACCACTACCAACCACCATCATCATCATCACGATCACCACCACTACCAACCACTACCATCATCATCACGATCACCACCACTACCAACCACCACCATCATCATCACGATCACCACCACTACCAACCACCATCATCATCACGATCACCACCACTACCAACCACCACCATCATCATCATCACGATGACCACCACTACCAACCACCACCATCATCATCACGATCACCACCACTACCACCACCATCATCATCATCACGATCACCACCACTACCAGCCACCATCATCATCATCATCACGATCACCACAACTACCAACCACCACCATCATCATCACGATCACCACCACTACCACCACCACCATCATCATCACGATCACCACCACTACCAACCACCATCATCATCACGATCACCACAACTACCAACCACCACCATCATCATCACGATCACCACCACTACCAACCACCACCATCATCATCATCACGATCACCACCACTACCAACCACCACCATCATCATCACGACCACCACCACTACCACCACCATCATCACCATCACGATCACCACCACTACCACCACCATCATCACCATCACGATCACCACCACTACCAACCACCATCATCATCATCACGATCACCACCACCACCATCATCATCATCACGATCACCACCACTACCAACCACCACCATCATCATCACGACCACCACAACTACCACCACCATCATCATCATCACTACCACTACCCACTCCATCCATAGGGCAGCCAGCGTTGACTTCTCCACCAAGTTGGTACTTCATTTTAGTGTCCCTCAAGAGATGATGGGCTGAGCTGTAGCGTAATTCGCATGGGGGGGAGCAAGAGGGGGGGGGGTGCCTTGCCAAAGCTACGAGTTGGGGCCCCCTTGACAATCACCGTGAGATTTGTTTCCAACAGTAATGAAAAACTTACTTAAAACGCGGCTTAATTTCACTTTTTCGAAAATGCTTTTCATTCACGTTCCACGTTTTATTGCAATTCGATGCGAGCGGTCCGACGTCGCGGGCACGCAGAGAGGTGACCACCACACGGAGTTGCCGTGGCCGCGTGTTGTGCGAAGACGAAGAGCGGCTCCCCCCCCCCCCCCACCCCCCACAGCGCTAAGTGTTGGAGACCGTGAGCGGAGCGGCGACAGACAGACAGACTCTAGGCTGCGAGCGTGCGAGACTAGTCACATGGTGGGGCCCCACCTGACCCGATTGACGTAGCCCCTTGACCTGACGATGTCGCTACTACGCCACTGGGGCTTAGTCACGCGTCATCGTATTAACGATGATGATGATGATGCCGATGATGATGATGCCGATGATAATGACCATGCCGATGATGATGATTATGCCGATGACAATGATATTCATGGCGATGATGATGCCGATGATGATGATGCCGATGATGATGCCGATGATGATAATCAATCCGATGATGATGCCGATGATGATAATGATCATGGCGATGACAATGATGATCATGGCGATGGCAATGATGATCATGGCGATGATGATGATGCCGATGATGCCGATGATAATGCCAATGATGATGATGATGATGCCGATGATGATGATGCCGATGATGATCATGGCGATGTCGTATCGCCAACAGAGGGGCGCAACAGCCGTGGGCGATGCGTAATCTACCGACGTCGTGGTGGCTCCAGCAGCTGGGCCTGCCCGAGTACTCGCGCGCCCTGGAGCATCACTTCGCCCTCGTGGAGGTAGCTGCGGCCCCGGTGGCACGGCGCGGGAGGTGGGGACGGGGGTGGCGACCCAGGCGGTCGATCGCACGGCGGTCGAGACCCACGTTTGGTGCGGAGTGGAGATAGTGCCAGACACGCGTGGTGGTGGTGGTGGTGTCGGACACGTGGTGGTGGTGGTGGTGGTGTCGGACGCGTGGTGGTGGTGGTGGTGGTGCCAGACGCGTGGTGGTGGTGGTGGTGTCAGACACGTGGTGGTGTCAGACACGTGGTGGTGGTGGTGGCGTCAGACACGTGGTGGTGGTGGTGGTGTCGTACGCGTGGTGGTGGTGGTGGTGGTGTCGGACGCGTGGTGGTGGTGGTGGTGGTGTCGGACGCGTGGTGGTGGTGGTGGGGCCAAACATGTGGTCGGGGTGGTGGGGTCAACACGAGGTGGTGGTGCTGGTGGTGGTGGTGGGGTCAACACGTGGTGGTGGTGCTGGTGGTGGTGGTGGGGTCAACACGTGGTGGTGGTGGTGCTGGTGGTGGTGGGGGGGTCAACACGTGGTGGTGGTGGTGCTGGTGGTGGTGGTGGGGTCAACACGTGGTGGTGGTGGTGGTGCTGGTGGTGGTGGTGGTGTCAGCCACGCGGTGGTGGTGGTGGTGCTGGTGGTGGTGGTGGGGTCAACACGTGGTGGTGGTGGTGCTGGTGGTGGTGGTGGGGTCAACACGTGGTGGTGGTGCTGGTGGTGGTGGTGGGGTCAACACGTGGTGGTGGTGGTGCTGGTGGTGGTGGGGGGGTCAACACGTGGTGGTGGTGGTGCTGGTGGTGGTGGGGGGGTCAACACGTGGTGGTGGTGGTGCTGGTGGTGGTGGTGGGGTCACCACGTGGTGGTGGTGGTGGTGGTGCTGGTGGTGGTGTCAGCCACGCGGTGGTGGTGGTGGTGCTGGTGGTGGTGGTGGGGTCAACACGTGGTGGTGGTGGTGCTGGTGGTGGTGGTGGGGTCAACACGTGGTGGTGGTGCTGGTGGTGGGGTCAACACGTGGTGGTGGTGGTGCTGGTGGTGGTGGTGGGGTCAACACGTGGTGGTGGTGGTGCTGGTGGTGGTGGTGGTGTCAGCCACGCGGTGGTGGTGGTGGTGCTGGTGGTGGTGGTGGGGTCAACACGTGGTGGTGGTGGTGGTGGTGCTGGTGGTGGTGGTGGTGTCAGCCACGCGGTGGTGGTGGTGGTGCTGGTGGTGGTGGTGGGGTCAACACGTGGTGGTGGTGGTGGTGGTGCTGGTGGTGGTGGTGGTGTCAGCCACGCGGTGGTGGTGGTGGTGCTGGTGGTGGTGGTGGTGTCAGCCACGCGGTGGTGGTGGTGGTGCTGGTGGTGGTGGTGGGGTCAACACGTGGTGGTGGTGGTGGTGCTGGTGGTGGTGGTGGGGTCAACACGTGGTGGTGGTGGTGGTGGTGCTGGTGGTGGTGGTGGTGTCAGCCACGCGGTGGTGGTGGTGGTGCTGGTGGTGGTGGTGGGGTCAACACGTGGTGGTGGTGGTGCTGGTGGTGGTGGGGGGGTCAACACGTGGTGGTGGTGGTGCTGGTGGTGGTGGTGGGGTCAACACGTGGTGGTGGTGGTGGTGCTGGTGGTGGTGGTGGTGTCAGCCACGCGGTGGTGGTGGTGGTGCTGGTGGTGGTGGTGGGGTCAACACGTGGTGGTGGTGGTGGTGCTGGTGGTGGTGGTGGGGTCAACACGCGGTGGTGGTGCTGGTGGTGGTGGTGGGGTCAACACGTGGTGGTGGTGGTGGTGGTGGTGGTGGTGGTGGGGCCGGTATAACGCGATGGTTTTCACGCAAGACTTGGCGGTTATTGTAAACGGGCGTGCGGAATGGAAACAGTGTTTTTTTTGGGTTACAAATATTTAAATTCCGCCCGATTATATCTCTTGTCGAGACCTCAGCTTGGGCTCTGGTCCCACGGATGGGTAATGGGAGGGGGGGGGGGTCAGGAGAGGGTGGAGTGGGGGGTAGTGGGGGCAGGTCGTGTTGGGGTCAATGTTGCCCAAGAGACGTTCAGAGCTCAATGTGGCTTTCGTGACCAATATTAACCATAATATAGGGGGGGATGGGGTTTGGGATAGATCACGTACATATAAGTGTGTCGTTAAACCCGCCACCACCCGGCAGAGTTCCATTAGTGAGGTTTGTCGCGTGGACAAAACATGCCAGCGAAGAGGTGGCGGCGGTGGCTGTCGGGAGGGCCGTCATCCAGCAGTGGATTGAACACGGCTGATGACGGCGATGATGACGGGAGATTACGGGGAGAGCACCAAGGCCGTAGCCATAGAGTCATCATTGGGGGGGACCAAATCTTCCAGGAGGTCTGGGGGTCCCAACCCAGAAAAAAAAAATCTAAATTTGAAAACTAATTTCCTGCCATTTCCTGCCTAAAATATTAAAAAATTCACTAACACATGGGATGGACTTTATTTTATTTTATTTACAATAATGTCTAATAGTGTATTGTACTACATTGCTTTGTTTTTTATTTTTTACCTTTTCTTGTTTCATTGTATGTCATGGCAGAGATTAGGGATTAATAAAGTACAACCATAACCACAATCATATAAACAGAAATCGAGTTTATAGCAATATATTGGGCGGGGACATTTTGAACATATTTGAATATTGTGTGACACATCTCCCCCCAATATACATTATAATTACGGCCTTGAGTAAAACCCATTGTCAAAACGCCGAAGTAGTAACTAACCGGCGCGTTCTGTTTACGTGACAAACCCTTTACTGATCGGCTGTGCCGGGTGGTGGCGGGTTTAACGACGCAGTTATACCCACGCGATCTCACCCACGCAGAACAGATTCACAGCAAAAAAACACTCAACAAGCCTGTCATCATGGTGCAGAGTTTCCCTTCACTTGAGTGGAGGGGAGACTGGAAACCACCCAGACCTGGCGTTCTGCTCTCCCCGTAATCTCCCGTCATCATCGTCGTCGTCAGCCGTGTTCAATCCACTGCTGGATGAAGCCCCCCCCCGCCAGCCCCCCTGCCCCCCCCCCTCTTCGCCGATGAGCACGAATCGAACCGCGGCATCAGCAAGGCCGCAGCGGTGACTGCTGCAGCTGCTGCAGCACTTACAGCTGGCATGAGCTATCTACTGCTGGATGAAGGCCTCCCACCACCTCTCCCCCCCAGCACCCTCCAATCAGTCGCCGCCTCTCGCGATCCCACGATGCATCGATCTGTCCAGTGAATGATGATGATGATGATAATCAATTCGTTATGATTACATTTTGTATAGCAGAGTTATTCGTGATAATTGCATCGCATGCCGCTGTACATTAATTATACAACTACCAAGCAAAAACTATTTTAATAAACAAATCTAGAAATGGCACTAAAGCAACAACAAATGCACAAACAACAAAAACAACAAAGTTATCACAATACAGACGTGAGTCCATTGAGTCTCAACATCCCGGGGTGGCTAGGAGATGTTAACTACCTCACCTGGTATACAGGAGGTCGTGGGGTTTGATCCCAACCCTGACGCCTGCTGCTGTATTTGGAGTTTGCGTGTCTCTCTTTTATCATCACGGTGGCTAGGAGATGTTAACTACCTCGCCTGGTATACAGGAGGTCGTGGGGTTTGATCCCAACCCTGACGCCTGCTGCTGTATATTTGAAGTTAGTGTGTCACTCTCTCTCCCCGTGGTCGCGTAGATATTTCTCCAGGTCTTCGGGGTTTCCCCCCCTCCACATTTAGAATCAACACCGGCACGCGTTCAGAGGGTTTAGCTGCTATAAATTCCCACGCGATGATAAGCCACTTGGCAGAGCTATCATTTGTGATTGGCAGGACGCAATCGAAAAACGAACTATACAGCTCAGTGGGCCTTACCTGGAAAAATAAAAAATAGTTTAGTGTAAGAGCGTTCCAAGTGCGTGACCCCGTGATATGAAAACAAGTTCAAGGGATGTTTGGATTTTTTAAATATATATCAGAGGCGCGGTGACCTTGGCATGTCTGCTGAAACATTCTTGTTTTTTGCAGGCTCTTTAAAGATATACAGCAGGCAAACTGCCAACACACACACTCATAAACCTCAGCCCGAATTCAGCAATAATGATCGACTGCCATGTGCCAATCCACTGATGGATGAAGGCCTGCCAACGACCTGTCAATCATCGCGGTTGTTTGACCATACTTTACCCAGAGATGGGAGAGGTAGGAGAGTGTGTGGAGGGGAGTCGAGTGAGATGAGAGGGGAGAGGTAGGAGAGTGCGTGGAGGGAGTAGAGTGAGATGAGAGGGGAGAGGCAGGAGAGTGCGTGTAGGGGAGTCGAGTGAGATGAGAGGGGAGAGGTAGGAGAGTGCGTGGAGGGGAGTCGAGTGAGATGAGAGGGGAGAGGTAGGAGAGTGCGTGGAGGGAGTAGAGTGAGATGAGAGGGGAGAGGTAGGAGAGTGCATGGAGGGGAGTAGAGTGAGATGAGAGGGGAGAGGTAGGAGAGTGCGTGGAGGGGAGTATAGTGAGATGAGAGGGGAGAGGTAGGAGAGTGCGTGGAGGGGAGTGGAGTGAGATGAGAGGGGAGAGGCAGGAGAGTATGTGGAGGGGAGTAGAGTGAGATGAGAGGGGAGAGGCAGGAGAGTGCGTGGAGGGGAGTAGAGTGAGATGAAAGGGGAGAGACAGGATAGTGCGTGGAGGGGAATAGAGTGAGATGAGAGGGGAGAGGTAGGGGAGTGCGTGGAGGGGAGTAGAGTGAGATGAGAGGGGAGAGGTAGGAGAGTGCGTGGAGGGGAGTAGAGTGAGATGAGAGGGGAGAGGTAGGAGAGTGCGTGGAGGGGAGTGGAGTGAGATGAGAGAGGAGAGGTAGGAGAGTGCATGGAGGGAGTAGAGTGAGATGAGAGAGGAGAGGTAGGAGAGTGCGTGGAGGGGAGTAGAGTGAGATGAGAGGGGAGAGGTAGGAGAGTGCATGGAGGGGAGTAGAGTGAGATGAGAGGGGAGAGGTAGGAGAGTGCGTGGAGGGGAGTAGAGTGAGATGAGAGGCAGGAGAGTGCGTGGAGGGGAGTAGAGTGAGATGAGAGGGGAGAGGTAGGAGAGTGCGTGGAGGGGAGTAGAGTGAGATGAGAGGGGAGAGGTAAGAGAGTGTGTGGAGGGGAGTGGAGTGAGATGAGAGGGGAGAGGTAGGAGAGTGCGTGGAGGGGAGCAGAGTGAGATGAGAGGGGTGAGGTAGGAGAGTCTGTGGAGGGGAGTGGAGTGAGATGAGAGGGGAGAGGTAGGAGAGTGTGTGGAGGGGAGTAGAGTGAGATGAGAGGGGAGAGGCAGGAGAGTGCGTGTAGGGGAGTCGAGTGAGATGAGAGGGGAGAGGTAGGAGAGTGCGTGGAGGGGAGTAGAGTGAGATGAGAGGGGAGAGGTAAGAGAGTGCGTGTAGGGGAGTCGAGTGAGATGAGAGGGGAGAGGTAGGAGAGTGCGTGGAGGGGAATAGAGTGAGATGAGAGATGAGAGGTAGGAGAGTGCGTGGAGGGGAGTGGAGTGAGATGAAAGGGGAGAGGCAGGAGAGTGCGTGGAGAGGAATAGAGTGAGATGAGAGGTAGGGGAGTGCGTGGAGGGGAGTGGAGTGAGATGAGAGGGGAGAGGCAGGAGAGTGTGTGGAGGGGAGTAGAGTGAGATGAGAGGTAGGGGAGTGTGTGGAGGAGAGTAGAGTGAGATGAGAGGGGAGAGGCAGGAGAGTGCATGGGGGGGAGTAGAGTGAGATGAGAGGGGAGAGGTAGGCGAGTGCGTGGAGGGGAGTGGAGTGAGATGAGAGGGGAGAGGTAGGAGAGCGCGTGGAGGGGAGTAGAGTGAGATGAGAGGGGAGAGGTAGGAGAGTGCGTGGAGGGGAGTAGAGTGAGATGAGAGGAGAGAGGCAGGAGAGTGCGTGGAGGGGAATAGAGTGAGATGAGAGGGGAGAGGTAGGAGAGTGCGTGGAGGAAAATAGAGTGAGATGAGAGGGGAGAGGTTGGAGAGTGCGTGGAGGGGAGTAGAGTGAGATGATAGGGGAGAGGTAGGTGGGGTGAGTTCAAGGATCAGGAACAGAAACTCTGCTTGGCCCATATTGAAGGGATTACATCGCGGAATAACACCACGTGTGTTGCAGACGGATGGAGTGAAGTGAAAAAATAAAAATAGTTCACAGGCCGCAGTGTAAATTGGTTACATCTGAGCTGCCAGTGCGTTTAATATGGCCACGAAATTCAGATTCATCTTGCACATCGTCGAATGGCTCGCTAACTACCAGCTCATCATCATCGGCAACGATCTACCCACTGCTGGATGACGACCTTCTCAAGCTGCCCCCATCAATCACGGTCACGCGATGTACCAATCCCGCATTAGAGACCCATAGACTCACATCCATACCCATAGACTCACATCCAGACCCATAGACTCACATCCAGACCCATAAACTCACATCGAGATCCATAGACTCGCATCGAGACCCATAGACTCCCATAGGGACCCATAGACTCACATAGAGACCCATAGACTCACATTGGGACCCATAGACTCACATCCAGACCCATATACTCACATCGAGACCCATATACTCACATCGAGACCCATAGACTCACATTGAGACCCATAGACTCACATTGAGACCCATAGACTCACATTGAGACCCATAGACTCACATTGAGACCCATAAACTCACATCGAGACCCATAAACTCGCATTGAGACCCGAAGACTCGCATGGAGCCCCATGGACTGAAATTGGGACCCATAGACTCACATTGAGACCCATAGACTCACATAGAGACCCATAGACTCACATTGGGACCCATAGACTCACATTGGGCCCCATAGACTCACATCCAGACCCATATACTCACATCGAGACCCATGTATTCACATCGAGACCCATAGACTCACATTGAGACCCATAGACTCACATCCAGACCCATAGACTCACATTGGGACCTATAGACTCCCATAGGGACCCATAGACTCACATCGAGACCCATAGACTCGCATAGGGACCCATAGACTCACATCGAGACCCATAGACTCAAATAGAAACCCATAGACTCGCGTAGCGACCTATATATATCCACTTAGAGATCGATAGACTCACATAAGGACACCTATACCCATATAGAAAGCCTTGAACTCATATGGGGACCCATATAATCACCCACAGACTCACACAGAGACCCATAGAATCACCCATAGACCCACACAGAGATTCCATAGACTCAGAGAGGCACCTCTGAGTGATCGACTCTCTGTACAGTACAGCATAAGACGTTAAATTTCGATTTAAAGCTTTCGTGAATGCAGGGATTCATCTTCTTGGTTCTTTCGGTAAAGTCACGTAGAAGGGAAATAATAAAATAATACAAAATTAAACATAATAAAATTATTCTCACGACGTTTCGGCCACAACGCAAGCAGCAGTCCTCAGGTGAAAAACTCTAGCCGCCCCGATGCCACGCATATAAAGGATTTATAGTGAAAAACTTTGTTTTTACAGGTTATTTTTTCTTTCCCCTCCGCTCCAATGAAGTGCCGATGAGGCTGTCACTGCGCCTCTCCTGTTTACAGCGCTGCAGAGCCAGTGGTGGAAATTCCACATTCCTATGGCGGGTGTATCCATGAGACAACCGCTGTTGACTTCCGCACAAAGTGGTGCTAATTTTATCGGCCCCAGCGGCAGGGATGATGGGCTGATTCACGATTGCAACTGAGCATTGTCTCTTGAGGTCTCACCTGGTTAAACAAAATACATTTAACTCCACGGCGTCATCATTCATTCACTCACTCATTCACTCATTCATTCACTCACTCATTCACTCACTCATTCACCCAGTCGTGCAAATTCCACTCACGCTGGTAGGAACGTTGGGTTGCTCGGTCAATGGCCTGCAGGGTCAACGGCGGCGTGGTGTATTCCGCAAATATGGCCGACTGTGAGGGCGGGCACAAGCCGGCGTGAGTAGGTTAAACGTTGAGTTTTATAAGGGCACCACGGGGTGACCAGCCCCTCTCCATCCAGACCCACCCCTCCCACCCCCCACCCAGCCCCACCCTCCCCACCCAGCCCCTCTCCACCCGCCCCACCCCTCCCATTTTTGGATGCACGACGGAGGGACGGACACAATAATCCCATGTGGGCTGAGGAGGTTCCTATCAGTAACAATCAACTAACTACACACAGCAAAATTACTCATTCATTCACTCATTCACTCACTCGTGCAAATTGACACTCACCATTGTCGCTTGAGTTCTTATCTGGTTAAACAATCAACTAATTAGACGCAACATTATTACTCACTCATTCACTGACTCATTCACTCATTCACTCATTCACTGACTCATTCACTGACTCATTCACCCATTCACTCACGCGTGCAAACGACACTCATGCCGGCGTCTAGAGTTCTCACCTGGCTAAAAAAAACTCAACTTGACTGGAATCGCGACCAGACGCTGATTCGTAGACGGGAGTTTGGAGGGGGTAGGGGGTTGTAGGGGGGGTAACTCTCCACGTGTTTGCAAAGAATGTCAGGAATTTCACGCGGCGCTAGCGAGAGACACAGTGTCCATTGAGCATGCCCGTTCGAAGCAGAGGGCAGTGTCGCGCAAGAGGGCCCTCAACTTGCAGAAAGATTTGAATTCACGCTCAATAATATTTGTTTACAACTGGAGGAATCCTGATGAGCTATGAAGCTCTGTTTTAAAAATGTTTAAAAAACAGATGTCGAGTTGGGGCACGGGGTCAGAACCTTACAAACAGCAGGTGTGGGGGGGGGGAGGACAATAAACTAAACACAAGAAGGCAGCTATAAAGGAACGGGTTTTCAACTTCTTAGGTTTTTTCGGTAAAGTCACGTAGGTAAAAAAAATTCTAATTAAAATTAATAAAAGTACTTTTATTAATTTTAATTTTAATTTACATTTTTTACCTACGTGACTTTACCGAAAAAACCTAAGAACATGAATCCTTGCAGTCACGAAAGCTTCAAATCTAGGATTTTCAACTTACACTCAAAAGTACGTAGCTCCAGTGGCTTCCAAATATTGACATAGACATCAGCACTGGGGAGACAAAGGCGGCCGGGCGTGGTGCTGGCCACCCACCCCCCCCGTCCCGGCCTTCATAGGGGCTGCTACTCGCTCACAGCACTTGCCCCGACAGTCTGTTAAGGCTACACGGGTGGGGGGGGAGGGCGGTCTTCATCTGAAGTGGCACCACTTTGAAGATGCAAATCTGCACTCACCACCCCGTCGCCGAAGGTCGTCGAAATGAACATCCCAACAATCTTGGCCAGGCCACGCTTGCCAAGTGAGATTCGCCTCGAGCTCCCGCCCGCAATATCTCAAACCATGGACCACGTGGGCACGCCACTGCCCGCTTTCATCATTCACCGGCAGCGTTTCCGATGTGCAGAGATTCGCCAGCGTATAGGTCTCTGTGTGAGTGTATGGGTCTCTATGTGAGTCTGTGTGTCTCTGTGTGTGACTCTATGGCTCTCTGTGTGAGTGTATGGGTCTCTATGTGAGTCTGTGGGTCTCTGTGTGAGTGTATGGGTCTCTATGTGGGTCTGTGGGTCTCTGTGTGAGTCTATGGCTCTCTGTGTGAGTGTATGGGTCTCTATGTGAGTCTGTGGGTCTCTGTGTGAGTGTATGGGTCTATATATGTCTATGGGTCTTTGTGTGAGTGTATGGGTCTATATATATCTATGGGTCTCTGTGAATCTATGGATCTCTGTGTGAGTCTATGGGTCTCTATTCGAGTCCATGGGTCTCTATGCGAGTCTATGGGTCTCTATGTGAGTCTATGGGTCTCCGTGCGAGTCTATGGGTTTCTATGCGAGTCTGTGGGTCTCTGTGTGAGTCTATGGGTCTCTATGCGAGTCCATGGGTCTCTATGCGAGTCTGTGGGTCTCTGTGTGAGTCTGTGGGTCTCTGTGTGAGTCTATGGGTCTCTATGCGAGTCTATGGGTCTCTGTGTGAGTGTATGGGTCTCTGTGTGAGTCTATGGGTCTCTATGCGAGTCTGTGGGTCTCTGTGTGAGTGTATGGGTCTATATATGTCTATGGGTCTCTATGCGAGTCTATGGGTCTCTGGCTCTGCGTGTGAATCCACTCTCGCGGCCCGCCAACCCGGACGAAATGGGGCGCGCGATGACCACCCCTGAACACAAAGTCAGCTGTTGACATTTTAGCCGCCACGTGCCAAGGTGGGAGGTGGGGGGGAGGGGTGATGGGTGATGGGGGAGGGGTGATGGGGGAGGGGTGATGGGGGAGGGGTGATGGGGGAGGGGGGGGGTGATGGGGGAGGGGTGATGGGTGATGGGGGAGGGGTGATGGGGGAGGGGTGATGGGGGAGGGGTGATGGGGGAGGGGGGGGTGATGGGGGAGGGGTGATGGGGGAGGGGTGATGGGGGGGGGATCGCACGCGGCCTGGTGAACAACAACGACCCGGCAAGCAGCGTGGACGGGCACACACGTGACCCGCTGGAGAGGCAAAGGTGCCCCGTGTAGCCTCAGCAGACTTGAGGGGCAAGTGCCCTGAGGAGCGAGTTCCTGTGAGGGGGGTGGGGGGGGGTGGGGGGGGTGGCCAAGATCAGGCGCGGCCGCCTTTGTCTCCCGAGTTTACACTCTCGGGAATTAAATAAATAAATAAACAACCTCCCCCCCCCCCCACTTCCCCCTCCCCGCCCCGCGCTCTCCAGCCGTGAGAAAGTGCTGCCCTCGATTTGGGTTGACCGCAGGTCACTCGAGGCTAACCTCGGATGCAGTTCTACATTAGCCACTTCAGCGTTCCCGCTCTCTTGATGCGAGCGGCGGCGGATTTTTTTTTGTTTTGGTGGGGGGAGGTTGCGCCGTTCTGTTGGACTTCTCTCATCAACATCGGCATCATCATCATCATCGGCATGATCAACATCATCGGCATCATCATCATCGGCATCATCATCATCGGCATCATCATCATCGGCATCATCATCGGCATCATCATCATCATCGGCATCATCATCATCGGCATCATCATCATCGGCATCATCAACATCATCGACATCATCATCATCGGCATCATCATCATCGGCAATCATCATCATCGGCATCATCATCATCGGCATCATCAACATCATCGACATCATCATCATCGGCATGATCAACATCATCATCATCATCATCGGCATCATCATCATCGGCATCATCATCATCGGCATCATCATCATCATCATCATCGGCATGATCAACATCATCGGCATCATCATCATCGGCATCATCATCATCATCGGCATGATCAACATCATCGGCATCATCATCATCGGCATCATCATCATCGGCATCATCATCATCATCATCGGCATCATCAACATCATCGACATCATCATCATCGGCATCATCATCATCATCGGCATCCTCATCATCGGCATGATCATCATCATCATCGACATTATCATCATCATCGGCATCCTCATCATCGGCATCATCATCGGCATCATCGGCATGATCATCATCATCATCGGCATCATCATCATCGACATTATCATCATCATCAGCATCCTCATCATCGGCATCATCATCATCGGCATCATCGGCATGATCATCATCATCATCGGCATCATCATCATCGGCATCATCATCATCGGCATGATCATCGGCATCCTCATCATCGGCATGATCATCATCATCATCGACATTATCATCATCATCGGCATCCTCATCATCGGCATCATCATCGGCATCATCGGCATGATCATCATCATCATCGGCATCATCATCATCGACATTATCATCATCATCAGCATCCTCATCATCGGCATCATCATCATCGGCATCATCGGCATGATCATCATCATCATCGGCATCATCATCATCGGCATCATCATCATCGGCATGATCATCGGCATCATCATCATCATCGGCATCATCATCATCAGCATCATCATCGTCATTACGATGACGTCCCAGTGTCGTAGTAGCGACATCGTCAGCTCAGGGGGTACGGCAATCGGGTCACGTGGGGCCCCACCATGTGACTAGTCTCGCACGGTCGCAGCCTAGAGTCTGTCAGCCAACACTGGTATAAACATGGGCATTTTCGTTCCTTTCTATTATGTACATCCACAGTGACTTGCACACAAACACGTCCACGACCACGAGTACCCCGTCCCTCTTTTAGCCCCCCCCCCCTCCCGATACGTTCCATTCATTGGCTACCACATTCTGATAAGCCCCTCCCCCCCCTCTCCTCCCCCCTTAACTGGTACTTAAGAGCTTGCATCTTGAATCCCTCCCTCACTTGATGCAGCAAATCTGGCTGTGACGGTCCCACCTGATGACGGAGACTTGTGTTGCTTCCGAAACGTCGTGATTTTATTGTTTTATTTTTTATTAATTTTTATTTCATTTTTTACCTACGTGACTTTACCGAAAGAACTAAGAGTATAGAGTCTAAATTTCGATTTAAAGCTTTCGTGACTGCAGGGATTCATTTTCTTGGTTCTTTCGGTAAAGTCACGTAGAAGGGAAGTAATAAAATAATAAAGATAAAACATAATAAAATAATTCTCACGACGTTTCGGCCACAACGCAAGCAGCCGTCCTCAGGTGAAAACCAGGTCTGTCGGGGAGACAGCGTCTGAATGAAACAGCACACGTGCTTGGCGCCCAGCTTATATACATGCTCCAAGCACGTGTGCTGTTTCATTCAGACGCTGTCGCCTCGACAGACCTGGTTTTCACCTGAGGACGGCTGCTTGCGTTGTGGCCGAAACGTCGTGAGAATTATTTTATTATGTTTTATCTTTATTATTTTATTACTTCCCTTCTTCGTGACTTTACCGAAAGAACTAAGAGTATAGAGTCTGTCTGTCTGTCGCGGCTCCTGTCGCCCCAACCGCGTCGCCACTCCGCCCACGGTCTCCAACACTTAGCGCTGTGGGGGGGTGGGGGGGGGGGGAGCCGCTCTTCGTCTTCGCACAACACGCGGCCACGGCAGCTCCGTGTGGTGGTCACCTCTCTGCGTGCCCGCGACGTCGGACCGCTCGCGTCGAATTGCAATGAAACGTGGAACGTGAATGGAAAGAATTTTCGTGAAAGCGAGACGAAGCCGCGTTTTGAACACGTGTTTATTTACGCGTTTCGTAGACCCGTTGTTGACAACACATCTCATGGTGGTGGTTGTCAAACGAAGCCGCGTTTTGAGCACGTGTTTATTTACGTGTTTCTTACACCCGTTGTTGACAACACATCTCATGGTGGTGGTTGTCAAACGAAGCCGTGTTTTGAGCACGTGTTTATTTACGCGTTTCTTACACCCGTTGTTGACAACACATCTCATGGTGCTGGTTGTCATGAAGGGGGCACAACTCGGAGCTTTGGCCACCAGCTGCTGAGCCGCTCTGCGTGAAGTCTGCAGTTTGATTCCTGATGCAGCTGGTGTAGTAGTTGTGGGTTGTTGTTGTAGTTGTTGTTGTTGTAGTTGTCATTACAGCCACTCTCCCCCCCACTGTGTCAATCTACTCACGTTTCAAGACGTGTCTCTGTCAGTGCCGGATAAAACTAAGTGCGTGACCTGTAGCATATCTTGTTATAAAGGGGCCCTAAATAAAAAAAAAACACAAATAAAAAAACACAAATGTTTAACTTGCATAGTAAAGTAATTGTATTTTTTGTTTTGATATACAGCCGGATAATACGACAAATCGCTAGCCTTACACACCCAATCGTTCGTTAAAGTTGAAGGCGGTATAGTACTATAGTAATAGAGCAAGTGCAGAGTCACTGAACCGGAATTGAGAGCTTGAAAGCATTTAGCGCGGGGCCCTTGAAAGTGCGGGGCGCGCAGCTACTACACATGTAGCAGCAGCTGCTACTACACGTGTAGCTACTACACGTGCAGCTACTACACGTGCAGCTACTACACGTGCAGCTGCTACACGTGCAGCTACTACACGTGCAGCTGCTACACGTGCAGCTGCTACACGTGCAGCTATTACACGTGTAGCTACTACACGTGCAGCTACTACACGTGCAGCTGCTACACGTGCAGCTGCTACACGTGCAGCTACTACACGTGCAGCTACTACACGTGCAGCTACTACACGTGCAGCTATTACACGTGCAGCTACTACACGTGCAGCTACTACGTAGTGCAGCTACTACACGTGCAGCTATTACACGTGCAGCTACTACACGTGCAGCTACTACACGTGCAGCTACTACACGTGCAGCTACTACACGTGCAGCTACTACACGTGCAGCTACTACACGTGCAGCTACTACACGTGCAGCTACTACACGTGCAGCTACTACACGTGCAGCTACTACACGTGCAGCTACTACACGTGCAGCTACTACACGTGTAGCTACTACACGTGCAGCTACTACACGTGCAGCTACTACACGTGCAGCTTGTGCTACTAGGATATCATCCTGCACTATTCTCTGTTACTTATATATTTGTTTCTTAGACGGTACAGCGAGCAGTGTCCATGATGGAAGTTGGCTAAAACAAGCTTTAGGTTACCCCTCCTCCTTATGTCATCTCTCTCACTACATCTCTCTCACTACATCTCTCTCACTACATCTCTCTCACTACATCTCTCACTCACTACATCTCTCACTCACTACATCTCTCACTCACTACATCTCTCTCACTACATCTCTCTCACTACATCTCTCACTCACTACATCTCTCGCCTGTATCTCCTCTGTCATCTCACGCCATCTCTATCCTTGCGTCTACGCCATCTGTACCATCTCTCTTGCTGTAATCTCGCTGGAAGTTTAGACGTTGAAAGGGAGGGGAAGGGGGAGGGTGAGTGGAGGGAGGGGAGAGAGTGGAGGGAGTGGAGGGAGTGGAGGGAGGGAGGGGGGAGTGGAGGGAGGGAGTGGAGGGAGGGGGGAGTGGAGGGAGTGGAGGGAGGGAGGGGAGGGAAGGAGGGGGGAGTGGAGGGAGTGGAGGGAATGGAGGGATGGAGTGAGGGAGGGAGTGGAGGGAAGGAGGGGGGAGTGGAGGGAGTGGAGGGAGTGGAGGCGAGGGAGGGAGAGAAGGGAGAAAGGGGAGAGAGAGTGGAGGTAGCGAGGGGAGGGAGGGAGGGGAGGGAAGGGAGGGGAGAGAGGGGAGGGAGTTGAGGGAGGGGAGGGAGAGAGTGGAGGGAGGGAGGGGAGGGAGGGGAGGGAGAGAGTGGACGGAGTTGAGGGAGGGAGTGGAGGGATAGAAGGTGTCACGTGACGGTGAGTGAGTAAAAGACAATTGCCGCTGATTTTTCTCCGCCGTGGCGGTTCAGCGGTTGGCCGAGGGAGTCGGCTGTGGGTGACACAGGTGTGGGGGGGGGCAGGTGTGGGGGGGGGGGGCAGGTGTGGGGGGGGGGGCAGGTGTGGGGGGGGGGCAGGTGTGGGGGGGGGCAGGTGGGGGGGGGCAGGTGGGGGGGGGACATGCGGGTGGCAGGGGGAGGAGGGAGGGGCTCCGAGAGGAGTTGGATTCCTGAGAAACCCCGACAGCTCTGCACACTTCTCGTGCTGTTCGTGTTGTGTGTTTAATATTAGTATAGTTTAGTGCGTGTTGTGTGTTATATATTAGTATAGTTTAGTGTGTGTTGTGTGTTTAATATTAGTATAGTTGAGTGTGTGTTGTGTGTTATATATTAGTATAGTTGAGTGTGTGTTGTGTTCAATATTTGTATCGTTTAGATGTTGAGCAGCTCGATGCAAATGTCGAGGCATTTTGCTGCTGCTGTCTGCTGCTGCTGTCTGCTGCTGCTGCTCCTGCTGCTGCTCCTGCTGCTGCTGCTCCTGCTACTGCTGCTGCTCCTGCTGCTGCTACTGCTGCTGCTCCTGCTGCTGCTCCTGCTGCTCCTGCTGCTGCTGCTCCTGCTGCTGCTGCTGCTCCTGCTGCTGCTACTGCTGCTGCTCCTGCTGCTCCTGCTGCTGCTCCTGCTGCTGCTACTGCTGCTGCTCCTGCTGCTGCTCCTGCTGCTCCTGCTGCTGCTGCTCCTGCTGCTCCTGCTGCTGCTGCTCCTGCTGCTGCTGCTGCTCCTGCTGCTGCTGCTGCTGCTCCTGCTGCTGCTGCTCCTGCTGCTGCTGCTCCTGCTGCTGCTGCTGCTCCTGTTTCTGCTGCTGCTGCTCCTGCTGCTGCTGCTCCTGCTGCTGCTCCTGCTCCTGTTTCTGCTGCTGCTGCTGCTCCTGCTGCGTGTGATTCCCCAGTCGAGTAATTTGCGGTGTAAATTCTTCGGCATTGTGTATCGGCTGACATCAGTCGCATTGTTACGGGGGTTGTTGTTTTTAGCCACCGGAGGAAACTGGAGAACACGCAGGAAAACCTCAGTAGACGAGGTGGGGTGTGGTAGAACACACAAACTCCACACACTCACTCACGCTCTGTAGAACAGGGGTAGAACACACAAACTCCACACACTCACTCACTCACACTCTGTAGAACAGGGGTAGAACACACAAACTCCACACACTCACTCACTCACACTCTGTAGAACAGGGGTAGAACACACAAACTCCACACACTCACTCACTCACACTCTGTAGAACAGGGGGTAGAACACACAAACTCCACACACTCACTCACTCACACTCTGTAGAACAGGGGTAGAACACACAAACTCCACTCACTCACTCACACTCTGTAGAACAGGGGGTAGAACACACAAACTCCACTCACTCACTCACACTCTGTAGAACAGGGGTAGAACACACAAACTCCACACACTCACTCACTCACACTCTGTAGAACAGGGGTAGAACACACAAACTCCACACACTCACTCACTCACACTCTGTAGAACAGGGGGTAAAACACACAAACTCCCCACACTCACTCACTCACACTCTGTAGAACAGGGGTAGAACACACAAACTCCACTCACTCACTCACACTCTGTAGCCGATCACTTGGTGGGATTCACCTGGGAAGATTTCGTTTTATTTCCCATAATAGAGATATGTGTACTCTTAGGTTTTTTCGGTAAAGTCACGTAGGTAAAAAATAGAAAAAATAATAGAAATAAATAATAAAATAAGTGCTTATTATTGTATTTGTTTTATTTTTTATATAATTTTTATTATTATTTACTTACTTATTTTTCCTACGTGACTTTACCGAAAAAACCTACGAGTATGAATTCTTGCAGTCACGAAAGCTTCAAATCTAGAAACATAAATGCGTCGTTAAACCCGCCACCACCCGACGCAGCCAATCCGTGACGGGTACAGCACTCCGGTTGCGTGTTGGAGAGTAAACCCACCACATTTACAACGCGAGTAACTTGTTGACCTTTCCTATACGCATGCACTCCCATCGCGTTCATTGTCGTCTTGTTTCTGCTGTTGTGACGTTCTGACCTCGTGCCGGACATCTGCTAAAAGAAAAGAGCTTCACGGCTCATCGGATTCCTCCTCCAGCGACAAATAAAAATTCATCTTCTTGGTTCTTTCGGTAAAGTCACGTAGAATAGAAATAATAAAATAATAACAATAAAACATAATTAAAATACAATTTTCACGACGTTTCGGCCACAACGCAAGCAACCGTCCTCACGTGGAAGAACCAAGAAGATGAATCCCTGCGGTCACGAAAGCTTTAAATCGAAAATTAAAATTCCTCGTGATTCTCACCAACAATTGCACGCCTCAGGCTTTGGCACAGACGCGCTCTGCGAGGCAGCGGGACTAGCGACATGCTGGCATCCCTGGACAGACGGCGCAACAGGCGAATGAATGAGTGCGCCAGACACCGCGCCGTGATGTCTCGCTGCTGTTCATCGTCGCAATGGCCCCCCTCCTCCTCCTCCCTCCTTCTCCGCACAACGAGCAGCGAGCGGGAGCCTCTCGGCCGTAAATCTGACCACCGGCCGCCTCTCAGCCAGTTGACCCCGAGCGCCCGGGGTCACGCGAGGAGGAGGAGGGGGCAGTGGTGGCGGCAGGTGCTGCTGCTGCTGCTGGTTGCAGATGTCTCGGCGATTAGGCACGAGTCGGAGCGGGCAGTCTCGCTCGCTCGCTCGGCCACTCTCTCTCTCGTCCGCTCTCTCGCTCACTCGCTCACTCGATCGACCGCTCGACCTCTCTCGCTCTCTCGCCCGCTCTCTCACTCAACCACCCGCTCAACCACTCTCTCTCTCTCTCACTCGCTCTCTCTCTCACTCAACCACCCGCTCGACCACTCTCCCTCTCTCACTCTCTCGCCCACTCTCTCACTCAGTCACCCGCTCGACCACTCTCTCACTCACTCAGCCACCCGCTCGACCACTCGCTCTCTCACTCACTCAGCCACCCGCTCGACCACTCTCTCTCTCTCTCACTCAACCACCCGCTCAACCACTATCTCTCTCTCTCACTCACTCGCCTACCCGCTCGCTAGCGGTGCAACTGTCCGGATTGTGTTGGCACCGGGGACCCGGACGTCGCCGCTGGTCGCTTCTGCTGCTGACGCCGACGACGACGACGATAATCGCAAGATCTGAACAACTGTACGAGACCTGAGCGATTACGGAGACAAAAAAATCAGCCAGAGAATTTTCCTTCCCAAGATGCGGAGCCAGGAATCGTTCAACAACAACAACTACAGCAGCAGCAACAACAACAACAACAGCAGCAGCAACAACAACAACAAAAGTTTAGTGGAGTAAACTGACATCTCGGTAGCCGCCACCTCACTGCCATCTGCGAGCCACAGAGCAAAATAATTTAGGCGAACGCCGGGGAGCATGCGACAATAGCGAGAGAGAGAGATATTTCTGGGCCTTAAGAGCCATCTGTGCGGGGTCGTAAAGCGAGATGGCCATTGAGCGAACGCCGTACGGCTCTGAACGACGCGCGTTTGTCTCTGTTTGGGGGGCAGGGGGAGCGGGGATTTTGGTGGCCATTCGTCACCCCCCCCCCCCCCCCCCATTGCGACTGAAATGGTTGAAGTCTGCGGGGCAAGGTTGGTGACACGGGGTTCCAGGCGACGCCGCGAGACGGAGGGAAAAAGAAAACATGACAGAAACACAGTCGGATAAAGTAGCACTTTTTAACAGAGGTGGGACAAAGTCATTGTTATGCAAGTCCAAGTCGAGTCTGAAGTCATCAAATTCATGACTCGAGTCTGACTCGAGTCCAAGTCACATGACTCGAGTCCACACCTCAGAGGTGGGACAAAGTCATTGTTATGCAAGTCCAAGTCGAGTCTGAAGTCATCAAATTCATGACTCGAGTCTGACTCGAGTCCAAGTCACATGACTCGAGTCCACACCTCTGCTTTTTAATATTTATAAATATATTTATCTATATATAAGAATTTTTTTTACACTTTCTGGCAATAAAACGTGTGTTGAGATGTTCAAACCCCAAACGGATTTTTTTTTTGCAAGAAATCATGTCTGCATTAACGTGCAAATAAAAATCAAGCATGCTCTGGTAAATATTGCCAGAAAGGGAAAAAAACATTTCTTATACTTTGAAACTGGGCAAGAAAGATCCCACGTTGAATGTTTTTTTCGTTATGCGAGATCACAACGCGGGCCTGGATGTTGCCCACCAATTGCCATTCCCTCCCCTCACACCCCCCGCCCCCCTCCGGTTTGATTTACTCGCGATAGTTAAACTCCGCGCCCATCGGAACGTCGCTCTTAAATCTACCCCGGGCCCCCCCCCCACCACCCCGGGTCCCCCCCCACCCACCACCCCGGGTCCCCCCCCACCCACCACCCCGGCCCCTCCCACCCACCACCCTGGGCCCCCCCACCCACCCACCACCCTGGGCCCCTCCCCCCCACCCACCACCCCGGACCCCCCCCCCACCCACCACCCCGGACCCCCCCACCCACCACCCCGGACCCCCCCCACCCACCACCCTGGGCCCCCCCACCCACCCACCACCCTGGGCCCCTCCCCCCCACCCACCACCCCGGACCCCCCCCACCCACCACCCTGGCCCCCCCCCACCCACCACCCCGGCCCCCCCCCCCCACTCACCACCCTGGGCCCCCCCCCCACCCACCACCCCGGCCCCTCCCACCCACCACCCTGGGCCCCCCCACCCACCCACCACCCTGGGCCCCTCCCCCCCACCCACCACCCCGGACCCCCCCCCACCCACCACCCTGGCCCCCCCCCACCCACCACCCCGGCCCCCCCCCCCACTCACCACCCTGGGCCCCCCCCCCACCCACCACCCCGGCCCCTCCCACCCACCCATCACCCTGGGCCCCTCCCCCCACTCACCACCCCGGCCCCCCCCCCCCCACCCACCACCCCGGCCCCCCCCACCCACCACCCCGCCCCCCACCACCCCGGACTGCTGCTAAGAACTGTCCACGTGACGATGATGACGATGACGATGACGACGATGATGAGCCACTTTCGCTGAGCTGTCAGCTGTGGCCAGGTCGCTTCTGACCTCGAGCTCCGTCGCAGCTCAGTGGGGGGGGGGGGGGGGGGGGGGGGTTGGGGCTTACCTGGTAAAATAAAATAAAAAACACACGGGAGTTTAGTTTAGCAGCAATCAGCAACAGCGTCGCAAAGTTGTTGAGTTTTTCACGGTGCGGGGGGGGGGGGGGCCCTCACGAGATAAGGAGAGAGAGAGAGAGATCGAGAGAGAGATGAGAGGGATGGAGGGGGGGAGAGATAAGGAGAGACGGTGGCGCACCCAATACGTGGAGTGCAAGAGCCTGGACTCGCTGTTCAAGTTCCTGAGAAACATCCTCCTAAGGTTCAGAGAGGGGGGGGGGGGGGTAGAGAGAGGGGGGGTAGAAAGAGGGGGAAGAGAGAGAGGGAAGGGGTAAGGAGAGCAGAACGTGAAATCTATTGTGAAATCTTTCATTAAAAAAGGAAGGGGGGTTTACATAAAGCAAAGCATTAAAAAGAAACGAAATGTTGAACGAAGAAAAGTGCCGACTACACCGAGCATCTTCTTGTTTCCTCTGATCGTAAAGAAAAGGAGAGATTGTGAGAGGGATGCACGACATCCCTGCACCACCTGGGGGTCTTCCTGGGACCAGAGGAGGAACCACCGCAAAGGAACTGGGTCGAGCTGGAGGGGAAGGTGAAGGAGCGGCTGGGCACCTGGAGTCGCCTGTGCAAGTTCCTCACCTTCAGGACAAAGACGTTGGTGGTGAACCAGCTGGTGACGTCCATGCTGTGGCACCGACTCTTCTCCCTGCACCCCCCCATGAGCCTCGTCAACGCGCTTCAGAAGCGAGTCCTCGACTTCTTCTGGTCGGGCAGAGGACACCGGGTCGCGGCTGGGGTCCTGGCCCTGCCACTGGACGAGGGCGGTCACGGGCTGGTGTGCGTGCGGAGTCAGCTGGCCACCTTCCGACTGCAGGCCGCACAAAAGTTCCTGCACGCCACCACCCCTGCACCAGCCTGGAGCGTCACGGCCTCCTTCCTACTCAAACAGCTGGGGGGTCTGCAGTGCTCCAAACAACTATTCTACATGGACCTGCAGGGCCTCCCACTGGGACAGCTGCCACCTTTCTACAGGAGCGTCCTGCAGACGTGGAGCTCCCTCGCCGTCAGGAGGCTGAACCAGCCGCAATCGGCCGAGGATCTGGTCTTCGAACCGATCTTCAGGAACCCGCAGACAAAGCTGCCGTCCACCAACGCCACCCCCGGCATGGAGAGGCGCCTCACCAACGCGCGGCTCACCAGGATGGGAGATCTGGTGGAGCCTGGAACACGGGGCCGGTGGCTCGGACCAGCAGACATGGCCGCAAAGACAGGGCTGCAATCGCTCCGGGTGGCTGCCCGGATCCTGGCCGAAGCCAAGGTGGCCTTCTCAGCGGCAGCGGGGAGAACGCCCCCCATCGGCGTTGGGGATGACGAGGCCCCTCTCGGTCCCCCTCCACCGGAGCTCTCCGTCGTGCCACTGCGTCGCCAATGCCGACAAGCGAAGGCGGATCACAACCTGTGCCGGCTGGAGGACCTACCAGAGGTGGCCTTCGCAAATGTCAAGAGGAAGGTGCTCTACTCCTACATGGTCCGGTTTCACCAACAGGACACCCTGAGGAGCCATAAGGACCATGCCTGGAGGAAAGCCCTGCCCTGCATCTCTCCGGAGAGGCCTCGCTGGAGGCAACTCTACTCCAGCCCGACGTACAACCGCATCGGCGACCTCAGCTGGAGCATCGCCCACGGCACCGTCACCACCAACGCCTCCCTGGCGCGCTTCACTGACACGCCCCCGGAGTGCCGGTTCTGCGGAAAAGTGGAGACGGTGGCGCACCAATACGTGGAGTGCAAGAGCCTGGACTCGCTGTTCAAGGTCCTGAGAAACATCCTCCTAAAGTTCAGCCTCCACTTCTCCCCGACGGTCCTCATCTTTGGATACCGAAAGGGCGACGGATCCCAACATCTTCAGGGGCTGGTCAACGTGCTTGTCGGCTACGCCAAGCTCGCCATTTACAGGGCGAGGAAGGTGGCCCTGGAGGGGAAACGTCCGGCCAGCAGCCTGGGCATCTTCCGCGCTCTGGTCGGAGCCAGGGTGTGGCTGGAGTTCCGCCATGCGCGGCTGACCCACGCCGTGCCGGCCTTCAAGGAGCAGTGGGCGATGGAGGAGGCCGTGTGCTCCGTGGCAGATGACGGGGAGCTCTGCATGCTGTTATGAGCTACCCGTCGGAGGCCATAGGACTGCGAGGGGGGCGGCGTAAATAACGAGAGAGTGAGCGAGAGAATGAGCGAGAGAGAGAGCGAGTGAGAGAGAGCGAGAGAGCGAGCAAGCGAGAGAGAGAGCGAGTGAGAGAGAGCGAGAGAGCGAGCAAGCGAGAGAGTGAGCGAGAGAGCGAGCGAGAGAGCGAGCAAGCGAGAGAGCGAGTGAGCGAGAGAGCGAGCGAGCGAGGGCAACATAAAGCCCCGTTTAAAAAAAAAAAAAAAAAAAAAAAAAAAAAAATTACGAAATGATGACCGAAACAAAGTGCCGAATACACCGAGCATCTTCTTGTTTCCACTGATCGTAAAAAAAAAAAAAAAAAAAAAAAAAGGAGAGAGATCGAGAGAGAGAGAGGGAGGTGAGAGATGGAGGGGGTGGTGAGGCTGAGAGTGATGGGGATGGAGGGGAGGGGGGTGGAGGAAGCCGTTACCCTTCCCTTGTTTTCATTCGCAAATCGCAGCTCAGGAAGTCGGACGGTGGCACACATTTGCTTGCGTGCGAGTGTTTACAAAGACAAACAAAGACCCCCCGTGTAGCATTAACAGACTGTTGGGGCAAGTGCTGTGAGCGACTAGCAGTAGCACATATGAAGGCACACGAGGGGGTGGGTTAACAAGCGCCACGCCTCGTCCCGCTATTGTCACCGCTGTTGTACTCATTTGAGGCCGAGTAGACGTAGAGGAGGCACCTCGGGGACCGGTTCAGATAATCGTCACTGGTGCGGGCCGAGAGTCGAACTCGGGTCGCCGGGTTCGTGGCGCTGACCGCTACTCCACCGCTCCCCCCACACACGCACACAAAGACAAAGATCCCCCGTGTAGCCTTAACAGACTGTCGGGGCAAGTGCTGTTAGCGTATAGCTTACCTATGAAGGCCGGCACGGCGCACGAGGGGGTGGGTGGCCAGTGACGATTATCTGAACCGGTTATGGGCCTCCCCTAGGTCGACTCAGCCTCAAATGAGTACCTGGTTGCGGTGTGTAGTAAACATCGCCACTGGGGAGACAAAGGCGGCCGGGCGTGGTGCTCGAGTGTGTGGCGGTCTTCATAGGTGCTTGCTCGCTGAGAGCACTTGCCCCCCAACGACCTGTTGCAAGGCTACCCGGGGGATCTTTGTCTTTGGAAGTGGTTTACAAGGCCAGCGAACGGCGTAATCCACAACGTGTCCGTCCAGCGTTCACGCAGAGAGGAGAGCAAACGATGGAACCGGCCTCATTCGGCCCCCGGCATGTTAATGATTGCAACGTTAGCCCCGACAAATGGCATTAGCGGTAGCCGGACACGGCAGAGGCCTGGTAAGCAAAAGTGCAAATACGATGTTTGTTTTATTTAGAGAGCGCGTGCGTGCGTGCGCGTGTGTGTGTGGGGTGTGGTGCGCAATTTGAAGTCAATTTGTGGAGGAACGGTGGCGCAGAGGTTAGCGCACTCTGCTACGGATCCGTCAAATCCGGGTTTGACTTCCGCTCACGGCCAACACCGCAAGCGAATACCTCTCTTCGTTAGACTCAAACGAGTACCTGGTGCGGTGTGTAGTAAACATCACCACTGGGGAGACAAAGGCGGCCGGGCGTGGTGCTGGCCACCCATCACCTCGCGTGCTCCTCCGGCCGTCGTAGGCGCTGCTACTCGATGCAAACAGCACTTGCCCCAACAGCCGGTTAAGGCTACACGGGGGATCTTTGTCTTTGCGCGTGAGTTTGTAACCAGCTGGGCGGTAGCTGCCATTGATGTTGCACTCTGCGTGGTCGATGAGCCGCTTTACCAACGCGCTGATTGGTTCTTTTTTTTAACAATGAAGGGGGGGGGGGGTGAGGAAGGAGGATGGGGTTGAGAAGAAGGGGGATTTCGGGGGAGGGGAGGGGAGGGGGGATTGGGGAGGGGGGATTGGGGGAGGGGGGATTGGGGGAGGGGAAATTGGGGGAGGGGAGGGGGGATTGGGGGAGGGGAGGGGGGATTGGGGGAGGGAGGGAAATTGGGGGAGGGGGGATTGGGGGAGGGGGGATTGGGGGAGGGGAGGGGGGATTGGGGGAGGGGAAATTGGGGGAGGGGAGGGGGGATTGGGGGAGGGGAGGGGGGATTGGGGGAGGGGGAATTGGGGGGAGGATTCTAAAGGATGAGGATGACTTGGCTCCTGGAGAATTCATCCAGCAGTGGATTGATCACGGCTGATGGTGATGATTGCATTATAATGAACATTGTTTCGTGAGAAATGTAAATAATCTGTCCCAAAAGCGTCGCGATAATTCGGAAAATTAAGAAGAAAAATAACACACGCAAGTGCAATTAAGCATTTGTATATTGACTCGAGATAACGGACTCAATTGCTTTGTAAATGGTCAGAAATGGGTCTGTGCTTGAGCCAAGTTGTTGACGAAAAAAAAATCAACAACGTGATCTGGTGGAACACGCGGACTGCTCCACTCAGCTACCCCGGTACAACCCATAGACTCACGTGGAGACCCATAGACTCACACAGAGACCCATAGACTCACACAGAGACCCATTGACTCACACAGAGACCCATAGACTCATAAAGAGACCCATAGACTCATAGAGAGACCCATAGACTCACGTAGAAACCCATAGACTTACACAGAGACCCATGGACTCACACAGAAACCCATAGACTCACAGAGAGACCCATAGACTCACAAAGAGACCCATAAACTCACACAGAGACCCCTAGACTCACACAGAGACCCATAGACTCACAGAGAGACCCATAGACTCATAGAGAGACCCATAGACTCACACAGAGACCCATAAACTCACACAGAGACCCATAGACTCACACAGAGACCCATAGACTCACACAGAGACCCATAGACTCACAGAGAGACCCATAGAATCATAGATAGACCCATAGACTCACGTAGAAACCCATAGACTCACACAGAGACCCATAGACTCACAGAGAGACCCATAGAATCATAGATAGACCCATAGACTAGCTTCATCAGGCGACAACCAGATTTATGGAGAAGTCCACCTGTTTCGTTCCTTATATAGAGGCGTAGATGTGCTGACTACGCTTCTGAGCTCTTGTGAAAAGTGTGGGTGGGGAGGAATAATGAGTCAACGTACATTGCGAGACCTTTGATCTTGCCCTTCCTGTCCATTGTGTGTATTAAAATAACCGTACCAACGGTAATCCCTATTGAACTATGGTGGCCTGTATAGGCATGCATTTAAACAATGTGTTGTTTGATGATTCGCTTAGACGCAGCACTAAGACGGTAGCTATCTGAACGGTTAAAATTGTATTTACTTCTTTCAATTTCGATAGATTCTCTTATTAGTCTTGGCCAGTCGTCGCTAGTTTTGCACAGAATTCCGACACGATCAAAATCAATTGAGTGTCCTTGTTGGCACGCGTGTGTATTGTGTGTATTGTGTGTATTTTAAGACACAATGGAGTGGACGGACGACATCAAAGGGCTCGCATAATGCGCATGCATACATCACGTTGACTCATTAATCCCCTAACTACCTCGCCTGGTCTACAGGAGGTCGTGGGTTCGATCCCGACCCTGACATCTGCTGCTGTATATTTGAAGTTTCTGTCTCTCTCATCATCATCATCATCACGGTGGCTAGGAGATGTTAACTACTTCGCCTGGTCTACAGGAGGTCGTGGGTTCGCTCCTGACCCTGACGCCTGCTGCTGTATATTTGTAGTTTGCGTGTCTCTCTCTCATCATCATCACGGTGGCTAGGAGATGTTAACTACCTCGCCTGGTACACAGGAGGTCGTGGGTTCGCTCCCGACCCAGACGCCTGCTGTATATTTGGAGTTTGCATGTCTCTCTCTCTCATCATCATCACGGTGGCTAGGAGATGTTAACTACCTCGCCTGGTATACAGGAGGTCGTGGGTTCGCTCCCGACCCTGACGCCTGCTGCTGTATATTTGGAGCTTGCGTGTCTCTCATCATCATCATCACGGTGGCTAGGAGATGTTAACTACCTCGCCTGGTATACAGGAGGTCGTTGGTTCACTCCCGACCCTGACGCCTGCTGCTGTATATTTGGAGTTTGTGTGTCTCTCTCTCTCATCATCATCATCACGGTAACTAGGAGATGTTAACTATCTCGCCTGGTACACAGGAGGTCGTGGGTTCGCTCCCGACCCTGACGCCTGCTGCTGTATATTTGGAGTTTGTGTGTCTCTCTCTCTCATCATCATCATCACGGTAACTAGGAGATGTTAACTACCTCGCCTGGTACACAGGAGGTCGTGGGTTCGCTCCCGACCCTGACGCCTGCTGCTGTATATTTGGAGTTTGTGTGTCTCTCTCTCATCATCATCATCACGGTGGCTGGGAGATGTTAACTACCTCGCCTGGTATACAGGAGGGCGTGGGTTCGCTCCCGATCCTGACGCCTACTGCTGTATATTTGGAGTTTTTGTGTCTCTCTCTCTCATCATCATCATCATCACGGTGGCTAGGAGATGTTAACTACCTCGCCTGGTCTACAGGAGGTTGTGGGTTCGCTCCCGACCCAGACGCCTGCTGCTGTATATTTGGAGTTTGCGTGTCTTCTCTCTCTCGCCGTGGTCGCGTGGATTTGTTTCCGGGGTTTTTCCTCCACATTTAGAATCGACGTCGCGCATTTCGAGCAATTTGCTGCTTTAAATGCCCACGTGATCAGCCAACTTCGTCGAGATTTCATTTGCGATAGCCACAACTCCGTGGACGCAGCTGTCGGGAAGGGCCTTCACAACTCGAGGGAGCAAACTTGGCCTACTCTTCCACGCACGGCACGGCTCAGCGGACGTCTCGCCCCTAAACCCCTCTTGCCCTCCCCCCCCCCGGTGTGCAGGATCTGCTGCACCTATCGGAGGCGCAGCTGCGCGAGCTGGGCGTGCGTAACGCGGCCCACAGGGCACACATCATGTCCAGCATCCGCTGCCTTCGCGCGCAGGTGCAGCGCAGAGGTCAGTAACAATCAGCACCGCTCGCTCGCTCGCTCCCTAACCCCCATCCTCTCTCAACCCCTGACCCCCCCCCCCGTCCCGTCGAATTTTCAGAATTCAGGCTCGGGAAGAAGGCTCCTGGCACGAAACGTCGGACGCCGCGCGCGATTACCCGAACGCGGTCGCGCCGCTGTTATACATTTATATATCGGTGCGTTTCTTCTCAACATAAAGCAAAGCATTAAAAAAATTACAAAATGATGAACGAAGCAAAGTGCAGAACACACCGAGCATCTTCTTGTTTCCACTGATCGTAAAAAAAAGAGCCAAAGAGTATCATCTCCAATCTATTCGGCGTGAGAGATTGGAGATGGTGGGTGGGTGTGGGGCTGGGGGGCAGGGGGCGGGGGCAGGGGCAGCAGGGGGGGTGTTGGGGGGGGTGCTGCTCTCTGTGTTCGGTTGCCCATCGCCAGTCAGCTGGTGCTCCGCGCGCGCGCCAGACGCACGCGCGCGGAGCAACCAAAGCAAAACGCTCGCCGGCCCCAAGCAGCTCAAGAGGTTCCCCGCAGATTCGAGAACAATGGGGCGAGAACACCAAAAACATCGACTTCACCCACACACGTAGACTCACACAGAAAGCCACAGATATCATAGACTCACACAGAGAGACACAGACATCATGGACTTACACAGAGAGCCACAGATATCATAGACTCACACAGAGAGCCACAGACATCATGGACTCACACAGAGACACACAGACATCATGGACTCACACAGAGAGCCACAGACATCATGGACTTACACAGAGAGCCTCCTGTATATCAGGCGAGGTAGTCAACATCTCCTCGCCACCGTGATGATTAGAGAGAGAGAGAGACACGCAAACTCCAAATATGCAGCAAGCGTCAGGGTCGGGATCGAACCCACGACCTCCTGTATACCAGGCGAGGTAGTTAACATCTCCTAGCCACCGTGGCACCCCGCCTGAATCTAAATCGCTTGGGTACCCATGCCAAGATAATGGACATCTCTCTTTCTCTCTCCATCTCTGTGTCTGCCCCGTGCCATCCCTCACAGACTTCGGTAATCGTGGCCTCGCTTCCATTCGGCTCTTCTCCCGTGATATTTACTCAAAGGAATTTGCATCGGAATATTTTTGGAACTTATTTTTGTAACTCATTATTACATATTCTTAGGTTTTTTTCGGTAAAGTCACGTAGGTAAAAACACTAAAAAGTAAAATAAAATAAAAATCACGACGTTTCGGAGGCAACACAAGCTTCCGTCTTCAGTGGTAGCTCCTGCAATCTCTCATTTACTTGATACAGCTGTCGTGGCTGTGACGGTTCCACCTGAAGACGGAAGCTTGTGTTGCCTCCGAAACGTCGTGATTTTTATTTTATTTTACTTTTTAATGTTTTTACCTACGTGACTTTACCGAAAAAACCTAAGAATATGAATCCTTGCAGTCACGAAAGCTTCAAATCTAGGACTCATTATTACGTTGGAACTTATTTTTGGAACTTATTTTTGGCACTAATGATTATGCTGCAACTTATTTTGGCAACTTATTATTATTACGTTGGAACTTATTTTTGGAAGTTAATTTTGGAACTAATTATCATGTTGCAACTTATTTTTGTAACCTATTATTAGGCCGGAACTTATTTTTCGCGCCGTGCTTAGCCAAACGTGCCCGTCGGAGGTGCGGTGGGTGAGGGACACCCAAACAAAACACAAAGAGACACATCATAATCTCCCGTCTCTTATCTCGTCTGGCATCGCTCTAAACCTTTTATCTCTTCTAGATTTGAAGCTTTCGTGACTGCAAGGATTCATACTCATAGTTCTTTCGGTAAAGTCACGTAGGTAAAAAAATGAAATTAAAATTAATAAAAATAAAACAATAAAAATCACGACGTTTCGGAGGCAACACACACCTGAAGACGGAAGCTTGTGTTGCCTCCGAAACGTCGTGATTTTTTTGTTTTACTTTTATCTCTTGTCTAAATAGCCCTAATCTTCCTCCATCGCCCGTTAATACTGTTATCTGTCATCTTGACAAGGTGGTGAGCCCCCAGCCCCCGCCACCGCTCACCTCAAAATAATTACCACTTAGGTGCACGCCACCCACTCTGGGATGGATTAACACCACCGCTGGCCACGATAAAAAATATTTTAAATCACTCTGATCACAATCGCTAACACTGAAATACACATATATATTAAAAATATATATATAATATTCCCATTACATGTTGGCATTTACACAGGAAATTCATGATCGGAAATTGCAAAAAGGAACTCACTCTCTCGGGCGAGGCCTCGATTACCAACTCAGAGGTCAGGTTCCACTGCTGTATCGGGGTAGCTGAGTGGAGCAGTCGAGCGCGTTCCACCAGAACACAGCGAGGTTATATCGGGGTAGCTGAGTAGAGCAGTCCACATCGAGATGATTTGAAAGTGCATAGCTCCAGTGGCTTCCTAATTATTGGAAGGAAGAGCGTTCCAGACGGCCGCAGGAGCGCATCTGAAAGCGTGCGATGCAGTGAACGATTGAAAGGGTAGGTGGGTTAGTGGGTGAGTGAGTAGGTGAGTGAGTAGGTGAGTGAGTGGGGATGTAGGTGAGTGAGTGTTTGTGAGTGTGCGAGTAGGTGAGTAGGTGGGTGAGTAGGTGGGTGAGTAGGTGAGTGAGTAGGTGAGTGAGTGGGGATGTAGGTGAGTGAGTGTTTGTGAGTGTGCGAGTAGGTGAGTAGGTGGGTGAGTAGGTGAGTGAGTAGGTGAGTGAGTAGGTGAGTGAGTGGGGATGTAGGTGAGTGAGTGTTTGTGAGTATGCGAGTAGGTGAGTAGGTGGGTGAGTAGGTGGGTGAGTAGGTGAGTGAGTAGGTGAGTGAGTGGGGATGTAGGTGAGTGAGTGTTTGTGAGTGTGCGAGTAGGTGAGTAGGTGGTTGAGTAGGTGGGTGAGTAGGTGAGTGAGTAGGTGAGTGAGTGGGGATGTAGGTGAGTGAGTGTTTGTGAGTATGCGAGTAGGTGAGTAGGTGGGTGAGTAGGTGGGTGAGTAGGTGAGTGAGTAGGTGAGTGAGTGGGGATGTAGGTGAGTGTGCGAGTAGGTGAGTAGGTGGGTAAGTAGGTGAGTGAGTAGGTGGGTGAGTAGGTGAGTGAGTGGGAGTGTAGGTGAGTGTGCGAGTGAGTTAGAGAGTATGTGGGTGAGTAGGTGGATTAGTAGGTGGGTGAGTAGGTGAGTGAGTGGTGGTGTTGGTGAGTGTGCGAGTAGGTGAGTAGGTGGGTATGTAGGTGAGTGAGTAGGTGGGTGAGTAGGTGAGTGAGTGGGGGTGTTGGTAAGTGTGCGAGTGAGTTAGAGGGTAGGTGGATTAGTAGGTGGGTGAGTAGGTGGCTGAGTAGGTGAGTGAGTAGGTGAGTGAGTGGGGATGTAGGTGAGTGTGCGAGTAGGTGAGTAGGTGGGTATGTAGGTGAGTGAGTAGGTGGGTGAGTAGGTGAGTGAGTGGGGGTGTTGGTAAGTGTGCGAGTGAGTTAGAGGGTAGGTGGATTAGTAGGTGGGTGAGTAGGTGGCTGAGTAGGTGAGTGAGTGGGGGTGTTAGTGAATGCTCGAGTGAGTTAGAGAGCATGTGGGTGAGTATGTGGGTGAGTAGGTGGGTGAGTATGTGGGTGAGCGAGTGAGCGTGTCCTCCGATCATCTGGCATCACCACCTCTTCACCGTGCCCACGATGCGTCCCGGTTCTTCTGCGTCTCGGAGGCGGCATCCCCCTCTCGTCAACGGGGTGAAAGTCGCCACCATTCGGCGTGCGTTCTATCGGTTGACGCTGAACGCACGTGTAGCGAGTGTCTGAGAGGTCGGAGGAGGAGGGGTGGGATGGTCGGTCGAGTGGGTGGGTGGGTGGAGGCGGGCGAGGCTATCGTCGGCAACACTCTCAGAAGTCGACAGTTCACTGGGGGTCACCGCGTGTCCATCTGTCCTGGGCACGGCCACGCTGCGGAACACGTGGGCGGGCTGGGGTCGCGCGGGGAATACCCTCACACGCTCGCGTGCCATCGCTTGCGTTGCAATAATTGCTGATGAGCATCGATGTTGGTGAAGCCCAACAGTGGCTGCCCGATGCGACGATCGGACAGATGGACAGACAAATAAACAGATGGATGGAGCGACAGACGGAGGGACAGAGCCGATGCCATTCACATTTTCCAACCTCGGTTGGACCTCCGTTAGTGGCCCATCTTTGGCGTTAATAAAAGGGTGGATGATTAGTCCATCGCAAACGCATTTGTCTTTAAAAAAAGAACAGAACCACGACTACTAAGCCAGTTGTATAACAATCCACGAAGACACCGCCGCACGAGCCGGATTCACCGCTCCATCTCCACGGTGGACGCGTTATAGCGGGCGGTTGTCTGCCACAACCGCCCGCTATAACACTGAATAATCCCACCGTTATAACGCGGTTTTTGAGCGGTCGACGACGAACTACTTTCTTGATCTGCTCTGCGGAGCGTGAGTGATACGGCATCGCGGTGGCGGACCCTCCATCACTTGTCCCGCCATCTCACTGAGCGGCGTGCGTAGTGGTAGCAGTAGTACATCGTATATTTCAACAGACTTCATCGTCGTCACATTATTTACGGGGAGGAAATTAACAACGAAAATTTTTTTTATTTTCGTGGATTACAGATCGCATAGATATTAACGCGTCGTTCGCCCACCGCCGCCACCGCCCGTGACAGCCTCATCGGCATTTGTTTGTCGCGTGAGCTGAACGCGCTAATTCGGCACGCACACACACACGCACGGCGTGAGTTTGGAGAGAGAGAATGCAAATCCCACGACGTTCGTTGCTTTCGCTCCGCAACGCGTCTCTACGCTCGTCTCGAACGCGCCGTTCGCGGCGAGGATCTCCCCGTCGACACTCGATCATCGTGCCCCCTCGCCGCGGCGAATAACCCCACCCCGTGCCGTCATGCCACGTTTGTATTATTTCGTATTCTTTTTTAATTTAATCATTTTATTACTTTAATTATACACTGGTCAACACACTTTTTCTAGCATAAGGTATTGCAACGGGATTAAGGTAATTTTGGGGTACCGATTCCAAATCTGGCATCAGTTTTTGTCTATCACATCAGGTTTTTGAGATATCAAATATTGCATTTTCAATAAAAACTGTAAAAGAAAAATATTTAAAAATGTGGATATCTACATAAAATTATATTATAAACACACTATTCTAAAAATACAGCACCATATTTTAACACTACAGCAGTCACTGACTCGCAACAACTTGCAATCATAAGTGACAGAGTTAATTTCGGGTAAAATCAATGAAATGGGGTATGCCGATAGCATAAAAATGAGATGTGATAGAGCAAATCTGAGATCAGATTTGGAATCAGCACCCTGAAATTAGTCTAAAACAGCTGCAAAAGTCCAGGCCAGAAAAAAATGTGTTTTTTTTTGTTGACCAGTGATATTGATTCTTTTTCGATAATTGTTTAATTCCTTTCAAAAGTACATTCGTAATTTACTTTATTCCATATATTATGCTATTACAAATTATATTTTTCGAAACATCTTTTTTTTTGCCAAGAACCACCCACACCGAGTCTCAAAGATGAGCTTTGTGTTTTTATTTTTTTAGGGGGGGAGTGTTTTGTCAAGAGGATTCCTTGCTGCCACGCTAGCGGCGATGCCGCGTGCGAGAGTTTTGAGGTTTCGAGCGGGAGGAGGGCAACCAGAGGACCGCCTATTTAAGGGACGAACGCCATGGGGGTCATTGTGGTCAAATTTAGACGGGCCCGACACTTTATTTATATCCAGGTAAGAGCCCGTGGGGATCCGATGTCTCTTTTGCAAGGGAGACCTGGGCTTTGCTAGCTGCAGTGAAGCGGACATCGACTTACACAGAGAGCCAGAGACATCACGAACTTACACAGAGAGCCAGATACACCACAGACTTACACAGAGAGACACAGACTTACACAGAGAGCCAGAGACATCACGAACTTACACAGAGAGCCAGATACACCACAGACTTACACAGAGAGACACAGACTTACACAGAGAGCCAGAGACATCACGAACTTACACAGAGAACCAGATACACCACAGACTTACACAGAGAGACACAGACTTACACAGAGAGCCACAGACATCACAGACTTACACAGAGAGCCAGAGACATCACGAACTTACACAGAGAGCCAGAGACATCACGAACTTACACAGAGAGCCACAGACATCATGGACTTACACAGAGAGCCAGAGACATCACGGACTTACACAGAGAGCCACAGACATCACGGACTTACACAGAGAGCCACAGACATCACAGACTTACACAGAGAGCCACAGACATCACAGACTTACACAGAGAGCCACAGACATCACAGACTTACACAGAGAGCCAGAGACATCACGGACTTACACAGAGAGACACAGATACATCACAGACTTACACAGAGCCACAGACATCACAGACTTACACAGAGACCCAGATACACCACAGACTTACACAGAGAGACACAGACTTACACAGAGAACCACAGACATCACAGACTTACGCAGAGACCCAGATACACCACAGACTTACACAGAGAGCCAGAGACATCACGGACTTACACAGAGAGCCACAGACATCATAGACTTACACAGAGAGCCACAGACTAACACAGAGACACAGACTTACACAGAGACATCACAGACTTACACACAGAACCACAGACTTACACAGAGAGCCAGAGACATCACAGACTTATACAGATCCACAGACATCATAGACTTACACAGAGACCAAGAGACATCACAGACTTACACAGAGAGCCACATACTTACACAGAGACCCAGATACATCACAGACTTACACAGAAAGCCACAGACATCATAGACTTACACAGAGAGACACAGACTTACACAGAGACCCAGATACATCACAGACTTACACAGAGCCACAGACTTACACAGAGACATCACAGACTTATACAGAGCCACAGACATCATAGACTTACACAGAGAGCCAGAGACATCACAGACTTGCACAGAGCCACAGACATCACAGACTTACACAGAGAGCCACAGACATCACAGACTTACACAGAGACCCAGATACACCACAGACTTACACAGAGAGACACATACTTACACAGAGCCACAGGCATCATAGACTTACACAGAGTCACAGACATCACAGACTTACACAGAGACCCAGATACATCACAGACTTACACAGAGCCACAGACTTACACAGAGAGACACAGACTTATACACAGCCACAGACATCATAGACTTACACAGAGTCACAGACATCACAGACTTACACAGAGCCACAGACATCATAGACTTACACAGAGACCCACCTTGTACACAAATACAAAGATCCCCCGTATATCCTTAACAGACTGTAGGGGCAAGTGCTGTTAGCGAGCAGCACCTATAAAAGCCGGCACGGCACACGAGGTGGTGGGTGACCAACACCACGCCCGGCCGCCTTTGTCTCCCCAGTGGCGATGTTTACACACCACACCGGGTACTCATTTGAGGCTGAGTCGACCTCGGGGAGGAGGATGCAGGATCGGTTCGGATAAAATCGTCATCGGTGTTGGTGGCCGTGAGCGGGAATCGAACTCGGGTCACCGGGTTCGTAGCGCAGCGCGCTCACCGCTGCACACGTACACACCACGCGTACACGGAGAGAAAAAAAACATCCCCCGTATAACCTTTCAAAGGCTTCTAGGGCAAGTGCTGCTGACAATAGTAATTACTTGAGCATACCGCACGTAGACTCGTACAAAGACAAAGATCCCCCGGCTTAGAGTTTCACAAAACCGTTGGGGCCAAGTGCCGTTAGCGAGCACCCACTGAGGCTGGAACGTCACAACGAGAGGGGGGTGGGTGGGTGGCCAGCACCACGCGCGGCCGCCTTTGTCTCCCTCTTGGCGATATTTACACATCATTTGAGGCCGAGTAGACCTCGGGGAGGCCCGGGAGGAGGGGCCGGTTCGAATACTCGCCACCGACATTGGCCGGTAGCGAGGAGTCGAGCTCGTCTCTGTGCGGGGGTTTCGCAGCCGGAGCGCGCTAGACCGCAACTACACCACCGCTCCCCCCCCACACCCCCCCGTGTAGCCTGGGCACAGAACTGTGGTTCGCGTCGGTGGGGTTCGTGGTCTCTGCCCGGTCGCCTTCCCGCTGCGCCACCGCTTCTCAACATCAGCCGCAGTTCGCCACGGTGGCTAGGAGATGTTGACTACCTCGCCTGGTGTGCAGGAGGCCGTGGGTTCGATCCCGATCCTGACGCCAGCTGCTGTATATTTGGAGTTTGCGTGTCTCTCTCTCTCTCTCATCATCATCATCACGGTGGCTAGGAGATGTTTACTACCTCGCCTGGTGTGCAGGAGGTCGTGGGTTCGATCACGACCCTGACGCTTGCTGTATATTTGGAGTTTGCGTGTCTCTCTCTCTCATCATCATCATCACGGTGGCTAGGAGATGTTGACTACCTCGCCTGGTGTGCAGGAGGTTGTGGGTTAGATCCCGACCCTGACGCCAGCTGTATATTTGGAGTTTGCGTGTCTCTCTCCCTCTCATCATTATCACGGTGGCTAGGAGATGTTAACTACCTCGCCTGGTATGCAGGAGGTCTTAGGTTAGATCCCAACCCTGACGCCTGCTGCTGTATATTCGGAGTTTGGGTGTCTCTCTCCCTCTCATCATTATCACGGTGGCTAGAAAATGTTAACTACCTCGCCTGGTATGCAGGAGGTCGTGGAGTTCGATCTCGACCCTGACGCCTGCTGCTGTATATTTGGAGTTTGCGTGTTTCTCTCTCTTCCCGTGGTCGCGTGGATTTTTCTCGGTGTCCTCCGGATTATCCCTCCACATTTTTAGACTCAACATCGCCACGCGTTCACAGTAATTCGCTGCTTAAAATGTCCCCGCGATGATACGCCAACTTCGTTGGGCTATCATTTGCGATATCCAGGCTCGCAACTTAAAGACCTTACCTGGTGAGAAATAAATAAAAAGTAAAAAAGTATGATAATTGTTTTTTTACCCTTCTATCTGGCAACACAACTGACACCTTTTTTTACAAGGAGTCGTGTTTGCATAGACCACAATACCTGCAGTCATAATGCAAACAAAAAAAACAACTTTGATAATATATGGACTGTCCTTGAAGTTGATTGGTCCACACCCGAGACAGCTTTCCTTAGAGCCTAGTCAAGGACAGTGCATACATTATCAGAGTTGTGTTTTTTGTTTGCATTATGACTGCAGGTATTGTGGTCTATGCAAACATGACTCCTTGTAAAAAAAAAGGTATCAGTTTTGTTGCCAGATAGAGGGATAAAAAAACAATTATCATATTTTTTACTGGCAAATGAGGTTCCAATGGAAGTAAAAAATAGTTTCGTTTATAGTTTAAAAAGGTGCACTCCGAGGCCACGTGAATAAGTGTCGACGGCTCGCTGCCACTCAAAGCCACGCACACGTGCACTCACTCACTCTCTCTCTGGCACAAGCACAGACGTACAAGAGCACGTGTACACACATCGACGAGTTAGTTCCGCCCGTCTGCACAAACACTACCCACGCCAGCCCCCCCCGCGATTTCTCGCAGCGGCTCGCTCGCTCGCTCGGCCTAAAACACAGGAATCCCAGCACCTATTTCTAGATTTGAAGCTTTCGTGACTGCAAGGATTCATACTCTTAGGTTTTTGTCGGTAAGGACACGTAGGGGAAAAAGAAATAATAAAAAAATAATAAAAATACTAGAAATAATAGAAATAAAATAATATTGTATTTAATAAAAATTATATTTTATTTCTATTATAATAAAAAAAATAGAAATCAATTATTATTTTATTTTAAAAAAAATTAAATTATATATTTTTTCTATTATTATTTCAATTAGTTGTATTATTTATTGTTTATTTATTTATTCCCTACGTGACTTTACCGAAAAAACCTAAGAGTATGAATCCCAGCACCTACCGATTAGCGCTGTTTGCTGCGTGCGGTGCAAAAGAAGTTCAACGCACATACTTACCTAGCAAAGAGGCAAAGACAAAGACGCCCCCCCGTGTAAACTAAACTATTGTTTCGATTTAAAGCTTTCGTGACTGCAGGGATTCATCTTCTTGGTTCTTTCGGTAAAGTCACGTAGAAGGGAAGTAATAAAATAAGAATTACAGTTTTTTTATTATATTCTTTTATTTTATTATGTTTATTTTTATTATTTTATTACTTCCCTTCTACGTGACTTTACCGAAAGAACTAAGAAGATAAACTATTGTTATTTATTTGACCTGCTAAGGACCACTCAGCTCTACAGCTCTTTTATTTTTAGAAGCGACCTGGACACAAATGATAGCCCAACGAAGTGGCTTACTAAATTTCATGTCTCAGTGGATTTTGTATGGTAGGATGGGGATGGTTTCGTTTTATTCGTAGGCGTTTGGCTGATTTGTTGACCGTTCTTGCACTCTGCGCTAGGATCGTGTTTTCGTGTTGTTTGTTGTTGTGACATTCCTACCCGCCACGACTGGACATCTGTGAAAACGAGCTTTGTAGCTCATCGGATTCCTCCAGCAGAAGTCAAGATTCTGATAGTCTGATTGTAGCGGCCCAAATACTCGCAACGTGTGATGTTGATTCTGAAAATGTGGAGGGAAAAAACCGGGAGGACCTCGATAAAAATCCACATGACCACGGGGAGAGAGAGAGAGAGACACGCAAACTCCAAATATACAGCAGCAGGCGTTGTCAGAGTTGGGATCGAACCCACGACCTCCTGCCTGTATACCAGGCGAGGTAGTTAACATTTCACCACGGTGGCGAGGTTTTGTACACCAGGCGAGGTAAAATTTCGATTTTAAACTTTCGTGACTGCAGGGATTCATATTCTTGGTTCTTTCGGTAAAGTCACGTAGGAGGGAAATAATAAAATAATAAAAATAAAACATAATAAATTTTCGATTTAAAGCTTTCGTGACTGCAGGGATTCATATTCTTGGTTCTTTCGGTAAAGTCACGTAGGAGGGAAATAATAAAATAATACAAATACAACCTGATGATGATTGCTTGTGTTGCAATCGAAACATCGTGAGAATTTTATATTTTTATTATTTCCCTTCTACGTGACTTCAGGCGAGGTAGTTAACATTTCACCACGGTGACGATGCTTTGTACACCAGGCGAGGTAGTTAACATTTCACCACGGTGACGATGCTTTGTATACCAGGCGAGGTAGTTAACATTTCACCACGGTGACGATGCTTTGTACACCAGGCGAGGTAGTTAACATTTCACCACGGTGTCGATGCTTTGTATACCAGGCGAGGTAGTTAACATTTCACCACGGTGACGATGCTTTGTACACCAGGCGAGGTAGTTAACATTTCACCACGGTGGCGATGCTTTGTACACCAGGCGAGGTAGTTAACATTTCACCACGGTGACGATGCTTTGTACACCAGGCGAGGTAGTTAACATTTCACCACGGTGGTGATGCTTTGTACACCAGGCGAGGTAGTTAACATTTCACCACGGTGGCGATGCTTTGTACACCAGGCGAGGTAGTTAACATTTCACCACGGTGGCGATGCTTTGTATACCAGGCGAGGTAGTTAACATTTCACCACGGTGGCGAGACTTTATACACCAAGCGAGGTAGTTAACATTTCGCCACGTTGACTACCTCGCCAGGTACACGTGGCAGGCGTTTGAACATTTCCGTCTGGAATGATAACGGACACCCATTGGGGATGCCACTGCCCATGCTGACGCCGCCGGGGCAAACCCCGAGTCTCAGTTCGCACGGGGATGGGGGAATCTTTCGCATTTATCAGCTCAAGCACGACCCCCCCACCCACCCCACCCCCTACTGCCGGGTCAAGATAACGCGCGGTGCATATTTTCGGAGGGGAGGGGCGAGGGGGAGGGCGTTGTTTTTCGACACAAGAGAAAGACAGAGACAGAGAGAGAGATAGCGAGTGCGTGATAAGCTTGCACAAAAGAACCATGGGACCCGACATACTTTGAATGAAGCCACACCGATGGAAGGGAGTTCTTATCAGCCGCCACCCCCCTCCCCTCAACCCCCCCCCCTCCTCACTCCCTCCCCATTACCACGGGTGGATATGGGCCCTCTCAGAGGGAGACAGAGACGATATAAGTAATATTTAATAAGTATAACCCGTAAAAACAAAGTTTTTCACTATAAATCCTTTATATGCGTGGCGGCTAGAGTCCTCTCGTCCTCTGGCTTGAGATGGCTGCCACCTATGGGTCAGATGATTGTCTGCCAGTATTAAGCAATTGGTAATCAAATATTTAATTTGTTTTCCCTAAACAGTGTAAAATTTTGAAAAAAAAATTCACGAACATTAATTGTATCGCACAACGAGTCTGTGTGCAAAATGTCAGCTCGATTGGATCACGGGAAGTGGGTTAAAAACGACCGAAAGATTTGCACGGTCGTAAGCAAGCAAGCAATCACACAAGCAAGCAAGCGAACTTAATATAAAGGATTTAAAAATACTTTTTTTTTAAACACGCTTTAATGTACCGTACGAGTAATGGCAGAACTCCACGACTCCAGAAAGTGGCCCCGAAGCTTGCCACAACGTAAGTGACCGTGGCCGATTTACAGCCAACGTCAGTTGAGCGTGGACAATTAGACCCAAGCCGAAACATAACATATAAAAGCTTGTTTAAAAAATATATATTTTAGTTGTTATGATAGAATATAGTATTGTCATCAGTATGACATAAGTATACCAAGTTTGCAGTCGATACCATATTGGGAAGTGAGTTAAAATTGAGTTACAAGATTTGAGGATACAACTACAACGCCAACAACAACAGACAGAGTGAGTTAATGAAACGCGTGTTACGAAGCGATAGTGTACATAGCAGGCGGAATAATTGCAGACATCAACGATTTCATTATTTATTCCACACAACCACCCTCCAGATCTGTTTCGTCGGCGTTAATATTTTATCGTCAGATCTCGTCGAGATGGGTCGGTGCCTCGCGATGGTGAGAGAGACCTCCACGCACAAAGATAAAGACAAAGGTCCCCCCCTCCCCCGCCTCTCTCGTATAGCCTTAACGGACTGTTGGGGCAAGTGCTGTTAGCGAGGTAGAATCTACGAAGGCCGGCACTCACGCACACAAAGAAAAAGATCCCACCCCCGTATAGCCTTAACAGACTGTAGGGGCAAGTGCTGTTAGCGAGCACCTATAAAGGCCGGCACGGCACACGAGGGGGTGGGTGGCCAACACCACGCCCGACCGCCTTTGTCTCCCCAGTGGCGATGTTTACCCGTCGCACCAGGTACTAATTTGAGGCCGAGTCGACCTAGGGGAGGCCCAGAACCGGTTCAGATAATCGTCACTGGTGTTGGCCGTGAGCGGGAATCGAACTCGGGTCGTCAGGTTCGTAGCGCAAGCGTGGCGCTAACCGCTACACCACCGCTCACGCACACACACACGCGCACAGAATCCCCTTGACAATGAATAATGTTGGGTTTGCATTTAATTTGGCGACATTCCGGCTTGGGGAATGAAATGAAATGAAAAAACAACAACATCGGCGTGATAGAACAGCGCTGCCGCCTGCTTGGTGGACTTAGAGGTGACCTCTTCCAACAGATCTCGGAGGCAGCTCTCCGAAATCCACTTCCGCGGGCTCGTTTGCTACCACGGATGGGTTCTTTTTAAATCTTTTATATTAAGTTCACTTGCTTGCTTGCTTGCGCGCTTACGACCGTGCAAATCTTTCGGTCGTTTTTAAATCCTTTATATTAAGTTCACTTGCTTGCTTGCCTGCGCGCTTAGGACCGTGCAAATCTTTCGGTCGTTTTTTAACCCACTTCCCGTGATCCAATCGAGCTGACATTTTGCACACAGACTCGTTGTGCGTGACACTTGATTTTCGCGAAAATTTGTTACACTTTTTAGGTTAAAAAATATATATATATTTAATTACCAATTGCTTAATGGTAGCAGGCAATCATCTGACCCATAGGTGGCAGCCATCTCAAGCCAGAGGACGAGAGGACTCTAGCCGCCCGTATCAAAGACCAATGTGGGCTGGGTTGTGGCCCATTGAACACGCATATAAAGGATTTATAGTGAAAAACTTTGTTTTTACGGGTTAATTTTTTTTACTGCGCTGCGAGATTTCCGAATGGATTCTTTGTCTCGTAGCGACGCGACACAATGGGTGGGATAACAATGGAGGACGGGAACAATGGTTATTATGATTATTCTGTTTTAAACAATGGCCATGTTTTTCATCATCAGAAGGAATCACTTTTAAACATGCAAAATAAAACAAACTTTACACTCAACACGTGGTCAGCCAGCTGAAGCCAGTTCATAAACAACAGCCGTGATAACAGCACCCGCAGAGAGAGATAGACTCACCCACCACCCACTCAGCTCACCCTCCCAGTTCACCCACCACCCCACTCAGCTCACCCATCCAGCTCACCCACCCACCCGCTCAGCTCACCCACACACCACTCAGCTCACCCGCCCAGCTCACCCACCACCCCACTCAGCTCACCCATCCAGCTCACCCACCCACCCGCTCAGCTCACCCACACCCCACTCAGCTCACCGTCCCAGCTCACCCACCACCCCGCCCAGCTCACCCACCACCCCGCTCAGCTCACCCACCACCCCACCCAGCTCACCCACCACCCCGCTCAGCTCACCCACCACCCCGCTCAGCTCACCCACCACCCCACCCAGCTCACCCACTCAGCTCACCCGCTCAGCTCACCCACCACCCCGCTCAGCTCACCCACCACCCCACTCAGCTCACCCACACCCCACTCAGCTCACCCGCTCAGCTCACCCACCACCCACTTAGCTCACCCACCACCCCGCTCAGCTCACCCACCACCCCGCTCAGCTCACCCACCACCCCACTCAGCTCACCCGCTCAGTTCACCCACCACCCACCCAGCTCACCCACCACCCCGCTCAGCTCACCCACCACCCCGCTCAGCTCACCCACCACCCCACCCAGCTCACCCACTCAGCTCACCCGCTCAGCTCACCCACCACCCCGCTCAGCTCACCCACCACCCCACTCAGCTCACCCACACCCCACTCAGCTCACCCACTCAGCTCACCCACCACCCACTCAGCTCACCCACCACCCACTCAGCTCACCCGCCACCCACTCAGCTCACCCACCACCCACTCAGCTCACCCACCCACCCACTCAACTCAACTCACCCACCCACCCGCTCAGCTCACCCACCCACCCGCTCAGCCGCCCGCCTGCTCCCTCAGCTCATCCGCCCGCTCATCTTATCAACATCAACCCCGCCCGCTCATCAAACGGCCCCAACAACATCTGCATTCCAGATCGCCGCGTTGAATCTTTATGTCTTCCAGACGGGTCCACTCCAGCGGGCCGCGTGGGGTTCTCAATAGGAGGAAGAGGAGGGGGGTGGTGGTGGGAGGAGGGGGTGGTGGTGGTGGGAGGAGGAGGAGGGGGTGGTGGTGGTGGTGGGAGGAGGAGGAGGTGGGGAAGAGGGGTGGGGGGGAGATGCAAGCGGGGAGAGGGCGCGGGGGAGGTTCGGTGCTGAGTCTGCTGACCTATCGAGAGAGCTGCGCGCGTGAGAGAGTTTGAGCGAGTGGAGGAGGATGGGGGCTGTGGGCGTGGTACACGTGGGGGTGGTGTGGGGTAGTGTGGGCACGCAGGAGAGGGAGGGAGGGGTGGAGGGCGGGGAGAGCGAGCCATCAGCGGAGTGAGTGAGCAGTGCGAGAGGATCTTGGACAGAAGGTGAGAAGGAGGTTGTTCATCGGAGTGTAGAGGCTGCGCTGAATTCATTCGAGAGTGGAGGTTTGGTGGTGGTGGTGGTGGTGGGAGGGAGGGAAACTTCGTAGCGCAGTTCGCTGCTCAAGCCGCCCGGGGCAGATGGCAGAGTTCACGTGAACAAAGGCAAAGAGGCAAGAGTTTGGCAGTGACACACACAGAGAGAGAGAGATTATAATACACAAACACAGAGTCTCACACACAGAGAGAGTCTCACACACAGAGTCTCACACACAAACACACAGACTTCCACACACAGAGAGAGAGAGTCTCAAACACCCACAGAGTCTCAAACACACACACAGAGTCACACACACAGAGAGTCTCACACAGAGAGTCTCACACACAGAGAGACACACACACACAGAGTCTCACACAGAGAGAGAGAGAGACACACACAGAGAGTCTCAAACACACAGTCTCACACACAGAAGCTCACATACACAGTCTCTCACACACACAGAGCCTCACACACACACACAGAGCCTCACACACACACACACAGAGCCTCACACACACACAGAGCCTCACACACACACACACACAGAGTATCACACACACAGAGAGAGTCACACACACACAGAGCCTCACACACACACAGAGTATCACACACACAGAGAGAGTCACACACACAGAGTATCACACACACAGAGCGCCCGTGCGCAACAACGTGAGCGAGAAAAACGCTCAAACTCTCTCCAAGTGAGTGAACGAGCTCTCCTCCTCCTCCTCCTTATCTCTGTGCCGTGAAATCGTTGGGACCATCACCACCACCACCACCATCAACAACCACCATCAACAACCACCATCAACAACCACCACCACCATCAACAACCACCATCAACCACCACCACCGACCACCCGCTCGAGGAAGGCCGTCGCTTCGCCTGTGGTGCGGAATAACCCAGCCGAGTTCCAGGCGACCTACTTACTGCGGAGTTCGAGGTAATCACCATCTCCACCATCTCCACCATCTCCACCATCTCCACCATCTCCACCATCTCCATCACCTTCACCATCTCCATCATCTTCACCATCTCCACCATCTCCACCATCTCCACCATCTTCACCATCTCCACCATCTTCACCATCTCCACCATCTCCACCATCTTCACCATCTCCACCATCTCCACCATCTTCACCATCTCCATCATCTCCACCATCTTCACCATCTTCACCATCTCCACCATCTTCACCATCTCCACCATCTCCACCATCTTCACCATCTCCATCACCTTCACCATCTCCATCATCTTCACCATCTCCACCATCTCCACCATCTCCACCATCTTCACCATCTCCACCATCTTCACCATCTCCACCATCTCCACCATCTTCACCATCTCCACCATCTCCACCATCTTCACCCTCTCCACCATCTCCACCATCTTCACCACCTCCATCACCTTCACCATCTCCATCATCTTCACCATCTCCACCATCTCCACCATCTCCACCATCTCCACCATCTCCATCATCTTCACCATCTCCATCATCTCCACCATCTCCATCACCTTCACCATCTCCATCATCTTCACCATCTCCACCATCTCCACCATCTCCACCATCTCCACCATCTCCATCATCTTCACCATCTCCATCATCTTCACCATCTCCACCATCTCCACCATCTCCACCATCTCCATCACCTTCACCATCTCCATCATCTCCACCATCTCCATCACCTTCACCATCTCCACCATCTTCACCATCTCAATCACCTTCACCATCTCCATCATCTTCACCATCTTCACCATCTTCACCATCTCCACCATCTTCACCAGCTCCACCCTCTTCACCATCTTCACCATCTCCATCACCTTCACCATCTCCACCATCTCCATCATCTTCACCATCTCCACCATCTCCACCATCTTCACCATCTCCACCATCTTCACCATCTTCACCATCTCCATCATCTCCACCATCTCCATCACCTTCACCATCTCCACCATCTTCACCATCTCCACCATCTCCACCATCTCCACCATCTTCACCATCTCAATCACCTTCACCATCTCCACCATCTCCACCATCTCCACCATCTCCACCACCATCTCCACCATCTTCACCATCTTCACCATCTTCACCATCTCCACCATCTTCACCATCTCCACCATCTTCACCATCTCCATCACCTTCACCATCTCGATCATCTTCACCATCTCCACCATCTCCACCATCTCCACCCTCTCCACCATCTCCACCACCTCCACCATCTCCACCATCTCCTTGGTGATGTCGGGGAGTGTCACGCCTGCGTTCGGCGCGTCTCCTGGGGGCCTCCCGCCTAGGTCGACTCAGCCTCAAATAAGTAACACTGCCCGATGCGGTGTGTAAAAATCGCCAGTGGGGAGACAAAGGCGGCCGAGTCGTGGTGCTGGCCACCCTCCCCCTTCCGTATAGGTCGCTGCTAACAGCACTTGCCCCAAACCGGCTGTTGTGAGCCGTGTCAATGCAGTGCTCGCTACGGACACTTGCCCCAATAGTCAAGGGAAGGCTACGCGGGGAATATTTGCCTTGTTTTTGTTCGCCGTGCCCGGCCAAACATCCTCGTGTAAGCTACACGGTGGGGTGGGTGGAATCGTTTGTCTCTTTGTGTGTGTGCGCGCGTGTGTGCATAGGTGCTCGCTAACAACACTCGCCCTGGCAGTCAGCACTGCTGTGGTGGTTGGTTGGTGGGGGGGGGGGGGGTGCTTCCTGTGTGTGCGTAGCTGCACAGTAACGGCACTTGTCCCCAACGGTGTGCGCAGCTATATAGGGGATCTTTGTCTCTTGTGCGTGCGATCTGGAGTAACGGTGGGGGGTGGTGGTGGGGGGGGGAGGGAGCGGTGGCGCCGCGGTTAGCGCACCAACACCACCAGTGGCGATTATCTGAACCGATTCCTGGGCCCCCTCCCCCTAGGTCGACTCGGCCTCGAATGAGTGCCTGGTGCGACGTGTAAACATCGCCGTCGGGGAGACAAAGGCGGCCGGGCGTGGTCGCTGGCCACCCACCCACCCCCTCGTGCGCCGTGCCGGCCTTCATAGGTGCTACTCGCGAACAGCACTTGCCCCAACAGTCTGTTACAGGCTATGCGGGGGACCTTTGTCTTTGTGTGCGTGAGTGCCGGCCTTCATAGGTGCTACCACCACCACCACCGCCACAGCAGCAGCTGCTGCTGCTCGCTGGCTTGCTGCTTGCTGCTTACTCGCCCAGGAGTTCTTGCCCCAACAGTCCGTGGAAGGCTGTAACGGAGGAGGAGGAGCGGGGCTGGGGACCTTCATTGTGGGGTGACGGGCACAAGAGGCCCCACGAATGGGTGACATCGGCGGCAGGGGGGGGGGCGGCGATTTGGCGGATGGTCAAAAACTCGTACGGCCTTGGGGTTTTAGGTTTGGGAATTTTTTGAAAAACAGGAAAAGCTTTCTCTTCCTCCTGCCCCCCACCACCGACTCTCCACCGCGTTGCCCCCCCCCCCCACCACCTCGAACTTCTCGCCCCCCCCCCATCTCGCACTCACCACAAGTTTATTTTCTCAGAAATGCCACCACCACACAGAGTGGTTTTCATAGGAGCAGCGCGCGGTCGTTGTGGGTAGGTGGTTGGGTGGGTGGTTGGGTGGGTGGGTAGGTGGTTGGGTGGTTGGGTGGGAGGGTGGGTGGGTGGTTGGGTGGATGGGTAGGTGGTTGGATGGGTGGTTGGGTGGGTGGGTGGATGGGTAGGTGGTTGGGTGGGTAGGTGGTTGGATGGGTAGGTGGTTGGATGGGTGGGTAGGTGGTTGGATGGCTGGTTGGGTGGGTGAGTAGGTAGGTGGGCGGGTGGGTGGATGGGTAGGTGGTTGGGTGGGTAGGTTGGAGGGTGGGTGAGTAGGTGGCTGGGTGCGTGGGTGGGTAGGTGAGAGAGAGAGATCCGTGTTATATTGGCGAATGTTTAAAGCTGTTAAAGACCCTTTGTCCCCTTTTAAATTCTTCTCGTCGAGTTAAAGCCGTTTGCTAATAAACCTCTTAAAATAGCGCATTGATTCATCTCTAATCTCGTCTGCGCCTCCCAGCTCGCATCGAACGCCATCTCTCCTCTGTCCAATGGACATCTCTCTCGTTACTCTCTGGTTCTTTCAGTAAAGTCGCGTAGGTAGAAAATAAAATAAAATCTCTCTCGTTCACTCCACCCGACTCAGCAACCACATCGCTCTCGTCTCCTCACACCGAACTGCGTCTCTCGCTTTGTTCCCACTTCTCGGCTCTCGCGACTTTACGCCTCGCCACCATCTCGTCTGTCGACTACACGTGCACGTTTCTTTACATTTAACTGCGGGGGTGACGTTGGTGGTGGGTGGTGGAGCGGGCAGGGGTGGGGGAGGGCGCTAAAACTGAATTCCTGCTCCGTGACTTCTGCAGTGGCTCCAGGCCGGGTTTTGTTGTTGTTGTTCAAACCCCACTTCTCTCGGACACCACCAACACCACAGCCACCATCATCATCAACAACCACCACGTTCGCCAATTTCCTCCTCCCTGCCCGCCCCAAGGCGAGTCAACTCGTTCCACGCCGCCGAGTTGAGCGAATCACGGCTGCTGCTGCTGCTGCTGCTGGTGGTGGCCGTGGGCCGGAATCGAACTCGGGTCTCGGGAGGTTCCACAGCGCGGCACTGACCGCTTTGTCTGGAGTGCGAGTGTCGAGTTCGCGGCGCTGCAGAGGTCAGCGTTGCGCCCCGAACCCGGCAGCCCGAGTTCGATTCCGGCTCACGACCCGTTGCCAAGTGGCGATGATCTGAACTGGTCCCGGGCCTCAAATGGGTACCTGTTGCGATGTGTAGCGAACATCAGTACTGGGGGGAAGACAAAGGCGGCCGGGCGTGGTTCTGGCTACCCACCTCGTGCGCCGTGCCGGCCTTCATATGGTGCTGCTCGTAACAGCACTTGCCCCAACAGTCCGTGGCAGGCTACACGGGGAGATCTTTGCCGTTGTGTGTTCTCCCCCTGTCCGACACGGGCTTCCTCGTGCCTCCCCGGTTTCCTTTCCACGGATTAAAAACATCCCACGCCAGGTCACCGCGGCGGCGCATCGTGGCATCCTCCGACTGTAAATTCACTCACTCCCTCGACAACAATTCACTCACTTCCTCTACAATTCACTCACCCCCTCGACAATTCACTCACTCTACGACTCACTCACTCCCTCTACAATTCACTCACTCCCTCGACAATTCACTCACTCCCTCTACAATTCACTCACTCTACAAATCAATCACTCTACAACTCACTCACTCCCTCTACAATTCACTCACTCCCTCGACAATTCACTCACTCTACGACTCACTCACTCCCTCTACAATTCACTCACTCCCTCGACAATTCACTCACTCTACAACTCACTCTCTCTACAATTCAATCGCGATGATTTCGTCGCTGTAAATTCACTGGCTCCCTCTTCTATGGATGGCGCGAAGTGTTTTTGCCCAAAGCACGCACGCACCCACCCACCCTCTTCTGCAGCAGCAGCGGTTCTTCTTAACCTCGAGGTGCGAGATTCCTCTTTCTGGAGGTGCGAGACGTGGCCAGATGTTTGTATTTTTCGAAGGTAAATCATCGAAAACACAAAGTAAGCGAGGGCACGTGAGTCCGACTAACTTTGTTTCATCGCACCTAGTGTATTTATTAACATTTAAAACAATATACGTTTGAGGACTGAATGGGTGCAAGGGCTGCAGTTAAAGTTAAGAACCGCGGCTCTTACAGCATCGTAACCATTCGTTCCTCTTTAGGGGGTGGGGTGCGTGAAGAATGCGTCTCGAGTTTGTATTATTTTTGTTTATTGCGGCAGGAGGGTAAGAAGAGCTTTTAGTCCAAACCGCTTTGCGCCAGACCTTTTTTTTGTAAAGTCAATCATTGACTTCGAAGCTTGACACCTCTAACCCCCCACCCACCCCCCCAACACACACACACTCTGTTAATCTCACTCAATTACCTCCAGACTCATTTGCAGCTCCCGAGCGAGCGACGAGTGCATCCCAGGTAATGAGCGCTCCTCGCGCTTGCCTGACGAGATGACTGAGGTCCGCTTAACGGACGGAAAAACGGGGGCAAATGACGCGAAGGCAAATATTGAAACCGACAAAGGACCGGGTTGGTGATTCAGAGGGCCGAGAGAGAGAGAGACGCTGAGCCGGAAACCGCTGAGCTCACTCAACCTGGGTTTGAATCTTGGCAGTGGCTATGCTGGTTCAGAGGGCCCAGAGAGAGAGAGATGCTGATCCAGTAACCGCTGAGCTCACTCAGCCTGGGTTTGAATCCTGACAATGGCTATGCTGGTTCAGAGGGCCCAGAGAGAGAGAGATGCTGATCCAGTAACCGCTGAGCTCACTCAGCCTGGGTTTGAATCCTGGCAATGGCTATGCTGGTTCAGAGTGCCCAGAGAGAGAGATGATGATCCTGAAACCGCTGAGGTCACTCAACCTGGGTTTGAAACTTGGCAATGGCTATGCTGGTTCAGAGCCCCCAGAGAGAGAGACACTGGTCCTGAAACCGCTGAGCTCACTCAACCTGGGTTTGAATCTTGGCCGTGGCTATGCTGGTTAAGAGGGCCCAGAGAGAGACACTGGTCCTGAAACCGCTGAGCTCACTCAGCCTGGGTTTGTATCTTGGCAGTGGCTATGCTGGTTAAGAGGACCCAGAGAGAGAGAGATGCTGATCCAGTAACCGCTGAGCTCACTCATCTTGGGTTTGAATCCTGGCAATGGCTATGCTGGTTAAGAGGACCCAGAGAGAGACACTGGTCCTGAAACCGCTGAGCTCACTCAGCCTGGGTTTGAATCCTGGCAATGGCTATGCTGGTTCAGAGGACCCAGAGAGACACACTGGTCCTGAAACCGCTGAGCTCACTCAGCCTGGGTTTGTATCTTGGCAGTGGCTATGCTGGTTAAGAGTGCCCAGAGAGAGATGATGATCCTGAAACCGCTGAGGTCACTCAACCTGGGTTTGAAACTTGGCAGTGGCTATGCTGGTTCAGAGGACCCAGAGAGAGATGATGATCCTGAAACCGCTGAGGTCACTCAGCCTGGGTTTGAAACCTGGCAGTGGCTATGCTGGTTCAGAGGGCTCAGAGAGAGACACTGGTCCAGAAACCGCTGAGCTCACTCAACCTGGGTTTGAATCCTGGCAATGGCAATGCCCTTAAAAGGGCTGGGTTTGCCAACTAGATGTGGCGGTGATGCAGGAAGTAATATAAACGCAGAGACCTACAGTGAGGGCGATAAAGGCAGCGGAGGAGGAGGAGGAGGAGGGGAGTTCAAGTACAGCGCACGGGGCAAACAAGCAATAGGGGGGTGGGGGGTGCGGCGGTTTATGGGACTGGAAACTTTGCGCTCGCAGGTGTTTGAAATCCGAATGCTCTATTGACGCAGTGCGGCGGCCACGGTAGAGTTTTGACCGCCATTTATATATTTATTTATTTGTATGACCCCCTCACCCCCGAGGGGGTGTGGGAGGGGGCAAATCACACTGTGTGCCCCCCCCCCCACTCCCCAAAGCGCGGGGCCCGGGGCAGTCGCCACGATTCGCCGTACCCTAGAGACGAGGCTTTTAACTGGTAAGATTGAAACAAAATAGCTGAGTTTTATTTGTATACTTTTTTAAAGTTATTTGTTTACCTTCCCTATACTTTGCACTCTTGTCGTGCTTTTTTAAATAATAATGTTTCACCATTGGAACCTCATTTGCCAGTAAAAAATATGATAATTGGTTTTTATCCTTCTATCTGGCAACAAAACTGATACCCAGAGCTCTCATACTCTGATGGTGCATTGTCTTTGAGTTGTGCGCCTTTTGGCGTCATCTGGTCCAACACCATGTGAGACTAGGCTCTAAGGAAAGCTGTCTCGGGTGTGGACCAATCAACTTCAAGGACAGTGCACATTATCAAAGTTATGTCTTTTCTTTGTATTATGACTGCAGGTATTGCGGTCTATACAAACATGACTCCTTGTAAAAAGGTGTCAGTTTTGTTGCCAGATAGAAGGGTAAAAAACCAATTATCATATTTTTACTGGCAAATGAGGTTCCCATAGTGTAGATGCTTGCCCCGAGCTCTCATACTCTGATGGTGCATTGTCTTTGAGTTGTGCGCCTTTTGGCGTCATCTGGTCCAACCCATGTGAGACTAGGCTCTAAGGAAAGTTGTCTCGGGTGTGGACCAATCAACTTCAAGGACAGTGCACATTATCAGAGTTATGTTTTTTGTTTGCATTATGAGTGCAGGTATTGTGGTCTATGTAAACATGACTCTTTGTAAAAAAAGATGTCAGTTTTGTTGCCAGATAGAAGGGTAAAAAAACAATTATCACAATAATAATGTTTGTCGTCATAACGTTCTGAACCCCGTGCCACGTACTGGACATCTGTAAAAAAAAACACAAGAGCTTTAGAGCTCACCGGATTCCTCCTGCAGGCTAAATACATATTCTGATTCTGACACAACAACAACAAAATGAGCTCAACCATATGCGGCACCGTCTGACGCTGGTGTCGCCACGCTTGCGTTGTGGCCGAAACGTCGTGAGAATTATTTTATTATGTTCTATTTTTATTATTTTATTATTTCCATTCTACGTGACTTTACCGAAAGAACCAAGAAGATTAGGATGAGGTGGTTTTTTTTTTGGTAAACCGAGAAACATTTTGACCCAAATTTTTCCCGTTGAATGATTTTTTTGTGTAAGCGTTTTTTTTTTCTTTCAAACAGAGGCATAATCATTCGGTCCGTCTGTCTGTCCGTCGGTCCGTCTCAACCAATACATTCTCAGAAAATGTTGAGAAATCAATTGTGACATACTCTTTGTTTTTGTCGGTAAAGTCACGTAGGTAAAACAATCAATAAAATAAAATAAATGAAAACAACTAAATTAAATCACGACGTTTCGGAGGCAACACAAGCTTCCTTCATCAGATATAAAAAAGGCACAGCTAAATAACTGTGAAAGCTTCAAATCTAAAATCAATTGTGATTCATATTCCCTTCCGCACGCAACACGGGGATTGAAATAATGACAGATTCGTTATTTTTCACTCACCCTCTCTACAATTCACTCACCCCCTCTACAATTCACTCACTCTACAACTCACTCACTCCCTCTATAATTCACTCACTCTACAATTCACTCACCCCCTCTACAATTCACTCACTCTACAACTCACTCACTCCCTCTATAATTCACTCACTCTACAATTCACTCACTCTACAAATCACTCACCCCCTCTACAATTCACTCACTCCCCCTACAATTCACTCACTATACAAATCACTCACCCCCTCTACAATTCACTCACTCCCTCTACAATTCACTCACTATACAATTCACTCCCTCTACAATTCACTCCCTCTACAATTCACTCACCCCCTCGACAATTCACTCCCTCGACAATTCACTCCCTCTACAATGCACTCACCCCCTCGACAATTCACTCCCTCTACAATTCACTCCCTCTACAATTCACTCCCTAATGGCATATTCGTTATTTTATTTTAATTTTTTTATTAGTTTTTTTCTGTGTTTACCTCTAACTTGGCGTCCTAGACGACCAACCCCAGCTTCACCCCGTGCCAGAGACCGCTTGACGCAGCGATCAACCGCTCACGGGGCGACGCTCGGCACGTTACCAAGGCCGTGAAGGAGTGCAGGGAAACTCAGCGCGGCCTCGCGTCCCACGGAGGTTTAACAAAACGAAATTATTGACACGAGCACGTCAGAGACTCCGCGTCGAAACGCTCGCTCGAGGGTCGGTCGCGTGACCGGGGGAGAGAACGGAGCGGCAGCCGGAGGAGAGGAGTACGCGCGCCCGAGAGGAGACGGAGCGGTGAAATGGGCTCATGCGGAGATTGCCTGTCTGGGACCGTTGCATTGCGGCACAGCGAGGGATGGCGACGGGTGTTTGGGAGGCCTTCATCCAGCAGTGGATTGATCGTGGCTGTGGATGGTGATGGTGATGATGAGAGCATTGTTGAGACTGATTACACTGGTCAACAAAAAAAAATTCTGGCCTGGAGTTTTGCAGCTGTTTTGCAGACTAATTTCAGGGTGCTGATTCCAAATCTGATCTCAGATTTGCTCTATCACATCTCATTTTTAAATCCTTTGTATTAAGTTCACTTGCGTGCTTGCTTGCTTGCTTGCTTACGACCGTGCAAATCTTTCGGTCGTTTTTTAACCCACTTCCCGTAATCCAATCGAGCTGACATTTTGCACACAGACTCGTTGAGTGTGACAATTTATTTTCGTGAAAAAAAAATTCCAAAATTTTCAACATTTTAGGGAATTTTTTTTATATTTAATTACCCATTGCTTAATGGTGGCAGGCAATCATCTGACCCATAGGTGGCAGCCATCTCAAGCTAGAGGACGAGAGGACTCTAGCCGCCACGCATATAAAGGATTTATAGTGAAAAACTTTGTTTTTACGGGTTGATTTTTTATGCTATCGGCATACCCCATTTTCATTGATTTTACCCGAAATTAACTCTGTCACTTATGATTTCAAGTTGTTGCGAGTCAGTGACTGCTTTAGTGTTAAAATATGGTGCTGTATTTTTAAGATAGTGTGTTTATAATATCATTTTATGTAGATATCTACATTTATTTAATATTCTTTTTCTGCAGTTTTTATTGAAAACGCAATATTTGATATCTCAAAAACCTGATGTGATAGACAAAAAATTTATGCCAGATTTGGAATCATCACCCCAAAATTACCTTAAAACCGTTGGAATACCTTACGCCAGAAAGAGTGTGTTGACCAGTGTTATCTCTCTCTCTCTTTTAATGTAGAGCTATAATAAAATGCGATGACATCATTTTGTTTTAGAAAGCAGAAGTGATGAATCCCCCGTGACAAATCATGGGCTGAGCAATACAAATCAGTCACCTGCAACTGAGCGTGGCTCTGCGCCCCGGAAACGTGGGCCAAATTCCTGCGCCAAGAATTAGCGCCATCGGGGGGGCGAGGGGGGTTTGGTGGCCGTGCGACGAACGTTCGCAGTCCGTACGGCAGGCCGGCTGGGGCAGTGCTGCCCCCTTTGCTGTGCGGGACCGCAGGTCACGTGCTGAAGCGAGCTCTTAGAGGTAGCTCCTTGATATCCGCTTCTGCAGATCGAGCGCCGCCTGGGCTGCCCGCTCCCGTCCAGAAGTTCGCGACGTTTCGGCCTCGCCCCCCACCCCCCCCCCAACAGGAACGCGATGGTGGGGGGGGGGGGGTGCGCAGCGGTGGCCGCCGCTATATTTGGGAGGCTCGCTGGAGGCCCTGCGTTGGGTTACGCGTGCAATGTGTGTGTGTGTCAGTGTTTGTGTGTCTGTGTGTGAGTGTCTGTGTGTGAGTGTCTGTGTGTGAGTGTTTGTGTGTCTGTGTGTGAGTGTGTGTGTGTGTCAGTGTTTGTGTGTCTGTGTGTGAGTGTGTGTGTGTCAGTGTGTCAGTGTTTGTGTCTGTGTGTGAGTGTGTGTGTGTGTCAGTGTGTATGTGTGTCAGTGTTTGTGTGTCTGTGTGTGAGTGTGTGTGTATGTCAGTGTGTGTGTGTGTCAGTGTTTGTGTGTCTGTGTGTGAGTGTGTGTGTGTGTCAGTGTTTGTGTGTCTGTGTGTGAGTGTGTGTGTGTGTCAGTGTTTGTGTGTCTGTGTGTGAGTGTGTGTGTGTGTGTCAGTGTGGGCCCTCCGGACAGGCAAGGCTGCGTTGACTGGGTCATGTAGCCCGCATGCCCAGCCACCGCATGCACAAACAGCTTTTGTTCGGCAGGATCGAGGGGGTTAAACGGGCGCGGCACGGGCTAGAGAAGAAATGGAGTGATGTGGTACAGGAGGACGTGGAGCTGAGTGGACTTGACGATGACTGGTACCAGCGGTGTCAAGATCGGCCTCTGTTGAGGAGGCTCGTGAAGGACGCTACTGGGCAGTTGGAGGTAGTCGCCCTCCAACAACAACGGAGGGCGGAGGAGCGACGCTCACAACAACGAGCGGAGCGCCGGGTGGCTAAAGCACAGCAAGTTGGCACAGTAGGGGGCACAGGTGGTGCATCAGCCAGTCGTCTCAATCATCTCAGTCAGTCGACCCGTGGCACCTGCTAGGTCTGCCCCGTGACCTTCTGCCAGCGGGCGTTCGACACTTCACGTGGCCTCAAGGTGCACTTGGCCTGGCACAAGCGTCGTGGTGACGTCATCGCCACTTAGTGGCGAATGGCGGTTGTTGTTGTTGTGTGTGAATTGTGCGTATGAGGAGTGGTAGTGTCGCGGTTAGCGCGTTGCGCTACGGACCTGGTGACACGAGTTCGATTCCCGCTCACGGCCATCGACACCGGTGACGATTATCTGAACTCGTGCTGGGCCTCCCCTAGGTCGACTCAGCCTCAAATGAACCTTATGGCGGGACCCCGGGGTCTCGCCATAAGGTTCGAATGAGTACCTGGTGCGATGTGTAAAAACAGCGCCGCTCAGGAGACAAAGGCGGCCGGGCGTGGTGCTGGCCACCCACCCCCTCGTGTGCCGTGCCGGCCTTCACAGGTGCTGATGCAGTCTGATCTTGTCAAATGCAGTGCCGGATTATATCCTCGTAGCACAAGTAGCTACATAATGCTACGGGGCCCTGCACTTTCAAGGGCCCCACGTTAAATGCTTTCAAGCTATCAATTCCGGTTCGATGACTCTGCACTTGCTCTATTACTATAGTACTATACCGCCTTCAACTTTTACGAACGACTGGATGTGTAAGGTTAGCGATTTGTCGTATTATCTGGCTGTATAGCAAATGCAAAATACAATTACTTTACTACGCAACTAAGAATATTGTGTTTTAATATTAATATGCTAAAAGCCCCGCACTTCGCTTAATCCGGCACTGGTCAAATGTCGGACACTTTGTCACGCGCCTGCAAAACGGTGGCACGGGGCACAACAAAGAACAACAAAGGAAGCACTACACAATTGTACGCACACGTACACAATTGTGATGCCGATGTAGGATGGTAGAGCGTCTTGTGCAGCCTGTAACAGACTTGTCGGGGCAAGTGCTGTTTTGCGAGCAGCACCTATGAAGGCCGGCACGGCACACGAGGGGGTGGGTGGCCAACATCACGCCCGGCCGCCTTTGTCTCCCCAGTGGTGACGTTTTACACACCCCGCACTGGGTAACTCGTTTTTTGAGGCTGAGTCAACCTAGGGAATGCCCAGGACCGGTTCAGATAATTATCGTCACTGGTGTTGGCCTTGAGCGGGAATCGAACTCGGGTCGCCGGGTTCACAGCTACACTACCGCTCCCCTAACACACACACGCATACACCTGCGCGTGTATGCGTGTATGCGTGCGTGTGTATGCGTGTGTGTGAATGCGTGCGTGTGTGTGCGTGTGCATGTATGGGTGTAAGGGTATGTGTGTATGCGTGTAAAGGTGTGCGTGTGTGCGTGTATGCGTGTGCGTGTGTGTATGGGTGTGTGTGTGCGTGTGTGTGCGCGTGTGTGTATCTGGGTGTGTGCATGTGTGTGTGCATGTGTGTGTGTGTAAGGGAGCGGTCCGGATATTTCAGCACAGGAACGGCTTCACAGGCTGAGTCACGACAAAGACAAAGGTCCCCCGTGTAGCCTTGAACCGACTTGCCGGGGCCAAGTGCTGTTACCGAGCGCGATAACGTTACGAAGGCCGGCACGGCACACGATGGGGCACGGGGGGGGGGGGGGGCTAACACCACGCCCAGCCACCTTTGTCTCCCCAGTTCAGATGTTTACACACCGCACCAGGCACTTATTTGAGGCTGAGTCGACCTCGGGGCGGAGGTCCATGACCGGTTCAGATAATCGTCGCTTGGGTTTTGTGGCCGTGAGCGGGAATCGAACTCGGGTCGCCGGGTTCGTAGCGCGGCGCGCTCACCGCTCCACACGTACTGGCTGACTCATTTAAGGCTGAGTCGACCCAGGGGAGTGACTCCTAGAGCGTCACGAGCTGCGTGTGTTATTGTTGTTGTTTTACCGAGTCTCAAGACTTCTTCACGGGAGGGTCCTGCAGTGGAGGGAGCGATGCTGCTGCTGATTCTGCTGCTGCTACTGCTGTGGGGCCGTCCATAAATGACGTCATGCACCTGGGGGGGGGGGGTGTCAGACATTTGTGACGATGTGTGACGAGGGGGGGGGTTTGAGAGATGTGACGTCACATCAACAAACGAAACTTTAAATAAATATAGACAACACGTTCTACTTAATTAAATAGACTTTTATAAATAAATGTTTTCTCCTACAACATCAGAGTGCAGCGCCACATTAAATAGGCACTACAATGACAATAGTTTAAAGCGATTTGAAGCATGTTTTATTTTTTTGGGGGGGGGGCAGAGCTTTGTGACGTCATATTTGAGGGGGGGGGGTCTCAAAAATCGTCCAAAATCGCGTGACGTAATTTATGGACGGCCCCTGTGTGGAATCCCAATCGAGTAACTTGCAGTAGAAATCTTTCACCAATGGGGGTATTTCACCAATACCGGTTACGTAATGTTGCTTGTGTGTGTGCTCACGCATGCATGCATCCGGTGGTGTAGCGGGTAGCACAACGCTGCGCTATGAACCCGACGACCCGAGTTCGATTCCCGCTCACGGCCAATACCAGTGACGATTATCTGAACCGGTCCCGGGCCTCCCCTAGGTCGACTCAGCCTTAAATGAGTACCTGGTGCGGTGTGTAAACATCGCCACTGGGGAGACAAAGGCGGTCGGGCGTGGTGCTGGCCACCCACCCCCTCGTGTACCGTTCCGGCCTTCGTACGTGCTCACTAACAGCACTTGGCCCTTCAGTCTGTTAAGGCTATACGGGGGATCTTTATCTTTGTTTACGAGAGAGATAGGTGGCTGCGTCTGGTCTCGGCGCACTTCACGAGGCAAGCCGCGCTGGGCCTGGCTCTGTGCACCGATGGGAACACGCGCCGCGAGTTGGTCGGGGGGAGATACTTGAATCCATCTGTGCGGAGCCCTGATGGTTAGCCCCTCCTCTCGTGTGTGCGCGGGGTTGCTCCGGGTATGGTGATGATAATGATGGTAACAGCGATGATGATGACGACGATGATGGTAACAGCGATGTTGATGATGACGATAATGATGGTAACAGCGATGTTGATGATGGTGGCAACGATGATGGTAACAGCGATGTTGATGATGATGATAGTGATGGTAACAGCGATGTTGATGATGGCGGCGATGATGATGATGATACAAATGATGGTGACGATGACGATGATGTCAATGATGATGCTGACTGTTGACTGTGAATACAATGATGACAATGACGATGGTGGCAATGATGATGATGATTACGATGACAATGATGACGATGATTATGATGACAATGACGGTTACAATGATGACAATGACGGTGACAATGACGACGGCGGTGACATTGACGGTGTCCGCTGTCGCTCCGCAGATCATCTGAAGCCGAGGGCCATGCAGTCGGTGGGCGGCCCGGCGATGCTCTCCCGGCAGACGTCGCTCGGCTCGGCCGGCGACCTCATCGTCGGCCGCAACCACCACTGCCACCCGCAGCAGCTGGCGAGCGTGCGCGCCGCACAGGTACAGCGCTGGCACCGCACAGCACCACCACGCACAGCGCCACCGCCATGGCCACAACCACCGTCGCCGCAACCACCACCGTGCGCAGCACTGGGACAGCCGCCACCACCATCGCTTCCATCGCCATCGCCACCACCACTGCCACCACCACCACCATCGTCACCACCACTGCCACCACCATCGCCATCTCCATCGCCACCACCGCCTCCATCACCACAGCCTCCATTACCATCGCCACTACCACTGCCGCCACCATCGCCACCACCGCCTCCATCACCACAGCCTCCATTACCATCGCCACTACCACTGCCGCCACCATCGCCACCACCGCCTCCATCACCACAGCCTCCATTACCATCGCCACCACAGCCTCCATCACCATCGCCATCATCGCCACTACCACTGCTGCCACCACCACCATCGTCACCACTGCCACCACCACTGCCACCACCATCACCACTATCTACACCACCACCACCATCACCACCACCAGGACAATCGTCTGGTCCGTCTGGGTTGGCGAACCATGAGAACCCGGCACACCACATCCAGTCTAGATCCGGGCTCTCGCTACGGCTGCCGGGGCTGTGAGTCACGTGCCGCACCCACTCCGGGTTTTAGCAGCGACCTGGAAAACGTCGAGTGAGAAATTAAACCGAGAAGTGGAACTAATGAATGGATACAAGACTAAGATAACACGGTTCAGACTCGCACACACACACGTGCACACACACGTGCACACACACGTGCACACACACGTGCACACACACGTGCACACACACGTGCACACACACGTGCACACACACGTGCACACACACGTGCACACACACGTGCCACACACACCACACACGTGCACACACACGTGCACACACACGTGCACACACACGTGCACACACACGTGCACACACACGTGCACACACACGTGCACACACACGTATAGGCTCAACAGACTGTTGGGGCAAGAGCTGTTCGTGAAAACTTATTAAGGCCGGCACAGCACACAAGGAAGTGGGTGGCCAGCACCACGCCCGGCCGCCTTTGTCTCCCTAGTATCAATGTTTACACATTGCACGAGGTACTGGTTTGAGGCTGAGTCGACCTAGCCGCGGCCCAAGACCCGTTCAGATAATCGTCACCGGTGTTGGCCGTGAGCGGGAATCGAACTCGGCTCGCTAACCGCTTCCAAACTCGGCTCACTCACCGCCACACTACCGCTCCCCACACACTCCCTGGCACGTGCACTCAAGACGCAACAAAATATTTCGCCCACCCGGCACACCACATCTAATCAACAAAGCCTCTTCCCGCTTCCGGCTGTCGCTGCGATCCCTCCGCGTGCCCCCAACTCTGGTCGACCAACAACTCAGAGCCGGCCTCAGCGGCATCCTGGAAAATATCGGAGGTGGGAGGCAGGGGGAGCGGCCTTCAGCCGAATGCTCGATCCGCCGCGGACTTGGAGCGACGGTCGATCGGTCGGTAGAACTAACCTGGCGCCGGCGGTGTCTCACTCCCCCTCTGCCCCCTCTGCCCCCTCTCGCCACCAGGCCTACCCCTCCACGCTGCACGGCACCCTGCCCCGGAAGAGGCCCGTGGGTCGCGCGGCGTCGTGCGGCGTCGAGCAGGAGCGGAGCCAGCCCTGGCTGCGGCAGAACCACTCCAGGTACGGCGGCGAGCCCCCCCAAACTCTGTCAATACATAATCAGAATCTTTCGTTTTACCGGAGGAATCCGATGAGCTATGAAGCTTTTTTTCACAGGTGTCCAGTGTACGGAGCCGGCAAGGCCAGTGCATTGTGGGAGCCTGCATTGCACGGCAGGGGTTACGCAACCGGTCGTTCGGTCGGTCGGTCGGTCGGTCGGTCGGGCGGGCGACCAAATCGGGTTCTCGGAAAGCGCGCGGCTCGTGATGTACACAAGCTGACGAAAAATATCGGCGTAAACATAGTCGTTACATATTCGTACGTAAAAATATATATACACACACACACATCGTTTCGTTGACGCTGACAGCCGGCGCACGAGGACGTGATCAGTGCAGTTGCGCGGCGAGGGAGTTGACAATGGCGAGCTGCGCGCTTCGGAGTGACACGGCACGCGATGTAACGCCGTCGCTGCCGCCTCGCCGAGCAGATCGATCGATCGCTCGGAAGTCGAGGCCGTCGCCCGCAGCGCGTGAGCGGCAACCGGTCGCAGCAGAAGTCCCCGTTCGTTCGCGCGCGTGCAACCGAGTTGCGTGCAACCCGATCGCTTCACCGCATGGACCCGGCTACAAACTCGGTGGCTCAGAGGTCAGAGATACGGAGCCGGCATCGCCGAGATCTGGGTTCCAATCCAGGTTTTGACTCCTACCGCTCCGCCCGCCCCCCTCTGTGATTAAACCGGGTCATCAAGTACAGCGAGTTGGTGCTGTCGGCCCGGCCACTGATCAAGCGATCTCGTGAAATCGTTTTATTTTTTGCTACGAGAAAAAAAAAATATTGGAAAAATTCCAATTGCACGAATGTGAAAAATTAAATCGGTTTAGAGCAGTCACGGGAGAAAAAAATAAATGCAAAACAGTAAGCAGGAGGAGCTCAGTGGGAGAGACACTTGATGCAGAAAATCTGGCTGTGACGGTCTCACCTGATGACGGAGACTTGTGTTGCCTCTGAAACGTCGTGATTTTATTGTTTTATTTTTATTAATTTTAATTTCATTTTTTTACCTACGTGACTTTACCGAAAGAACTAAGAGTATGAGAGACATCGTGACGGCTTGGGGCAGGGTTTAATCCAGCAGCGGATACATCACAGCTGATAATGATTATGACGACGACAACGATGGAGAGCTGGCTTTAATGAGCAGGGACGAGTTGAGTGTCTGGTCTCTGAGTTACTATTAACTATGTTTAATGATTCAGGTAAGGTAGCGCTTTAATCGTTAGTGATCCGGGCCATCACAACTGATAGCTCAACGAAGTGGGCTCATCATCATCATCGTGTGGAAACTTACAGCAGCAGTCAAATATTCTGAACGCGTGACGTTGATTCTAAATGTGGAGGGGAAAACCGGAGGACCCCGAGACAAATCCAGATGAACACGGGGAGAGAGAGAGACGCAAACTCCAAATACACAGCAGCAGACGTCAGGGTCGGGATCAAACCCTCGACCTCCTGTATACCAGGCATGGTAGTTAACATCTCCTAGCCACCGTGATGATGGTGAGAGAGAGAGAGACACGCAAACTCCAAATACACAGCAGCAAGCGTCAGGGTCGGGATCGAACTCTCGACCTCCTGTATACCAGGCGAGGTAGTTAACATCTCCTAGCCACCGTGATGATGATGATGATGAGTGGGAGACACGCAAACTCCAAATATACAGCAGGCATCAGGGTTGGGATCGAACCCACGACCTCCTGTATACCAGGCGAGGTAGTTAACATCTCCTAGCCACCACGGCACCAACATTCGGGCCGGAGCCGTAATCTTACCGCGGGAAATTAACAAACCGCAGGAGTTATGACTCACGATTGATCGTCGGTGATAAACAACAAAACGATTGCAAAAAATGTCAACAATGCGCGGCGATTAACCCTCCGTTGAAAGCGTTTTGCATCCGTTCTCGATCGTGCGATCGGGGGGGGGGGGTGCACTTAGCGGTAATTATGCAAACGTACGGGGGCCCCCCACAGCCGGTTACCAAAGATGTTTAATAGCAGAAAACGGAGAAACATTTCGACGTGTTTTTTGTTTGTTTTCCGCGCGAGATGACGAGCACGCAAATTCAAAGGGAATCGCTTTCCCGTCGTCCCAGAGCCAAACCCGAGCGTCGGTGACGACGTTCGCTCGTGATGTACACAAGTTGACGAAACATATCGGCGTAAACATAGTCGTTGCATATTCGTACGTAAAAAAATATATACACACACACATATATATACACACACACGTCGTTTCGTTGACGCTGACGTTGGCAGCCGGCGCACGAGGGCGTGATCGGTGCCGGATTATATCCTCGTAGCACAAGTAGCTACATAATGCTACGGGCCCCACACTTTCAAGGGTCCCGCGCTAAATGCTTTCAAGCTATCAATTCCGGTTCGGTGATTCTGCACTTGCTCTATTGCTATAGTACTATACCGCCTTCGACTTTTACGAACGACTGGGCGTTTAAGGTTAGCGATTTGCCGTATTATCCGGCTGTATAGCAAATGAAAAAATACAGTTACTTTAATGTGCAACCGGTCCTGGGCCTCCCCTAGGTGGACTCAGCCTCAAATGAGTACCTGGTGCCATGCGTAAACATCGCCACTGGGGAGACAAACGTGGTCCGGGCGTTATTCTGGCCCTCCACCCCCTCGTGTGCCGTGCTGGCCTTCATAGGTGCTCGCAAACAGCGCTTGTACTGTACCGCGCGGTGTATAGTAGTGTAGTATGTATGTAAAGTATGTTTATTGAACTTCTTTCGCACCGTACGTAGCCAACCGTGCTAATCGGAGGTGCAAAAACAGTCTGTTACAGGCTACACGGGTCGATCGTTATCTTGGTGTGTGTGTGTGTCGTGCGTGTGCGTGTGTACCCGCGTGCGTGCGTGCGTGCGATAGCAACGGAAGAGACGAAAACTTGTTCTGCGATAACCGCCGATTTATCTGCGGCTCCATCGGTGGTTAACCTCCGCCACGGCCCCCAGCCGGGCCCCCCCCCCCCCACCTTAGCGGAGGTTCCCGCGTCCGGCACGGCGGTGCGGTACCGGTCGGGGTGGCGGTCGCGTGTCCCGTATCTCCGCGTCGTTAAAGCGCTTATCTGCGCCGGGCCGACCGATCGATGGCTCGCACGTCCGCTGGGCGTAGAGACGGCGGCGGCGACGGGGGCGATGGAGAGAGAACCACGTCCCAGCGGTGAACTTTGCTCTCTGGGAAGACGGTTGGGGGCTGTGGGGGGGGGGGGGGGGCGGCCGAGGTGCGAACGTCGCTCGTGGCGCACGACGTGGATCTGTCCCTTCGCAAGAATCTGACGGCGTTCATCTCCAGCGCGTCGTAGGGACGCGTCGAACAGCACGTGACGACTCATCCCACCCCCCCAGAATCGTTGGTTAAACCGGCGAGCTGTACTTGACCGCCGTGCAATGTGATTAATTATAATCAACGTGATTATGATTATTCGTATTTTTTCTGATTTTTTTTTGCTGGGAGTGGGGGTGGCGGGGGGAGGGGGCGGTGGTGCGGGCATTGCGGGGCTGCGCATTCGATCTCGCCACTTGCACTACGATTGCGACAAAGTGAAAGCGGCGAAGCGTTTCGGTGAACGTCGGAGGAGGTTCGAGGAGGAGGAGAGTTGAGCGCGAGTGGAGATTGGTGGATCAGGAGGCTGCGGGTCCATGGGAGGTGGGGGTAGGGAACAGGGGGGGGGGGGTAGGTGGCTGGATTGTCGCACGTTCAATGCTGAGTTGGGTGGTGGGTGAGGCGGCGGTGGGGGAAGTGGGGGAGGGGGCAGGGAGGCGATGCCCCCGTGATGGACTCGGCTAATTCCATTAAGGAGATGGTGCGTAGGCGGCCACGCAGGGACACGGACGCAGCACTGCGGGGTGCCCACGCAACGCCGCCCACCCCCCCACCACCGCTCCCTTGTCGTGCGAAGTGAGCGCGGTTGAATTCGAACGGACGCACGCACGGAGGGATGAGCGCACGAATGAACGCGCGAGAGAATTCACGAACGCACGTGCGAATGCACGTGCGAATCCACGAACGCACGAGCGAATTCACGAACGAACGCACAAACGAATGCATGAACGCATGAACGAACACACGAACGAACGCACGAAGGCGCGCAGCAGTGGCGGCTACGTAGTTGCTCCTGCGAGCACTAAGAGGAGGTGGCGGTGGCGGGGGGTCAAGGCGGAGTGCCAACCGGAGGTCAATTGTCTTGCGATGTCCTAGGGGTGGAGGCGCGGAGGGGGGGCGAGGTGAGTCGTGGGGGGGGGGGGCAAGTCACGGTGGGTGGGGGAGGTGGTGAGGGTGAATATAAAAAGAAATTCATTCGAGGGAACGAGACGACCACCGACCGTGCAGGAAGGACAACCCGGGCAGGCACCGGTGCCTTCTTTTTATTTTGGTCCAAACGCGATCCGCGGATGTTTTAAAACTAGTTTATTTAATTGGTTTATTTACTTTTATTATTTTTCTTTTGTTAACTTTTATTTACTTTTAATATTTTTATTTTATTTACTTTTAATATTTTTATTGTATTTACTTTTATTATTTTTATTTTATTTACTTTTATTTACTTTTATTATTTCTATTTTATTTACTTTTAGTACTTTTATTTTATTTACTTTTATTACTTCTATTTACGTTTCCCCCCCTTTTTCTCCGCTTCCACTCGGGCCGCCGAGTGGAAGCGTGGAAAACAAATATCCACCCCCCCTCCCCCCCGTGTCGCCTTCTAACAGGCTGCGGAGGGCAAGTGCTGTCCGCGGGTAGCGCCGATGAAGCCGGGCAGCACCTGACGGGGGTGGGTGGCCAGCACCAAGCCCGGCCGCCTTTGTCTCCCCGGTGGCGATGTTTTTACGCATCGCACCAGGTGCTTTTTTGAGGCTCAGTTGGGCTAGGGGAGGCCCAGGACCAGTTCAGATAACCGTCACTGGAGTTGGTCGCTGTGTCGGGGATCGAACACGGGTCGCCGTGTTTGTGGCGCTCCAGACACTCAAAAGACAAAGATCCCCCGCATAGCCTGAACAGACTGTTGGGGCAAGTGCTGTTAGCAAGTACCTATGAAGGCTGGCTCGGCACACGAGGGGGTGGGTGACCAACACCACGCCCGGCCGCCTTTGTCTCCCCAGCGGTTATGTTTACACACCGCACCAGGTACTCAGTTGAGGCTGAGTCGACCTAGTGGAGGCCGAGGACCGGTGCAGATAATCGTCACCGGTGCTGGCCGCGAGCGGGAATCGAACTCGGGTCGCCTGGTTCCTGGCACAGCGCGCTAACCGCTACACCACCGCTCCCCCATCACACCCGCACACAGTCACATCCGCACACACACACACAGTCACACCCGCACACACACACACCCGCACACACAGTCACACCCGCACACACTCACACATCCGCACACACACACACAGTCACACCCGCACACACACACACCCGCACACACAGTCACACCCGCACACACTCACACATCCGCACACACACACATAGTCACACCCGCACACACACACACCCGCACACACAGTCACACCCGCACACACTCACACCGGCACACACACACATCCGCACACACACACCCGCACACACACACACATCCGCACACACACACACACGCACACACACACACCCGCACACACACACACATCCGCACACACACACACCCGCACACACATCCGCACACACACACATCCGCACACACACACACAGTCACACCCGGCGCGGGTCTCCACGACCCGTCAGCATCTTCTCCGATCTTGCCGTCCGCCAGGGCGTGGCTGTCGACATCTCTGATTTGAGATCGCCAGCCGTTTCCTGCCTACGATTTGGCCACCGTTTTGCCCTCTTCCTTTCCCGTGGTTAGGAGGCAGGGACGGGAGGGGTGGTGGGGTGGGAGAGGAGGGGGGGGGGGGCTGGAGGGGGAGGGGTGGTGGGGTGGGAGAGGAGGGGGGGGGGGCTGGAGGGGAGAGGGTGGTGGAATCGGGTAAAAAAAAAATCACTTTTGCCCGCACAACTGCGATGAGCACTGTTGGGCCACGTGCGGTGCGATAAGAAGTTAAATGGAAAACAAAAACAGGAGGAGGGTTTCTGCACGAATCTGGGTGTCCGCCTGATGAAGCTAGTCGTAATTATCCGGCGAAACGTAAATTCTCAAATTGCAAATGTTGTTGCCTCCAACACAACCGTTGTGCTGTGACGAATTGGCACGTTCTGTTCACGTGACAAACCTTACTAATTGGTTGTGTCGGGTGGTGGCGGGCTTTAACGACACGCTTATATTTACGTGATTTCACCCAGAAAAGGCCTCTACCATGGTCAGCCCGTGTTTTTATCAGGATGCTGTGTAGACGCTGCCCAGTCAGTTTGTGATGAGGCCCCGGCTGCTGCAGGTTGTGCGCGTTTCAAATGTCCCGAGTTCAATTCGTGGATAAATTTGACTGGCATCACCATTGCCATGCTGATGATCGTCACCACCATCACCACCACCATCACCACCATCATCATCAAATACATAATGAGCATTGTTAATAACGACTAACTTTGATAATTCGTTTTTTACCCTTCTATCTGGCAACAAAACTGACACCTTTTTTACAAGGAGTCATGTTTGCATAGACCACAATACCTGCAGCCATAATGCAAACAAAAAACAACTCTAAAAATGTATGCACTGTCCTTGAAGTTGATTGGTCCACACCCGAGACAGCTTTCCTTAGAGCCTAGTCTCACATGGGTTGGACCAGATGACGCCAAAATATTATCAGAGTTATGTTTTTTGTTTGCATTATGGCTGCAGGTATTGTGGTCTATGCAAACATGACTCCTTGTAAAAAAAAGTGTCAGTTTTGTTGGCAGATAGAAGGGTAAAAACCCAATTATCATATTTTTTTACTGGCAAATGAGGTTCCAATGGTGTAAAGACAAATTTTGAATTGATGCCGTTTCTGGCGTTACATTCGTAGGAACGTTGCTCTCCCCCCTGCCCGGTTAACGCTGGCGGTGGCGCGGACATCATTAGGACGCGTTCGGTATGAAGGGCCAAGTTCCCTCGATTGTTACCCCCCCTCCTCCTCCGCCGTGGGTTGGCCGGCGAGCCCCAGATGCCCATGTCCCTTCCCTACTCACGGTGGGGGGTGCGTTACGCGCGTCCCGGGCCTGCCGTGCGTGTCGCGTTCCTTGCTCCCGTGTCCGATGTTCACCGCCGTAATCCTGGGTTCTTGAAAAGGGCGATAAAAATGTCGGAGTCGATAAAGCGACGGAGGGAGAAAAAGCGGAGATCCCCTCGGCGATGTTTTGGAGAGAGAAAAAGGGAGAGAAGGGAAATTAGATATTTTCTAAAAGACCGTGCGGAGACGTGGCGGGCGGGCGTCGTCGTCGAACGGTCGACGATGATGAGTCGATGACAACAAAAAACAAAAATGTTTACACTATGAGACATCTCCTTTACCAGTGGCAAAATATACTCGTAGGTTTTTTACCCTTTAAACTGGTACAAAACTGGCACCTTTATACAAGGCATCATGTTTGCAATAACCACAACACAAGCAGTCAAAATGCAAACAAAAAAAAACAACTCTGATAATGAAGTTGATTGGTCCACACCCGAGACAGCTGTCTCGGGTGTGGACCAATCAACTTCAAGGACAGTGCATATCATTACCATTATCAGAGTTGTTTCTTTTTGTTTGCATTTTGACTGCCTTTGTTGTGGTTATTGCAAACATGATGCCTTGTATAAAGGTGCCAGTTTTTTTTTTTACAGGGTGAAAACCTACTACTAAACAAAAATGTGTCAAATTATTTTTGGTTACATACCTGGCGCCTTGCTGTTTCTATGCGTCCAGTTTGTTGTCCTTCCCCTGCACCTCCGATTAGCGCGGATGGCTACGTACTGCGCGATAAAAATGTCAACAGATAACATACGCACACGGTCGGCTACGTACGGCGCGAAAGAAGTTCAACGTACATACGTACACGGTTGACCATGTACGGCGCGAAAGAAGTTCAACGTACGTGCGTACAGGAGATTGATCATGACTCTTAACGTATTCTTGGTTCTTTCGATAAAGTCACGTAGAAGGGAAATAATAAAATAATAAAAATAAAACACTAAAATTCTCAGGTGGTTTTCACAGCTGATGATGATTGCTTGTGTTGCAATCGAAACGTCGTGAGAATTTTATTGTTTTATTTGTATTATTTTATTATTTTATTACTTCCCTTCTACGTGACTTTACCGAGAGAACCAAGAATATGAATCCCTGCAGTCACGAAAGCTTTCAATCGAAATTTGACTATTAACGTCTCTCTTCCCCCCCCCCACCCTCCACGCACCCCTCTCTCTCTTCCTCAGCCTCATGCACAAGTCCGAGGGCTACGCTGACGGTGTCAAGGTGAGCCGCGGTGTTTGTGTACGCGCGATGACAAACAAGTGTGGGACACTCGCCCGACATGAACCATCATCACGCAAACTCCGGTCGTCCTCGTAGTAGCGGCAGTGGCGGCAGCGGTGGCAGCTTCTCAGCGAAGCCGTCGAACCACGGACGGCGGCGGTCGCCGCATCGCGCGGCGCCTTCAGATGCGCTTCTGCGGCCGTCTGGAACGCTCTTTCCTTCCCGATATTAGGAAGCCCACTGGAGCTATGTACCATCATCTTGATCGAAAACTCGTTTTTCCTAGAACTGATTTTTGTGTTTGGTTTGCGGTCCTTTCCGCGCACCTCCGATTAACGCGGCTGGCTACGTACGTTGCGAAAGACGTTAAACATCCGTACATTTCGTTTTTTACCAGGTAAGGCCCACTGAGCTATGTAGCTCTTTTTTAGAAGTGACCTGGCCATAAATGATAGCTCAGCGAAGTGGCTTATCTCGTGGAAAATTATAGCAGCCGAATACTCTGAAAGCAGCCGTCAAGGTCTGGATCGAACCCACGACATCCTGTATACCAGGCGAGGTAGTTAACATCTCCTAGCCACCGTGATGATGATGAGAGAGAGAGAGAGACACGCAAACTACAAATATACCGCAGCAGGCGTTGTCAGGGTCGGGATCGAACCCACTACCTCCTGCGTACCTGGCGAGGTAGTTAACATCTCCTAGCCACCGTGGCGGGGCCTTTGTCTGTCCGTTTTATTTTTTATTTTGAGTACTGCCACTACCACTGCCACCACCGCCACCACCGCCATCACCGCCACCGCCACCATCACTGCCGCCACCACTTCTGCCATCGCCACCACCATCACCGCCACCACCACCATCACCGCCACCACCACCGCCACCACCACCGCCACCACCACACCACAGAGCCAGATGACGGTTGTCCCCATCTCCCGCGTCTCTCTTGTCGCGGAAGAAACTCCAGCGCGAGGAATTGTTCCGTGCAATTGCGTAATTAGCATGAGAAAGGGGGGGGGGGGGCGCCGGGGGTGGGGGGGCGGTTGAACGAGGGGGTGTAGGGAGTGACAGTGGGGGTGATGATGGGGGGTGAGGATGGGGGGTGAGGTTTAGACGCTGGGACAAGCGTGCGATTGTGGTCTGGGTTTCCGCGCTGCCACCGGCGATGCTTCTGCTGCTGTGCTGCTCGTCACAGAGAACGGTGGCGCAGGGGTTAGCGCGCTGCGCTACGGATCCCGCTCACGGCCAGCTTGAACCAGTGCTGGGCCTCCCCTAGGTTGACTCAGTGGCGTGTAAAGATATATAACCTTTAGCAGACTGTTGGGGCAAGTGCTGTATAAAGACAGGGCATGGCACACAAGAGGGTGGGTGGCCAGCACCACGCCCGGCCGCCTTTGTCTCCCCAGTGGTGGTATTCACACACCGCACCTGGAAACTCATTTGAGGCCGAGACGACCTAAGCGAGGCCCAGGACCGGTTCAGATCATCGTCACCGGTGTTGGCCGTGAGCGGGAATCGAACCCGTGTCGCCGGGTTCGTAGCGCAGCGCGCTAACCGCTACACTACCGCTCTCCACAACAACATGCACACACACACACACCATCACACACAGACACACACCATCACACACACGCACAGACACACCTCCCCCACCCAACAGCACACTCTCACTCTCGGGCTGCCACTGAAAGGCCTCATTTGATCTCGGTGGGGTCGGCGCGGGGAGGGAAATGGTAGACGGCGCCGATTGAGACGTCCAGCCTTTGACTGGGGGGGGGGGGCGGGGGGTTGGGGTGAGGGGGGAGGGTTCCACTCTGTTGCCCCCCCCCCCTTCTCCCCCCCCTTCTCCCCCCCCCTTCTCTCTCTCACGCACAAAGCGTCGAGTAGATGACGGCACCGCGGGCGCGGAATGTGCGGAATCGGGCGTTGGGTCGCGGCGCTGCGTCGTGAAGCCACGCAAGCAGCTGCTTCTGTGGGGGTGCCCCCCCCCCCCACACTCCACCTCCACCACCCCCCCCCCCCCCGGGACGCACGGCTGATGCGTTCACGCGCTACGTAGCCGGGGGGGGGGGGGGCGGTGGGGGGGCTGCGCTCATGTTTTATTTAACACGAGCTTGACTAGCCGGCATCGCCCGGGACTTGGATTCTTGTCTTGGATTAATAGACGGCCTACGCGGAGGGTTTGGGGGGGGGGGTGCGTGACGTCAGCAGGCACACTGCGTGACGCTGCCGCATACGGGTGACATCACAGATGTGACGTCACAGATGTGACGTCACCGCTCACTTGCCGTGCAAAATATATCCATTATTGCACCCCCCCCCCCCCCCCCACAAAAAAAGTATATTTTTATACTTTTTTCAATGTGTACAGTCTGGAAGCTACCCACATGGCAAATTTCAAGTTTGTTGCATGTCGGGAAGTATGCTAAGCATTTCGAACAGACACACATATTCACAAATTTCCCGTTTATATCTATAGATTGTTGTTACGATCTGTCTCTCTGTGTGTCCGGGACACAACCAGAAGCACCCGGGGTGATTTTATTTTTATTTTTGGGGGTGGCCATCGTTTTGCGCGGTCGGGGGCCTCTGAGAATGCACTGGCCGCACGCATTGTGCCCTGTTTTGAAACATAAGAAACGGTGTTAAGATGCTCAAACACCAAAGAGGAAAAATTTTGCGAAGGAGTCAAGTTTCTGCAATAACCACAGACTCACGCAGAGAGACTGCAGTGTAGTGAGGTGATGGTGTCCGAACGGGACTATTCCATCATTTGGTGACAGTGTGCTGAGGAGCGCAATGCACAAAGAGACAATATAGTTTTGTGTCCATAGTAAAATAACCCTCACGACACTGCGCCCGGCAACGCGGCGAAGATGAATTCCGTCACATCACACGACCAGGGAGACGGGAGATGGCCGGAGAGTCGGGGGGGGGAAGGATGGGTGGTGGGGGGGGATGGGTGGTGGGGGGGGGGGGAGCCCAAATTTCATCCAGCAGTGGCTAGAACACGACCCGTGATGACGGTATTAGTAGTGTCAGTAGTAATATAAACACACGAGTTGACGCGGAGTGAACCGGGGACCCCGAGACCGGCAATATCTGGGCATGGGGGGGTGGAAGAGTAAAAAAATGAAAAAATAAAAAAATAAAATTCAGCGCATCCACTTGAAAGGAAATCTCTCGGCATAGGGGAAGCGTTGTGTGTACCGATACAGAGCCCCCACCGCCCCCCCCCCCCCCCGTGCCGTGCGACACCAAGGCCCTCGTGTCGTCAGATACAGAACGCCGCTTTGTGTGTCGCCGCGGGGGGGGCACGCGGGGAGGATGGGTGGTGGGGGGGGGCAGAGCGCAGAGCGGTCACCGCCGGGGAAGACTCAACGTCGCACCGCCGGCGGCGGCCGAACGATGGCCACGTTTGGAAGCGGAGTAAGATGAAGACGATGAAGATGATGACGGAGGAGATGAAGACAAAGGAGATGCAGAAGACGATGAATTAGAAGAAGACTAAAACCAACGCGTACCCATCGTAATCCGTGATCGACCCTAAAAAAAATGTCTCAAGTTTTTTTCCCGCCGCTCAAATGATTTTTGCAGACCCTGCAGGGCAAAGTGGGTGGCAATTCCACGTTACTCTGGTCAGCGGCGGTGGATGAGTGCATTCATAGGAAAGCCAACATCGATGGACTACTCACCCACCCCTCCCCCCTGCGCAAAGTGCTACTTTATTTTAACTGACCCCGGAGGGAGTGATGATGGGTTGAGTGAACCCTTCCCACCCCCAGCAGCGGATGCATCGTGACTGCCGCTGCCGATGATGATGGCGATGAGCGGTCCCATCCACCTCTGGCTTGCGAGCTATGCCGCAGACCGCAGATTATACTGGTTGGAACCTCCTGGTTACACCAGCCCACAGGGGATTATTGTGTCCGTCCGTCGTGCAGGGAGAGGCTGGGTGGGGAGGGAGGGAATGGGTGGGGAGGGGAGGGTGGGGAGGGGAGGGTGGGGAGGGGAGGGTGGGGAGGGGCTGGGTGGGGAGGGGCTGGGTGGGGAGGGGCTGGGTGTGGGTGGGAGGGGTGGGGCTGGGTGGGGGGTGGGAGGGGTGGGGCTGGGTGGGGAGGGGCTGCTCACCCCGTGGTGCCCTTATAAAACTCAACGTTTAACCTACTCACGCCGGCTTGTGCCCGCCCTCACAGTCGGGCATATTTGCGGAATACACCACGCCGCCGTTGACCCTGCAGGCCATTGACCGAGCAACCCAACGTTCCTACCAGCTCCCTCCGCAGCAGGGATGTGTTACGGCGGCACGGACGTCGCACAGAAGCGCGCACCCCCCAACGTAAGCGACGTTGGCGGCGGTGAGCAAACTTGTTCCAGCTTTAACTGCTTCGTATTGATTTTTAAATATAGCAGGCTCCATCGATTTATGAAAAAACAAAAATATAGTACATTTTATAGATTTTTTTTAAGCGTACATCGGACTAAACGACTGTTCATAACTCACCCTGATCTGCCCCCCCCCCCTCCATCGTTCACCAATCGGCACTGACCAGCGTGGTGAAGTATGGTCACACAACCACAACCCCCCCCCCCACCCCCAGCGTGCATCACAAAGTGGCTCACATGACCACTGAGAGAGAATCAGAATCTCCGTTCAGAATCTTTATCCCGGAGAAATCCGATGACCCATGAAGCTCTTTTCACGGTATCACCCAGAGTCGAGCCGTTGGTGGAAATTCCACGTTCGTATGACAGGGATGAACATGTCCATAGGACAGTTTATCCAGCAGCGGATTGACAAGAAAAAATGATCAGACCAGAAGTCAAGTCTTATCCATGATTCACGAAAGGTGGTATACTTGTGATCTTAACCACGTGATCTTTGACTGCAAACACGTGACAGCATTTGGTGACCTGGGCTCTGTGCCTCATCATAGCCGGTGCGGTGGAGGTGCCGGAGAATTCCATGAATACCGCGCCCGGTCGAAAGGGGTCACAGTGAGCTGCGCGCGCACGTGGTGACGAGCGTGCACGTGTAGACGCGCGTGCACGTGTTGACGCGCGTGCACGTGTTGACGCGCGTGCACGTGTTGACGCTCTGGTAGTGTGCGGGGTGGCGGTGGCGGACCGATCGGTGGTGCCGCGCTACGAACCCCCGACGACCCGAGTTCGATTCCCGCTCGTGGCCGCCAATGCCGGTGACGAATATCTGAACCCAGTCCTAGGCCTCCCCTAGGTCGACTCGGCCTTTAATGAGTTTCTGGTTCGGCCTGTAAGTAACGTCAGCGCTGGGCGGGGGGGGGGGGGGGGGGGGACAAAGGCGGCCGGGCGTGGAGTTGGCCACCCACCGCCTCGTGTGCTGTGCCGGCCTTCGTTTGTGCTGCTCGTGAACGGCACTTGCCCCAACATCCTGTGGAAGGCTACACGGGGCATCTTTGTCTTTGTGTGTCAAGATACTTGTCTGCAGTGGAGGGGAAATTCATTCGCAGCTCAGGCAGACACCCAGTCCCTCCTCTGCGCCGTTTAACGCGGTCGGCTACGTACGGTGCAGAAGAAGTCCAACATACGTACGTACAACGCGGCTCAATATCTCTCGCATCGCGCTTGACCGGGCAGTTATTCTGACTCGGAGATATTAAACCGGTTCCTGTCATAGGAACGTGGAAATTCCACGACTGGCTCAGGCCAGCCAGCAGAGATGACCAGCAACAGATTTCTCGTTCGAACGCACGACCGTTTTTTGTTGACTTTTTTTTTTACTAATATTACTTCGAAAAGGAAAGTAGCTCTTGCGCCGACAGATTTCTTGCCAAAGGAAATGTGAAATTTCCCGACATCCGCCCGTCCGTCCGTCCGCCCGCACGTCCTGGCTGCCAGCGGCGAGGGACCCGCCCTCTGGCCCGCGCGAGCGTTGCCCAAGTTCACGGTCCAGAGGTCGCGGGCGGATCATCACGACGGCGCGCGTTGCGCAATCGACATCCACGCGCCGCCTCCACGTGTTTGCATTGTTGCTCACGCACGTGACGCACGCGTCATGCGCGTGCGTCACGCGCGTGTGTCACGCGCGTGTGTCACGCGCGCATCTGCCGGGGATTCGAGAATGCGGCCGGTCACGCTCCCCCCCTCCTCCTCCTCGCCCCCGCACCTGCCGGCGGCTGAGTTGGAGTTCCCACACAGGTGCGGCGCTGTGCGATGGGGGTGGGGGGGGCGTCCGCTACTTCCCCATCGTTTATTTAACTCGAGCCGATGAACATAATAAAAAATCACTCGAGCAAAGAATTTCACTTCGGCTTTTGCTGCTTCTCCGCTGCAAGCGGCCGGGCGGCGACTCAACGGAGAGCGGCGAGGTCATGCCCAGGAATCCCCGCTCCTACGCGCGGTCCGTGAGCTTCCCGTTTGATTTACAAAACATGAATCGACACCCCCGTAGCCTATTCTGTAGGACGCGCGACTGCGTGATTCACTTTCGCCGAGCGTTAGCCCTGCTGACTGCGTTGTGTACGTACTGGATATGAAGCTTTCGTGACTGCAGGAATCCATACTTTTTGTATGTACGTTGAACTTCTTTCACACCGTATGTAGCCAACCGCGCTAATCGGAGGTGCGAGAGAAAGGCAACAAACTATGGGTCTCTGTGTGAGTGTGTCTCTCTGTGAGTCTATGGGTCTCTTTGTGAGTCTATGGGTCTCTGTGTGAGTCTATGGGTCTCTGTGTGAGTCTATGGATCTGTGTGTGAGTCTGTGGGTCTTTGTGTGAGTCTGTGGGTCTCTGTGTGAGTCTGTGAGTCTCTGTGTGAGTCTATGGGTCTCTGTGTGAGTCTATGGGTCTCTGTGTGAGTCTATGGGTCTGTGTGTGAGTCTATTGGTCTGTGTGTGAGTATGGGTCTCTTTGTGAGTCTATGGGTCTCTCTGTGAGTCTATGGGTCTCTGTGTGAGTCTATGGGTCTCTGTGTGAGTCTATGGGTCTCTCTGTGAGTCTAGGTGTGTATGTTGAACTTTTTTCGCACCGTACATAGTCAGCCGTGCTAATCGAAGGTGCGGGAAACCCCCTGCCACCCCCACCTCGTTTGACTAAAATCGCGCCTTAAGACGCAACTTATGCTTAAGAGCTGTTCTACATTTCTTGAATCCTTAGTTTTGGGGTTGGGCTGTATTGGCGTGAGCCTGCGCGTGTGTGTGTGTGTGCGTCTGCTTTGTACAGCGTGGGGAGCGGTGGTGTAGCGGTTAGCGTGCTGCACCACGACCCCGACGACCCGAGTTCGATTCCCGCTCACGGCCACCAACTTGAGTGTCGAACATCTGAACCGGTCCTGGGCCTACCCTAGGTTGATTAGGCCTCAAATGAGTACCTGGCGAGGTGTGCAGTAAACATCGCCACTGGGGAGACAAAGGCGGCCGGGCGTGGTGCTGACCACCCACCTCCCTCGTGTGCCTTCATAGGTGCTGCTCGCTAACCGCACTTGCCCCAACAGTCTGCAAAGGCTCTACGGGGGATCTTTGTCTTTGTTTTGTAGAGCGTCTTATGACCTCCAGGTAAAAGGTACTTTGTGTAAATTTTTACAACGCATTCTCCCCCAGTATATGTATCTGCCCATATATCTACCAGTCTCAAGGTAAGCCATTAGTGAGCAGGGGCTGAGACCATTTAACTCGGCACAAATTAAAACCCCGTTTAATCGTTAACTCAGTCCACGTAATTATACGAGTCTACGGGTCCGCGTGTGAGTGTGTGTGTCTGTGGCCGGGAGCGGTGGTGTAGTGGTCATCGCTCTGCGCTTACGAAAACGGCGACCCGAGTTCGATTCCCGCTCATGGCCAACACCAGTGACGATTGTCTGGACCGGGCCTGTGGCAACACTAGATCGACTCAGCCTCAAAATGAGTACCCGCTGCGGTGTGTAAACATCGCCACTAGGGTGACAAAGGCGGCCGGGCGTAGTTGCTGGCCACCCCCTCCCCCTCGTGTGCCGTGCCGGCCTTCATAGGTGCTGCTCGCTAACAGCACTTGCCCCAACAGTCTGTTAAGGTTATACGGGTTATCTTTGTCTTTGTGTCTATGGCTTCTCTTACGAATCTCTCTTTAGATCATGTGCATCACTTTGTGATCCTTTACGGGTCTCCGTGCGAGTCATCAGAATATTATATACAGAGTGCTTAAAGATGTTTTTAACACTTCTATGGGATTACTATCGTTTTTAATGGAAAAAATAACGGATAATACTACACCGCAACATGATAACAAATGTCATGTTTATACTCTTAGGTTGTTTCGGTAAAGTCACGTAGGTAAAAAATAAAATTAAAAGTTAATAAAAGTAATACTGAAAATAAAATAATAAATCACGACGTTTCGGAGGCAACACAAGTCTCCGTCATCAGGTGGGACCGTCACAGCTAAAATTACTGCATCAAGTGAGGAAAATTCCAAAAGACCAGCCCTTAAATACAAGTTAAGGGGGGAGGGGCTTATTTGAATGTGGTAACCAGGGAATGGAACGTGGGGGTGGTGAGCGGGGCTACAAGACTTTACCTAAAAAACCTAATAGTATGAATCCTTGCAGTCACGAAAGCTTCAAATCTAAAAGTCATCTTTATAGCTTCGGAAAGTCAAAGAGTCTCCCACTTGTTCACCATCGTTGTCACCACGCGCGCCCTGGCATCTCCTCCAGGTGGTCTCCAGAGCCCGGGGCAGCGCATTGCTCGCGGCGTCGTTGCAAATTCTCAGAAGCGTTCACATTCTTGAGCGTTTGAAGCGCCCCTGTGTGTGTGCATATATCTAATAAGCGACAGCTGAAGCCGTCGAAATCGACGCACTCCGCAACGCGGATTCATCGGTGCCGGCTCAGCGACCCTGACCCCTGGAAGTTGACCCCGGGCGAGATGAGAGCGCTGCTGTGCAGATGCCACGGCCCACAGAAGTTGGCAGGGTCAGATTTCACTTCACATCCAATTTCTCTCTCCCGGCCACCGCCGCTTGCGAGAGCCGCGATCTTCGGAGGAACGGAACAAAAAAAAGTCACGGTCGCAAACTTCCGCTGTCAACAACAACAACAATCGACAAACAAAGAAATGTCTAGATTTGAAACTTTCGTGACTGCAAGGATTCATATTCTTAGGTTTTTTCGGTAAAGTCACGTAGGTAAAACATAAAAATTAATAAAAGTAAAATAAAATTTAAATCACGACGTTTCGGAGACAACACAAGCTTCCGTCTTCAGGTGGAACCGTCACATCCCGACAGCTGTATCAAGTAAATGAGAGATTGCAGGAGCTACCATATCTCATTTACTTGATACAGCTGTCGGGATGTGACGGTTCCACCTGAAGACGGAAGCTTGTGTTGCCTCCGAAACGTCGTGATTTTTATTTTATTTTACTTTTATTAATTTTAATGTTTTACCTACGTGACTTTACCGAAAAAACCTAAGAATATAAACAAATATTTTTGTAATCCCTTGAAAGGGGGGGGGGGGGGGGGGAACGCGACCCCAAACGCAGGAGACTTACAGGTGGCAAGGTTGTAGCTCCACGTGACCCTCAGTGGCTGGACTCGCTCGGGCGATTCCAAGCGCGCGCGTGTGCGTGTGCGTGCGTGTGTACGCTCGTGCGTGTGCGTGCGTACATGTGCGTGCGTGTGTGTGCGTGTGTGTGCGCGCGTGTGTGTGTACGTGCGTGTGTGTGCGTGTGTGTGTACGTGCGTGTGTGTGCGCGTGCGTGTGTGTGCGTGTGTACGCTCGTGCGTGTGCGTGCGTACATGTACGTGCGTGTGTGTGCGTGTGTGTGCGCGCGTGTGGGTGTACGTGCGTCTGTGTGCATGTGTACGTGTGCGCGCGTGTTTGTACGTGCGTGTGTGTGCGTGCGTGCGTGTGTGTGCGTGTGTGTGCGCGCGTGTGCGTGTAAGTGCGTGCATGTGCGCGCGTGCGTGTGTACGTGCGTGTGTGTACGTGCGTCTGTGTGCATGTGTACGTGTGCGCGCGTGTTTGTACGTGCGTGTGTGTGCGTGCGTGTGTGTGCATGCGTGCGTGTGTGTACGTGCGTGTGTACGTTCGCGTGTGTGTGTGTACGTGTGCGTGCGTGTGCATGCATGCGTGCGTGCGCGTGCGTGTGTGTGTGTGCGTGCGTGTGTATGTGTGTGTGTGCATGCGTGTGTGTGCGTGCGTGCGTCTGAAGCCGGGGAGGAGTAGCATTTAAACAGCCGTCAATACCCCGCACTCTCTCCCTCGCTCCCTCCCTCTCTCACACACTCCTCCCTCCCTCTCTCTGCCTCTCTCTCTTCTTTACGATCAGAGGAAACAAGAAGATGCTCGGTGTAGTCGGCACTTTGCTTCGTTCATCATTTCGGTTTTTTAAAATGCTTTGCTTTATGTAAACCCCCTTTTTAAATGATAGATTTCACGCTCTGCTCTTTCACGCCCTCCCTCTCTCTCACGCACTCTCAATCTCTCCCTCCCTTCCTCTCATTCTCTCTCTCCTCCCCCCCTCTCTCTCACGCACTCTCAATCTCTCCCTCCCTTCCTCTCATTCTCTCTCTCTCATTCTCTCCCTCCCTCTCACGCTCTCTCTCTCATTCTCTCTCTCCCTCCTTCTCACGCACTCTCTCCCTCGCCCCCCCTCCCTCTCACGCACTCTCTCTCTCTCTCTCATTCTCTCTCTCCCTCGCTCCCCCTCCCTCTCACGCTCTCATTCTCTCTCTCTCCCTCCCTCTCACGCTCTCCCTGTCCCTCTCTCTCTCCCTCTCCTCCACCGCCGCCACGAGACGTCACACTTCGCCATGGGCAACGGGCGCAATGTTCCGCGTTTCGTGCGACGTTAGCGCAGCGTCTTCGCAGGCGGGCGGGCAGCGAAGCCCCTTCACGAGCCCCCTTCACGAGCCCCCTTCACGCCGCCCGAGCGTCGTCCGTCATCGCTGATCCCTTTAACCCCGCCACGATTGGCTCCCCGTCGACGTTTGCCGGCGAGGTTTTTTTTATTTTCTTAATTTTTTTTTTAAAACTTCACGACGCGTTCCTCGGTGTCGCGAGCGACGCTACCTCCCTCCGTCCTCCTCCTCGTCATCGTCATCCTCCTCCTCCCTCGCATCATCGTCGTCGATGACACCGGCGTCGCCCGCTCCATGGCCGGGCACTTTGACGCGCCGCGGAGGAGAGGGAGGCACAGCTACCCGAGCGCGAAGCGTCACGCGGTGAGTGCGCAGAGACTTTCCCCGCTTGCGGAATAGATTACGTTACAACAACAACAAAAAATTCATCGATCGCGCGTTTCATATTTGTTTTAGTTAAGGCCACGTCCCGGCGTGACGCCGCTGTTGACGGTGGTGGCGGTGACGACGATGGTGATGGAGACGATGACACGTGGCTTCATGCACTCACTGAATGATTTGCGGGCCGGTCGTTGATAGACCGGAGGAGGTGGCACAGCCCACAGTGAGAGGAGGTGGAGGTGTTACGTGGGGTGGTGTGAAGGTGTTACGTGGGGTGGTGGTGCAGGTGGAGGTGTCACGTGGGGCGGTGGTGCAGGTGGAGGTGTTAGGGGGAGTTATGGTGCAGGTGTAGGTGTCATGGGGAGCGGTGGTGTAGGTGTAGGTGTTACGTGGGCGGTGGTGCAGGTGCAGGTGTCACGTGGGGCGGTGGTGCAGGTGGAGGTGTTAGGGGGAGCGGTGGTGCAGGTGGAGGTGTCACGGGGGGCGGTGGTGTAGGTGGAGGTGTTAGGGGGAGCGGTGGTGTAGGTGGAGGTGTTAGGGGGAGCGGTGGTGCAGGTGCAGGTGTCACGTGGGGCGGGTGGTGCAGGTGGAGGTGTTAGGGGGAGTGGTGGTGCAGGTGGAGGTGTTAGGGGGAGCGGTGGTGCAGGTGGAGGTGTTACGGTGGGCGGTGGTGCAGGTGGAGGTGTCACGTGGGGCGGTGGTGCAGGTGGAGGTGTTACGGTGGGCGGTGGGTGCAGGTGCAAGTGGAGGTGTCACGTGGGCGGTGGTGCAGGTGTCACGTGGGGTGGTGGTGCAGGTGCAGGTGTCACGTGGGGCGGTGGTGCAGGTGGAGGTGTTACGGGGGGCGGTGGTGGAGGTGTTAGGGGGAGCGGTGGTGCAGGTGGAGGTGTCATGGGGAGCGGTGGTGGAGGTGTTAGGGGGAGCGGTGGTGCAGGTGGAGGTGTTACGTGGGCGGTGGTGCAGGTGTCACGTGGGGCGGTGGTGCAGGTGGAGGTGTTATGGGGGGCGGTGGTGCAGGTGGAGGTGTTAGGGGGGAGCGGTGGTGCAGGTGGAGGTGTTACGTGGGGCGGTGGTGCAGGTGGAGGTGTCACGTGGGGCGGTGGTGCAGGTGGAGGTGTCACGTGGAGCGGTGGTGCAGGTGGAGGTTTCACGTGGGGCGGTGGTGCAGGTGGAGGTGTCACGTGGGGTGGTGGTGCAGGTGGAGGTGTCGCGTGGGGCGGTGGTGCAGGTGGAGGTGTCACGTGGGGTGGTGGTGCAGGTGGAGGTGTCACGTGGGGCAGTGGTGCAGAGTGTTGGGGAGTGTGTGGAGAGCGGTGGTGCAGCGGTTAGCGAGCCGAGTTCCATTCCAGCTCACGGCCAACACAGCTGACGATTAACTTGACCGGTCGTGGGCCTCCCCTGGGTCGACTCAGCCTCAAATGAGTACCTGGTGCGGTGTGTGGTAAACATCGCCACTGGGGAGACAAAGGCGGCCGGGGCCTGGTTGTTGGCCGCCCGCTCGTGTGCCGTGCTCGCTAACAGCACTTGCCCCAACGGCCTGTTCAGGCTATACGGGCGATCTTTGTCTTTGTGGCGCGTACCGTGTGCGCGTGTGTGGATATCTGTTCTGAGAGTCGCCAATCCAGGCCCCAGGGATGACCGGCTGAGACTAATTCCCGGGATCACCTTTTGTTGCCGTCCGTGAGCGGAGTTTCCACTTCACCGTGTGGGATGCAAAGCGAGTCACGGGTGGTGCCAAGGATGACGGCTTCGGTGCCCTCCCAGTGATTCCGAACGATTGCGTCATGGCTTGTTTGTTGTGGGCGCGTGTGTGTGTGTGGATGTGTGTGTGTGTAGATGTGTGTGTGTGGATGTGTGTGTATGTGTGTGTGTGTGGATGTGTGTGTGGATGTGTGTGTGTGTGGATGTGTGTGTGTGGATGTGTGTGTGGATGTGTGTGTGGATGTGTGTGTGTGTGGATGTGTGTGTGTGTATGTGTGTGTGGATGTGTGTGTGTGGATGTGTGTGTGTGTGGATGTGTGTGAGTGTGTGGATGTGTGTGTGGATGTGCGTGTGTGTGGATGTGTGTGTGTAGATGTGTGTGTGTAGATGTGTGTGTGTGGATGTGCGCGTGTGTGTGTGGATGTGTGTGTGTGGATGTGTGTGTCTGTGGATGTGTGTGGATGTGTGGATGTGCGTGGTTGTGCGCATGTGTGTGGAGTACCTCGTGTGGTGTGTTAACATTACCACTGGGGAGACAAAGGCGGCCGGGCGTGCTGTTAGCCACCAACCCCTCGTGTGCCGTGGCGGCCTTCATAGGTGCTCGCTCATAGCACTTTCCCCAACAGTCTGTTCAGGCTATACAGGGGATCTTTGCCTTTGTGTGTGGATGTGCGTGTGTGTGTGTGTGGGTTGACAGTCCACCCATGGCACCTGGGGTCTTGTCCCGTAACCTCCTGAGTACTAGATTCTTAGTGCACCTGGCCTGGCACAGGTGCAGTGGTAGGTATTGGTGTGTGTGTGTGGGGAGCGGTAGTGTAGGGGTTAGTGCGCTGTGAACCCGACGACCCGAGTTCGATTACCGCTCACAAACAATAATAAAGGTGGCGTATATTTGGTCAGGTGTTGGGCCTCCCCTAGGTCAACTTAGCCTTAAATGAGTACCTGGTGCGATGAATAAAGATCACCACGAGGGAGACAAAGGCGGCCGGGCGCGGTGCTGGCTACCCCACGCCCTCGTGTGCCGTGCCGGTCTTAATAGGCGCTGCTCGCGAACAGCACTTGGACCCGGCAGTCTGTTGAGCCTACACGGGGGATCTTTGTCTTTGTTTTTTGGGGATGTGGATGGGTATTCTTAGGTTTTTTCGGTAAATTCACGTAGGTAAAAACATTAAAAAGTAAAATAAAATAAAAATCACGACGTTTCGGGGGCAACACAAGCTTCCGTCTTCAGGTGGTACCGTCACAGCCACGACAGCTGTATCAAGTAAATGAGAGATCACAAGAAATATATATACGGGGTGGTATTTCTTGTGATCTCTCATTTACTTGATACAACTGTCGTGGCTGTGACGGTTCCACCTGAAGACGGAAGCTTGTGTTGCCTCCGAAACGTCGTGATTTTTATTTTATTTTACTTTTTAATGTTTTTACCTACGTGACTTTACCGAAAAAACCTAAGAATATGAATCATTGCAATCACGAAAGCTTCAAATCTAGAATTAATGTGGATGGGTAGTTGTTAAGTAGGTCAAGGCACAGCCGTGCAATTTCCGGCTCGCTCCACTGCCGTCGGAAGCGGCCAAACACTCGACGGAGCCCTCGCAGAGGCCTCTCTCGAGAGAGGGCATTTGGCCTACTCTTCCACGGCAGCGCTGTGCCCACACTTTACCCCACGGCGCACGCGACCTGCCGGTGGGAGGCGGGGGTGGAGGGGTGAGGATTTGAAGATTTTAGGAATCCCGTGCCGTCGTTTCGGCTGCCGCGCCTGGAGGTTGAATCGAACCGGTGGACCTCCGGTTTGGCAGGGGGTGGGGGAGGGGGGCAGTGCCTAAGCTAGTGCATATGTTGTTATAAAGGGGTCCTACATAAAATACAACACTAATTAAAAAAAACATGAATGTTTAACTTGCACAGTAAAGTAATTGTATTTTTTCATTTGCTATACAGCTAGATAATACGACAAATCGCTAACCTTACACACCGAGTCGTTCGTAAAAGTTGAAGGCGGTATAGTACTATAGTAATAGAGCAAGTGCAGAATCACCGAACCGGAATTGATATCTTGAAAGCATTTAGCACGGGGCCCTTGAAAGTGCGGGGGCCCCGTAGCATTATGTAGCTACTTGTGCTACTAGGATATAATCCGGCACTGGGGGGGGGGGTGGGGTGGCAGCTGTACTGTACGATCCATCAGGCCCAACGCGGTGTACGTTGAACTTCTTTCGCACCGTACGTAGCCAAGCGTGCTGATCGTAGGTGCGGGCCTGCGACTCGGAGTTTAGCGTCCACGCCTTCACTCGGGGCCCCTCTCTCACGCGCTATGGAGGAAGGAGGGACCTTGCCAGGAACGTCGCCTGCTGTTATATATTTATACATATTTATATTTCGTAGCTTTTCAAGCGGCACAACAACAACAACCGCCGCTAAGTGGCGGTGACGTCACCGGGAAGTGTCGAAGGATCTCTGCTAGCAGGGGAGTCTATCCCCAGTGACCTCCTCCTGCACCTAGCCTGGCACCGCAGTCACCCCACGGCGCCTGCGTCGGTTCCGTGACCTCCTCCTGCACCTAGCCTGGCACCGCAGTCAACCCATGGCGCCTCGGTCCGTTCCGTGACCTCGTGCACCTAGCCTGGCACCGCAGTCAACCCACGCCGCCTCGGTCCATTCCGTGACATCCTCGTGCACCTAGCCTGGCACCACAGTCAACTCATGGCGCCTCGGTCCGTCCCGTGACTTCCTCGTGCACCTAGCCTGACACCACAGTCAACCCACGGCGCCTGGGTCTGTCCCGTGACTTCCTCGTGCACCTAGCCTGGCACCGCAGTCACCCCACGGCAGCCCGGTCCGTTCCGTGACCTCCTCGTGCACCTAGCCTGGCACCGCAGTCACCCCACGGCAGCCCGGTCCGTTCCGTGACCTCCTCGTGCACCTAGCCTGGCACCGCAGTCATCCCACGCCGCCTCGGTCTGTCCCCAGTGACCTCCTCCTGCACCTAGCCTGGCACCGCAGTCACCCCACGGCGCCCGGGGCCCGTTCCGTGACCTCCTCCTGCACCTAGCCTGGCACCGCAGTCACCCCACGGCACCTCGGTCTGTCCCCAGTGACCTCCTCGTGCACCTAGCCTGGCACCGCAGTCAACCCATGGCGCCTGTGACCGTTCCGTGACTTCCTCGTGCACCTAGCCTGGCACCGCAGTCACCCCACGGCGCCTGTGACTGTTCCGTGACCTCGTGCACCTAGCCTGGCACCGCAGTCAACCCACGGCGCCTGGGCCCGTTCCGTGACCTCGTGCACCTAGCCTGGCACCGCCGTCAACCCACGGCACCTCGGTCTGTCCCCAGTGACCTCCTCGTGCACCTAGCCTGGCACCGCAGTCACCCCACGGCGCCTGGGCCCGTTCCGTGACCTCGTGCACCTAGCCTGGCACCGCCGTCAACCTACGGCACCTGGGTTCTCTTGTTATCGACACGGAACTCGCCGAGTTTGTTTGATGCCCTTTGCACCGTGAACTGTTCATGAGCAGCAGCAGCAGCATGTCCGTGTGTGTGCGTTGCACTTCTTTCGCACCGTACGTAGCCAAGCGCGCCTTACACTTGTTAGAATCGCACTGTGTGTTCAAGCAGCAGCAGCAGCAGCAGGAAGCAGCGCCACCCAAACAAACATTATTTTAAACAACGAAATTAAAATAACAAAATCTCGTCGGGCTGCGAGAGCGTTAGGAATATCATCATCATCGTCATTATTGATGTTACAATAAGACTACAAAGTGCGTGAACAGCGGGCATGGATGTGAGAGGGGCGTTGGGGACGCTTGTGAAAGATTAAGGCAGAATATTCAGAAACTTCTGCTGGGGGCGATGCTGGTGGCAGTGGCAGTGATCCTAAAATTTCCATCTTTTCGAATAGGGCACTAAACCCTTTAACGCCACGGCCAATCCCATAAACCCAAACCCACCCAGCCCCCCACCCTGTTGTAAGCGTTGTCACAGGATGCCCCCCCTCCTACTCCTCCTCGACACCAACAAGGCGCGTAATGAAATCGCCGCCTAAGTGTGTGGCGTAACCGGACATTTGCTGCTGCTACTGCTGCCACGGTGGTTGCCATGGAGACCAGCAGCAGCAGCACCCCATCCGACCCCACAGAATCTCAGCAGCCTCCTCCTCCTCTCCCCCCCCCCCCGCAGCCCCCACCCCCTCCTCCTCTCCTCCCCCCCGCAGCCCCCACCCCCTCCTCCTCTCCTCCCCCCCGCAGCCCCCACCCCCTCCTCCTCTCCTCCCCCCCGCAGCCCCCACCCCCTCCTCCTCTCCTCCCCCCCGCAGCCCCCTCCTCCTCTCCTCCCCCCCGCAGCCCCCACCCCCTCCTCCTCTCCTCCCCCCCGCAGCCCCCACCCCCTCATCCTCTCCTCCCCCCGCAGCCCCCACCCCCTCCTCCTCTCCTCCCCCCCGCAGCCCCCACCCCCTCCTCCTCTCCTCCCCCCCGCAGCCCCCACCCCCTCCTCCTCTCCTCCCCCCCCGCAGCCCCCACCCCCTCCTCCTCTCCTCCCCCCCGCAGCCCCCACCCCCTCCTCCTCTCCTCCCCCCCCGCAGCCCCCACCCCCTCCTCCTCTCCTCCCCCCCGCAGCCCCCACCCCCTCCTCCTCTCCTCCCCCCCGCAGCCCCCACCCCCTCCTCCTCTCCTCCCCCCGCAGCCCCCACCCCCTCCTCCTCTCCTCCCCCCCGCAGCCCCCACCCCCTCCTCCTCTCCTCCCCCCCGCAGCCCCCACCCCCTCCTCCTCTCCTCCCCCCCGCAGCCCCCACCCCCTCCTCCTCTCCTCCCCCCCGCAGCCCCCACCCCCTCCTCCTCTCCTCCCCCCCGCAGCCCCCACCCCCTCCTCCTCTCCTCCCCCCCGCTACCCCCACCCACTCCTCCTCCCTCGCCGCCCCGCCCCTCCCACTCGGCTGGCTGCTGGATGTGTGCCCAGCCAGCTCCATGCGGTGCTGACGGGGGGTGGGGGGTGGGGGTGAGTGGGGGGGGTGGGGGGTGGGGGCGTTGGCAGCCCGGGGCTGTGTGGGGGTGAGAGTGTGAGTGAGTGTGTGTGAGGGTGTGTGTGTGTGAGAGTGTGTGAGAGTGTGTGAGTGTGTGTGAGAGTGTGTGAGTGTGTGTGTATGTGAGGGTGTGAGAGAGTGTGTGTGTGAGTGTGTGACAATGTGTGAGTGTGTGAGGGTGTGTGAGAGTGTGTGTGTGTGAGAGTGTGTGAAAGAGTGTGTGAGTGTGTGACAATGTGTGAGTGTGTGTGTGAGTGTGTGAGTGAGAGTGTGTGAGTGTGAGGGTGTGTGTGAGTGTGAGAGATTGTGTGAGAGTGTGTGTGTGAGAGTGTGTGTGTGTGAGAGTGTGTGTGTGTGAGTGTATGTGAGTGTGTGTAAGAAAGTGTGTGTGAGAGTGTGTATAAGAGTGTGTGTGAGTGTGTGAGAGTGTGTGTGAGAGTGTAAGAGAGTTGGTGTTAGGTGTGAGAGTCTGAGTATGTTTGTATGTGTGTGTGTGAGAATGCGTGAGTGTGTGTGAGTGTTTGTGTGAGAGTATGTGTGTGAGAGTGGGTGTTAGTGTGGGTGTGAGGGTGATTGTGTGTATGTATGAGAGTGGGTGTGAATATGTATTTGTCTTGGGTGTGACAGTGAGTGTGAGAGTGTGTGTGAGTGTGTGGGAGTGTGGGTGTGAGTGTTTGTGTGAGAGTATGTGTGTGAGAGTGGGTGTTAGTGCGGGTGTGAGGGTGATTGTGTGTATGTATGAGAGTGGGTGTGAATATGTATTTGTCTTGGGTGTGACAGTGAGTGTGAGAGTGTGTGTGAGTGTGTGGGAGTGTGGGTGTGTGTGTGAGTGTGTGGGAGTGTGTTTGTGTGTATGAGTGTGAGATTGTCTTTGTGTGACATTGGATGTGAAAATGTCTTTGTTAGAGTGTGGATGAGGCAGCATGTGAGTGTATTGGAGTGTGAGTGTATTGGAGTGTGTGTGTGTGTGAGCGTTTGGGAGCGGTGGTGTAGTGGTTAGCGCGCTGCACTACGAACCCGGCAACCCAAGTTCGATTCCCGCTCACGGCCGACACCAGTGACGATTATATAAACAGGTCTTAGGCCTCCCCTAGGTCGACTCAGCCTCAAATGAGTACCTGGCCCGGTGTGTAAACATCGCCACTGGGGAGACAAAGGCGGCCGGGCGTGGTGCTGGCCACCCACCGGACCTTTCACAGGTGCTCGCTAACAGCACTTGCCCCCGTATAGCCCGTCACAGGCTGTTTCAGGCTATACGGGGGATCTTTGTCTTGTGTGTGTGCTTGTGTGTGCGTGTGTGTGCTTGTGTGTGCGTGTGTGTGCTTGTTTGACGGCTTAGCCGCCACTTGCAGAGTTCTAAATCTCTAATAATGAGCGAGCGAGCGAGCGGAGAGAGAGGGCCCGCTTTGTACGAGCGCTGGCGGGGTGGAGTGCGGCCGACGCTCCGCCAGGCGACCGCCGCTCTTCGGGAATCATTCACTCGCACAATGAGGCCACTTCATCGCGCCGGGTTTGTTATAATTCTTTTTTTTTAATTCGAGATTAAATTCGAGGCATTCCCCCCCGCGCGCGCGCATCGTTCACTCCGAGCGTGCCGCTGTCGCCGTCGATGATGAAAATCCAAACACGACGATCGGTGCCCTCCTCCACCCCCCTTACCCATACCGCCACCACCATCATCGCCACCACCGCCACCACCATCATCGCCACCACCGCCATCACCACCACCACCGCCGCCTCCGCCACCACCGCTACCGCCACCACCATCGCCACCATCGCCGCTACCACCGCCGCCACCGCCACCATCACCACCATCACCGCCGCCACCACCATCGCCACCACCGCCACCATCACCATCGCCACCACCACCACCGCCCCCACCATCACCACCATCGCCCCCCCCACCACCATCGCCACCACCGCCACCACCGCCGCCGCCACCACCGCCACCACCACCACCGCCGCCACCATCACCACCATCGCCACCACCATCGCCCCCCCCACCACCATCGCCCCCCCACCACCATCGCCACCACCACCACCATTGTCTCCCAAATGCCGATGTTTACACACCAGGACCGGTTCAGATAATCGTCACCGGTGTAGGCCGTGAGCGGGAATCGAACTGGGGTCGCTGGGTTCGTGGGGCAGCGCGCTAACCGCTGCACCACCGCTCCCCAGGTACACACGCGCACACAACACACACGGAGGCGCGCGTGACTCTCACGCCGCAGAGTCGATCGACAGGGATGGCCCACGACACGTGGGACTGCGCAGAGGAGCGCGGTGGGCCAGGGTTTGTTCGCGCCGGAACCGCCGTGCGCTCGCGGCGCACAGATCACAGGAGCGAATCCAGAGTCCCGTCGCCGTCAACCGCCGACGAAATGAATTGTGGGCTCGGGCGTGGTACGCGTCGCCGGAGGGGGGAGACGGCGTTGCGATCGACGTGGCCGGGTGACGGCACACAGAGGTCGCAAACGGGTTTTGATTCCTTACCCGTACCCGTACCAGGTCGCACCAGGGTCGCAAACGGGTACCCGTACCCGGCCGTACCCAATACCTGGCTACCTGTACCCGGCCGGGTAACGGGTAGGGTATGGGTATCGGGTACCCGATTGCGACCTCTGGGATGAAGCCATGTTGCAGGCACGGGTGGGTTGATTCTAGGAACTTGAATTGTGAGAAGAGACAAGACGTTGGGAAATGAGTGACAAACGGTGACTCACCAGTGACTCACGGCTTACCCGTACCTGTACCCGGCCGCACCAGAGTCGCACACGGGTACCCGTATCCGGCCGGGTACGGGTAGCCGGGTATCGGGTAGGGTACGGGTATCAGGTACCCGGTTGCGACCTCTGACGGCACGACAGCCCCAAGGGGGGGACGCCGCCCCGAATGCGACGCAGGAGACGGGGCGCCGGCATCGGCTCGTGGCGAGGCCGCCTCCTCCATCCAGCAGTGGGTAGAACACGTCCGCCGACGACAGCGGCGTGCGTAGCGGGCGGATTGTGGCATCGCGGGGTCGTAAGGTTGCGGCGGCGGCGGTTCCTTCATCCAGCAGTGGATGGACCCTGGCCGATGATGATGATGACGACAACGACGAAAGCAGCCCGTGCGCAGGCGCCGGGCGGACTTGTAGCAACGGCGTCAGTGATTTGGGGGGAGGCCTCCATCCAGCAGTGGATTGACCCTGGCCGATGATGATGACGGCTACGCTGACGGCCGCCTTCAGTAGCCGACCGGGATTCGCCAGGACATCAGGCACGGAGCTTCCACTCGAGAGAGGGCAGAGAGAGAGAGAGATGAGCCAAACAAGAAGAGAGGGGCAGAGAGAGCGATACGCCAACATCATTGCTGGCTTGGTGATGTCCATCTTCTGTGAGCAAACCAACTCAACCAACCACAATCGCTCTGGCTGGGAATCGCCGGACGGTTTTGCCCTTCCAGCCTTTCTCCTAGCTCTGCAACATTCTTTTGGTAAAAAAAATATAGATATACACACGCGCACAAACTTACGGAGGAAATGTACTTGGCCATTTTCGTCTGCGTATTCCGTGTATCGAGAGGAGTTCAAAGTGACCCGTGCCGTGACTTTCGCGCAGTGTCCTTCACTGCAAGGCCACCACCAATGGGCCACTGCCGGCTCCACTGATGACCTTTAGTGCGGCCTCTTGCAACGTGCGCACACCCACCCACCCACCCCTCCCACCAAAACACATTGGGGGAGACAAAGGCGGCCGGGCATGCTGCCACCCATCCCCCCTCGTGTGCCGTGCCGATCTCCATAGGCGCTATTCGCGAACGGAACTTGCCCCAACAGGCAGGTAAAGGCTATACGGGGGATCTTTGCTTTTGTGTCAGTCGCCTGGACCACGTGGGAGTGCCCGATGCTTGCACCTGGGGGCCCAGCTCCTCGTTTAAGGCTGAGTCGACCTAGGGGTGGAGGTTCGTTGAGTAAAGGTTCAGACACCGATCGATGTTACGAATGGCCTGGAATTGAACCCGGGTTTGTTGGCTGTGTTGCGCAGCGTGGAAAAAAAGTTACAGCAGCACTCCCTTGCTAAACACACACACATACACACATACACACACACACCCCATCATACACACACATATACACACATACACACACACACCATCATACACACACACATACACACACACATATACACACATACCATCATACACACACACATACATACACACACATACACACACACACATACACACACCCCCCATCATACACATACACACCATCATACACACACATACATACACACACATACACACACATACAAACACACACACATACACACACACATACAAACACACCATCACACACACACACCATCACACACACACCAGCACACACACACCATCACACACACACACACCATCACACACACACCAGCACACACACACCATCATACACACACATACATACACACACACAAACACACACACCATCACACACACCAGCACACACACACCAGCACACACACACACACCAGCACACACACACAGTCACACACTCCCACACGTAAGTCACACTAAAGCCCCACTCCTCCCCAAAGACTCACGCACTGTACATCGAATGAGGCCAAACTTTCAGCTGAGCCGTTCGCTATGCACACACAAAACACACACACAGCACACACACACTGCACACACACATAGCACACACAGCACACAAAACACACACACAGCACAGCACACAGACACAGCACACACAGCACACAGACACAGCACACACACAGCACACACACAGCACACACACACAGCGCATACACACACACACATACACACAGCACATACACACACACATACACACACAGCACACACACAGCACACACACACGCACACAGCTACACACAGCACACACACACAGCACACCCACACAGCACACCCACACAACACACCCACACAACACACACACAGTACACACACAGCACGCACAGTACACACACATACAGCACACGCAGCACACACAGTACACACACACAGCACACACACATCACATACAGCACACGGCACATACATCACACACACAGCGCGCACACACACAGCACACACGCACAGCACACACACGCAGCACACACACAAAGACACACACAGCGGCATTCGTCACTCAGTGCCTGCGACGTCACCACGGCGCCTGGTGCCAGGCTAGGTGCACTTCTGAGGCCACGTCTCGAATTAGATTTGGAACACAACGCTGACCACAAGACCACGTGTTCGCAACGTGGCTGGAACGTGGCGTTGGAGGAGGAAGAGAGTGGCCCAGCAGAGAGTACCGCATGCAGTCGCAGCGACAGACACATCACTGCCAACTCGTCCTCATTCATCCTCCTCCTTATCAGTGTCCAGCTTGTCGCAGACCAATTCACGCCGTAGTGGGCACCCCGTCCTTGTGGTTCTCAACGTGCATCCTATACACTACACTATACACTACATTATACACTACATTATACTATACACTACACTATACACTAGACTATACACTACACTATACACTACACTATACACTACACTACTATGCACATTCATTCTATACACTACACTATACAATTACACTACACTATACACTACATTCTACTATACACTACACTATACACTCCATTATACACTATACACTACATTATACTATACACTACATTATACTATACACTACACTATACACTCCATTATACACTATACACTACACTACATGTTCATCCTATACACTATACACTACATTATACTATACACTACATTATACACTACACTAAACACTCCATTATACAATACACTACACTACTATACACTGGACTATACTCTACACTACTCCTGCACACCAGGCGAGGTAGTTAACATCTCCTAGCCACCGTGATGATGATGAGAGAGAGAGAGACACGCAAACTCCAAATATACAGCAGCAGGCGTCAGGGTCTGGATTGAACCCACGACCTCCTGCACACCAGGCGAGGTAGTTAACATCTCCTAGCCACCGTGGCACCCACGAATGAACGCACCGTGGTGATGGTGATGTGTGTGTAGGGGGGGGGGGGGTCACCGTGTGTGTGTGTAGAGAGAGGGGGGAGGGAGTTCATTGTCTGCCGAGTTGACTTGTCTGCCAGGCGCACAGCAGCCTGTCTCAGCAGTCGCCGGATCTCAACGCCGTCGTGGTCACGTGACTCCTCCTCTCCCGTGGCAACGATTTGGGAAATGTCCCAAATCGTTACTCACCCCGGCGGCAATCACGGATTTTATTTTAGTTTTTTTATTTAAAGAAGCGGGTAACCGTGCGGCGACGCGAGCGCTCTCCCGCGCAACATTCCTGCCTGCGGAGGGAGCTGGTGTGAGTAGGTTAAACGTTGAGTTTTATAAGGGCACCACGGGGTGACCAGCCCCTCCCCATCTAGCCCCACCCCTCCCACCCCCCACCCAGCCCCTCCCCTCCCCACCCAGCCCCTCCCCACCCTCCCCACCCAGCCCCTCCCTCCCCACCCAGCCCCTCCCTGCACGACGGACGGACACAATAATCCCCTATGGGCTGGTGTAACCAGGAGGTTCCTACCAGTATGATAGAAAATAGTATTGTCATCAGTATGACATAAGTATACGAAGTGTGCAGTCGATACCACATTGGGAAGTGGGTTAAAATTGAGTTACAAGATTTGAGGATACAACAACAACAATGAGTAAAATAAAAGCTCGATTTAAAGCATTCGTGACTGCAGGGATTCATCTTCTTGGTTCTTTCGGTAAAGTCGCGTAGAAGGGAAATAATGAAATAATAAAAATAAAACATAATAAAATAATTCTCACGATGTTTTGGCCACAAGGCAAGCAGCCGTCCTCAGCTGAAGACCAGGTCTGTCGGGGAGACAGCGTTTCTCTCTCTTTCAGACGCTGTCTCCCCGACAGACCTGGTCTTCAGCTGAGGACGGCTGCTTGCCTTGTGGCCGAAACATCGTGAGAATTATTTTATGATGTTTTAGTTTTATTATTTCATTATTTCCCTTCTACGTGACTTTACCGAAAGACCCAAATAATCTGTGACGGGCTGTTGGGGCAAGTGCTGTTCGTGACAAGCAGCACCGCACCCTGGCCGCCTTTGTCTCCCCGTCGTTGCCGACGTTTGCGACGCGACCGTGCCACAGGCAGTCGAACCCGTGGCGGGTCGGGTGGGTCAGAGGTCCAGAACCCGTTGCAACGAAATTCATCGCGACCGTGATCGGGAATCGAACTCGTCCAGGCAGGGGAGGGGATGGGGGCGGGCAGTGCGCTAACCACTGCGCCACCACTCCTGGCTGGACACCAGATATACCTCTCTCTCTCTCCCTGTCTCTTCCCCCCCCCACACACACAGAGGGCCCTCTGTGTTGTTCGCACTCCAGCGTTCAAGGCCAACATTGGCAAGAACGTTGGCAGTGGCTGTTTTCAAAACAATGTCCGTGACGGGGGGGTTGGTGGGTTTTTTTTATTCGGCTTATTCGGTTAAAATCCAGGTGGAATGTGGAGTGGAGAGAGACGAGATTGCGTTTGGAGATGTCGCTGCCTCGACGGTCGTGCTCATCACGATGAATCCAGACCTCGCCCGGCTCCGTTCGTATCTCCCGGAGTGGCACTTTACACAGTGGGAGGGGGGGGGTTGAGGGGGGGTAAGTCTCCGACCCTCGGCAGGTTGCGTGAGGTGGGGCTAAAGTTGTGGGGTAAATCCTCCCACAACGCTTCCTGGAGCGTATGGCACGGCAGTGGAAGAGTAGGCCAAACCCCAAAAAACCCCAACCTCTTTAAGAGGGGGGTGGGGGCTGTCTGGAGCTGCCCTCAACGTGGAGGCCAACAGCGGCGTCAGCGGGGCAATGCAGGGTTACACCTTTATACACGTGCGTGTGTGTGTCGGTCTGTGTGTGTGTCGGTGTGTGTGTGTCGGTGTGTGTGTGTGTGTCGGTGTGTGTGTATGTCGGTGTGTGTATGTCGGTGTGTGTGTGTCGGTGTGTGTGTGTGTGTCGGTGTGTGTGTGTGTGTGTCGGTGTGTGTGTGTCGGTGTGTGTGTGTGTCGGTGTGCGTGTGTGTGTGTCGGTGTGTGTGTGTGTGTCGGTGTGTGTGTGTCGGTGTGTGTGTGTGTCGGTGTGCGTGTGTGTGTGTCGGTGTGTGTGTGTGTGTCGGTGTGTGTGTATATATGTAACGCTTGCCAGAGTCTTAACGCGGCAGTAGTCGTCGTAGGTAGTAAAACTAGAAAACCTTTTGCACGATCGATGCCAAAGGGCAGCCCAACATTCTTTGTTCGTGCAAAGTCGATTTCGGCGTTTCACGACGGTCGTGACCACCACCCCTCCCCACCCCCCACGTGTCTGTCCCACCGTAGTCAGCAAAAAAAAGAAACCTCATGATCAAAACAACCGCGTTACGTTTGCTGGGAGCATTTTTTTTTAAACCCACACACAGCAAACTCCAGCCGGCTTGCAAGTTGTACTCCCAGGTGCGCTGGAGGTCGGCATGCCGATCTGTTGTTGTGGTTGTTGTTGGAGGAGCTGCGTCGTGTCCCGTTATTTATTAAGGAGTGCAGGGCATGTGATGGGGGGGGGGTGCTCTTGAAATATTGAGAGAGGTTTTTTTTCGTTTAAGCGAATTTGAACCGCCCCCCCAAAACATTTTTGTCGCGTTAGTTCGGCCAATCGCACCCCCCCAATTTTTTTGTAAATTGACCCCCCCGCAAAATGACTCGATTGGGATTATTTCAGTCATCACCCCCAACGCGTGCCCCCACCACCACCCCCTTCCTTCCCCAACCTCCACCACCTCGGCTTGTCCACCCTGGCCTCTCAAGAGTCTCTCAGCTGCTTGAGACGCCGTGAGACCTTGAGACGCCGTGAGACCTTGAGACGCCATGAGACCTTGAGACGCCGTGAGACCTTGAGACGACACGAGACCTTGAGACAACGTGAGACCTTGAGACGCCATGAGAGATTGAGACGCCGTGAGACCTTGAGACGCCGTGAGACCTTGAGACGACACGAGACCTTGAGACAACGTGAGACCTTGAGACGCCGTGAGACCTTGAGACGCCGTGAGAGATTGAGACGCCGTGAGAGATTGAGACGCCGTGAGACCTTGAGACGCCGTGAGAGCTTGAGACGCCGTGAGACCTTGAGACGACACGAGACCTTGAGACAACGTGAGACCTTGAGACGCCGTGAGAGATTGAGACGCCGTGAGAGCTTGAGACGCCGTGAGACCTTGAGACGCCGTGAGACCTTGAGACGCCGTGAGACCTTGAGACGCCGTGAGAGCTTGCAACTTCAAACTCGCAAAACTCACGACCGGGGTGGTGGGGGTGGGTGGAGGGCTGTTGCGACTACGAGTTGCAAGCCACCCAGACCGCCCTCTACGCAGCAGCAGCAGCAGCGACCTGATGAACGATTCAGCGGCAAGTTATTCAGCTCCGTGCTCCTAAGGGTGGTCGGAGGCGACGGTTCCATTTTATTTTCAGCGACCTGTTTCTTGCCCAGGTCCACTGCTGGACGAAGGGCCCCCCCCCCTTCCCATTCGAGCAAATGCCCTTCGCAGCAGTCAGGCTCGTGAGACGAACTCTGCCGGATGAACCAGATGATGTTATTGGCCAGACAGCACTCAATATAAGCTATGACCCCCCCCCCAACCCACACCCCCCCCCCCCGTGTTCCAACAATGCAAACATCGGGACCATAAAGAGACGACTTTTGGAAGACTGCTCAGCACGGCTTTCCTGGATAAACAAAGGCCATTGTTCTTTTTGTGAACGGGGAAGGGGTGGAGGCGGGAGGGGGGAGGGGGGTGGGCGGTGGGGGCGGGGAGGGGGAGGAAGTGGGGAGTTGGGAAGAGCGGTGGCACAGCGGTTAGCGCTACGCTGCGCTACGCGAACCCCGGTGCGCTACGCGAACCCCGGTGACCCGAGTTCAATTCCCGCTCAAAGTCACCACCGGTGATGATTATCGGAACCGTTTCTGGGCCTCCCCTAGGTCGACTCGGCCTCGAATGAGTGCCTGGCAGACAAAGGCGGCCCGGCGTGGTGCTGCCCGGCCCCCCCCGCTCCTTCGTGTGCCGTGCCGGCTTTCATAGGTACTCGCTAACAGCACTTGCCCCGACAGCCTGTTGAAGCTATACGGGGGGTCTTTGTCTTTGAGGGGCAGGCAACTTTACTGGGAATTGAACTCGGACCCGCAACTGCGGCTGACCCAGCTCATCGGAGTCAATAAAGCCTTTCCTAATAACATTTACACTTTTATTTTTAAATTAGCAGGCAAGGCTCTTTGACAGCTCAACGAAGTGGGCTCATCATCGTGTGGAGATGTATCGCAGTCAAATACTCTAAACCCACGTTGATTCCAAATGCGGAGAGGAAACCGGAGGATCCGGAGGCAAATCCACGCGACCACAGGGAGAGAGAGAGACACGCAGACACCAAATATACAGCAGCAGGCATCAGGGACGGGATCGAACACACGATCTCCTGTACACCAGGCGAGGTAGTTAACATCTTCTAGCCACCGTGATGATGACAGAGACACGCAGACACCAAATATACAGCAGCAGGCGTCATGGTCGGGATCGAACCCACGATCACCTGTACACCAGGCGAGGTAGTCAACATCTCCTAGCCACCGTGATGATGATGACAGAGACACGCATCTCACAAGTTGTCCTCCCCCCAGATTCGCACGGTTGGCTACGTACGGTGCGCGAAAGAAGTTTGGCATAAAAAAACAAATTAAGATCCCCCGTGTAGCCTTAACATCCTGTTGGGGCAAGTGCTGTTAGCGAGTAGCAGCAACAATGTAGGCCGGCACGGCACACGAGGGGGTGGGTGGCCAGCACCACGCCCGGCCGCCTTTGTCTCCCCAGTGGCGATGTTTACACACCACAGCAGGTGCTAATTTGAGGCTGAGTCGACCTCACGGAGGCCCAGGACCGGTTCGGATAATCGTCACCGGTGTCGGCCGTGAGCGGGAATCGAACCCGGGTGGCCGGGTTTCACGCGCTAACCTGCCACACCACCGCTCCGCACACACAAACACGCACAGGGGGAGGTGGAGAGGGAGATGGAGCGGCCGGGCATTCCGGAGATGCTCCTGGAGGACCGGGGCCAACACACACAGGGCCCCTTGTGAGGGCCTGGGACACACACAGGGGCCCACTGTGTGAAACCCTCCTTTTGTGAATGACCTCGGAAGAGAATTTAACAATTTTGACGCCCCCCCCCCCACCCACTCTCTGTGGTGCGGGGGGGGGTCAGCCGTGGGTTGAAAGCAGAAGTTCAGAAGGCGCACGACAGACACGATACAAGGGCACAGTTCATATGCGAAATCCGGCCTCCTCTGCCTGTTGTTGAACAGATGTCAATGTTCCGGTTTGTGGTGTCCTCATGTCGTGGGGAGCGGTGGCATAGCGATTAGGGCGCTGCGCTCCGAACCCGGCGACCCCAGTTCGATTCCCCGCTCACGGCCACCAACAGCCAGTGACAGTTATCTGAACCAGTCTTGGGCCTCCCCCTAGGTCGACTCAGCCTCAAACGCGTACTTGGTGCGGTGCGTAAAACATCGCCAGCGGGGAGACAAAGGCGGTCGGGTGCGGTGCTGGCCACCCACCCCCTCGTGTGCCGTTCCGGCCTTCGTCGGTGCTACTCGCTCACAGCACTTGCCCCGACAGTCTGTTCCGGCTATACGGGGGATCTTTGTCTTTGGTGTCCGATGCAGGGGAGGGAGGGGAGGGGAGGTAGAGGGGAGGTAGAGGGGGGAGAAGTGGGAGGTTGGAGGCGGATGTCTCCAGCGAGTGGGGCAGAGAAAAGATCGAAGGTCGAATGGTGGAACGTGGTGCTCGCAGCCAAAGTGGTGCTTCGTCTGAATTTCGAAACCGCCCCTCCTCCCTCCCCACTCCCCACAACTTCGCTGCGGTGGAGGTTTCTTTTGGAGCGCGCGCTGCGTCGTCGAGTAACTCCCACTCACCGTGCGAGCCGCGGTGAGCGGGGCCGACACCTGACGGGCGAGGTCTAGAATCGCTCCGTTCCACCCCGTGTTAGGTGACAAAAGCGGCAGTGGCTGCTCTCCATCGAGGGGGGGGGGGGGCGGGGGGCAATCCGATCCACTCTGATACACGGGGGCGACAGACGCGTTCGCCGGAAAAAAAATTTGGCCGGAATGCTCAAGTCTCGTGTATCGAGTTGCCGTACAACGGGGGCATACCTGGGCATGGAAGTCTCGTGCCTGGGGCGGTGGGCACAGCTGGTGCATCTGCCAGTCGTCTCGGTCACAATCGGAATATTCCCACAGGAGGAATCCGATGAGCTGCAAAGCTCTTGTTCACCAGGCCTGCAGTCGTTTCGCAGATGTCCGGTAGTCGGGCAACCCACGGTACCTGGAGGGTCTGTCCCGTGACCTCCTGTCAGCAGCGAGCCTTCGATGCTTCGCGCCGCCCGGCACAAGCGCCGTGGCGAATGGCGCCTGCTGCTGCTGTTGTTGTTGTTGGGGGGTGGAGGGATCACGGTTGGAGCGGCGTGGCAGAGTGAAACTCGACGTTAGCGCGATGGCGCGTCAGCCCGTGCGTTGTAAAGAGCGGTCTGCGCAAGCGGATATCACGGCAGCTGATGCCGGGGTCTCTTCAAGTTGCAGATCGTTTGTACGCCTATTGGCGGAACATTTCTTTGCATTGAAAGTCGCGTTGCAGTGTGCAAGAGTTTAAAAAGCCCTTTTAACCGGCATGCTTGGTGTGTGAGTGGGCGAGGGAGTGGCTGAGTGGTAAATAGGCCGGGGGGTGAGTGGGCGATTGGGTAAATGGGCCAGTGGGTGGGTGACTAGGTGGGTAAATGGACCAGTGGGTGAGTCTGTGAATGGGTAAATAGGCCAGTGGGTGGGTGAGCAAGTGGGTAGATAGATTAGTGCGTGGGCGAGTGGGTAAATAGGCCAGTGGGTGAGTCTGTGAATGGGTAAATAGGCCAGTGGGTGAGTCTGTGAATGGGTAAATAGACCAGTGGGTGAGTCTGTGAATGGGTAAATAAACCAGTGGGTGAGTCTGTGAATGAGTAAATAGACCAGTGGGTGAGTCTGTATATGGGTAAGTAGGCCAGTGGGTGAGTCTGTGAATGGGTAAATAGGCCAGTGGGTGGGTGAGCAAGTGGGTAGATAGATTAGTGCGTGGGCGAGTGGGTAAGTAGGCCTGTGGGTGAGTATGTGAATGGTTAAATAGACCAGTGGGTGAGTCTGTGAATGGGTAAATAGGCCGGTGGGTGAGTCTGTGAATGGGTAAGTAGGCCAGTGGGTGAGTCTGTGAATGGGAAAATAGGCCAGTGGGTGGGTGAGCAAGTGGGTAGATAGATTAGTGCGTGGGCGAGTGGGTAAGTAGGCCAGTGGGTGAGTATGTGAATGGGTAAATAGACCAGTGGGTGAGTCTGTGAATGGGTAAATAGGCCAGTGGGTGAGTCTGTGAATGGGTAAATAGACCAGTGGGTGAGTCTGTGAATGGGTAAATAGACCAGTGGGTGAGTCTGTGAATGGGTAAATAGACTAGTGGGTGAGTATGTGAATGGGTAAATAGGCCAGTGGGTGAGTCTGTGAATGGGTAAATAGACCAGTGGGTGAGTCTGTGAATGGGTAAATAGACCAGTGGGTGAGTCTGTGAATGGGTAAGTAGGCCAGTGGGGGAGTCTGTGAATGGGTAAATAGACTAGTGGGTGAGTATGTGAATGGGTAAATAGACCGGTGGGTGAGTCTGTGAATGGGTAAATAGGCCAGTGGGTGAGTCTGTGAATGGGTAAATAGGCCGGTGGGTGAGTCTGTGAATGGGTAAATAGACCAGTGGGTGGGTCTGTGAATGGCTAAATAGACCAGTGGGTGGGTGAGCAAGTGGGTAGATAGATTAGTGCGTGGGCGAGTGGGTAAATAGGCCAGTGGGTGAGTCCATGACTGGGTAAGCAGACGAGCGGGCGAACGCGCGCGACCCCCTCCCGCCGCTGACCCTGTCCATGCCGCGTGCCGCAGGTCCCCCACGCGCCGGGCACCGCCGCCGATTGGAGCGCCGACCGCCTGAAGCGCGAGCTGGAGAGCGAGCTGAAGCTGGACAGTGAGGACGTGCGCAGCCACGCGTGGTACCACGGCGCCATCCCCCGGCAGGCGAGCGCCGCACCCGGCACACGCGGCAGCCGGCGACGTCGGCACGGCGATTGCGCCGGGATAGGGGCACCTCGGCGCTGTCGCGCGGATGCACCGCCGGTCGCTCCTCCGCTACGGCTGCTTGCTGCGATTCAGCCGCACAGCGACTGAAACGCGACAGCTATCTCTCACGCTAACATTGCCGCCAACGCTAAGCCTAGTTTTTACGCTAAGCCAATCTCTCACGCTAACATTACCACCAACACTAAGCTTATCTCTCACGTTAACATTATCACCAACGCTAAGCCTAGTTTTTACGCTAAGCCTATCTCTAAGCCTATCTCTAACGCTAACATTATCACCAACGCTAAGCCTATCTCTAAGCCTATCTCTAACACTATCATTACCACCAACGCTAAGCCTATCTCTAAGCCTATCTCTAACACTATCATTACCACCAACGCTAAGCCTTTCACTACAGCAGCTCTATCCCTAACATTAATCCTCCTCTAACTCTACCCCTAACAACAACAACCGCCATTCGCCACTACGTGGCGGTGACGTCACCACGACGCTTGTGCCAGGCCATGTGCACCTTGAGGCCACGTTAAGCCTATGACTAACAAAAACACAACCCCGAACACGAACCCCATTGAAAACATTGTAGTGGTTCCACCCCAAACACTTAACCCTACTCCTCTCTAAATCTAAACTATTTTTTGCTTTACCAGATAAGGCCAACTGAGCTCTTTAGTTCTTTGTCAGAAGCGACCTGGCCACAAATGATGTCTCAACTCAGTGGCTTATCTTCGCGTGGAAATTTATGGCAGCCAAATACTATTAAACGCGTGTTTCTAAATGTGGAGGGGAAAACCTGGAGGACTCGGAGAAAAATCCACGCGACCATGAGGTAAAGAGAGAGGGAGAGACACGCAAACTCCAAATATACAGCAGGCGTCATGGTCGTGATCGAACCCACGACCTCCTGCGTACCAGGCGAGGTAGTTAACGTCTCTTATCCACCGTGATGATGATGATGAGAGAGAGACGCAAACTCCAAATACACAGCAAGAGGCGTCAGGGTCGGGATCGAACCCACGACCTCCTGTATACCAGGCGAGGTAGTCAACATCTCCTAGCCACCGTGATGATGAGAGAGAGACACGCAAACTCCAAATACACAGCAGCAGGCGTCAGTGTCGGGATCGAACCCACGACCTCCTGTACACCAGGCGAGGTAGTTAACATCTCCTAGCCACCGTGATGATGATGAGAGAGAGACACGCAAACTCCAAATATACAGCAGCAGCAGGCGTCAGGGTCGGGATCTAACCCACGACCTCCTGCGTACCAGGCGAGGTAGTCAACATCTCCTAGCCACCGTGATGATGATGAGAGAGAAAGAGACGCAGTGACCCCGCGTGAACCCCGTCGTCATTGTCGTCATCGCCCCCACCCCACCGTGACCGCCGCAGGTGGCCGAGTCCCAGCTGGAGCGCGACGGCGACTTCCTGCTGCGCGACTCGCTGTCGGGCGCCGGCGGCCTGGTGCTGTCGTGCCGCTGGGCCGAGCGGCCGCTCCACTTCCGCGTCGAGCGCCGCACGCCCACCACCTCCACCGCGGCGGCGGCGGCCCAGCAGCGCTCCTCCGGCGACGGCCACCACCGGCGTTCGCTCGGCGACTCCTACGCCATCCAGCCCGGCGGCGACGGCTTCGGCAGCGTCCCGTCGCTCGTGCGCTTCTACGTCGGCAACCGGCAGCCCGTGTCGCCGGGCCAGCCGGGGCCCGGCGGGTTCGGGCCCGTGTGCATCGCGCGGCCGGTGAACCGCGCCGTGCCGCTGGCGTACCTCGCCGCCGTTCACCGCGACGCGGCGCGCCTGGCGGAGCTGGCGGCTCACGGCGGCAGCAACGACAACAACAACAGCTGCGGCTTCGATAGCTTCTACCGGCAAGAGAGGCCGGAGCGCCACGCGGGTTGCGCCGGGAACCACGGAGCCGGCGGCTGCTGCTGCGGCGACGGCGGCGGCGGCGGCTGCGACGTCAGGGGTCATCAGGGGTCGTCGAAGCGTCATCAGCTGACGGACACGTCCTACAGGTCAGTGGTGGCGCTCGCGGCGGCGCGACCGGAGGCCGAATCTGTCACCGGTGAGAGCATCCATCGTGACCGATGTCGTTGTCCACCCGGCGAACCGGAGGTCGCCGGGGAGGTCGCCGGGGCGAACCAGAGGTCGCCGGGTGGATTCCATCTCCCGCCTCCGTCCGCCCGGCGATAGAATTGGGTCTGGTGCGGTGGGGTAAAGTGTGGTGGGGTAATGTGTGGTGGGGTAGAGCGCGGTGGGGTAGAGTGTGGTGGGGTAATGTGTGGTGGGGTAAAGTGTGGTGGGGTAATGTGTGGTGGGGTAAAGTGTGGTGGGGTAGAGTGTGGTGGGGTAATGTGTGGTGGGGTAGAGTGTGGTGGGGTAGAGTGTGGTGGGGTAATGTGTGGTGGGGTAGAGTGTGGTGGGGTAGAGTGTGGTGGGGTAGAGTGTGGTGGGGTAATGTGTGGTGGGGTAATGTGTGGTGGGGTAGAGTGTGGTGGGGTAGAGTGTGGTGGGTAATGTGTGGTGGGGTAGAGTGTGGTGGGGTAAAGTGTGGTGGGGTAATGTGTGGTGGGGTAGAGTGTGGTGGGGTAGAGTGTGGTGGGGTAATGTGTGGTGGGGTAGAGTGTGGTGGGGTAATGTGTGGTGGGGTAGAGTGTGGTGGGGTAGAGTGTGGTGGGGTAGAGTGTGGTGGGGTAATGTGTGGTGGGGTAATGTGTGGTGGGGTAGAGTGTGGTGGGGTAGAGTGTGGTGGGGTAATGTGTGGTGGGGTAGAGTGTGGTGGGGTAAAGTGTGGTGGGGTAATGTGTGGTGGGGTAGAGTGTGGTGGGGTAGAGTGTGGTGGGGTAATGTGTGGTGGGGTAGAGTGTGGTGGGGTAATGTGTGGTGGGGTAGAGTGTGGTGGGGTAATGTGTGGTGGGGTAGAGCGCGGTGGGGTAGAGTGTGGTGGGGTAATGTGTGGTGGGGTAAAGTGTGGTGGGGTAATGTGTGGTGGGGTAAAGTGTGGTGGGGTAGAGTGTGGTGGGGTAGAGTGTAGTGGTGTAGAGCGCGGTGGGGTAGAGTGTGTGTGTCACCGCCACCACTTCCAGTGGCATCTGGCCCGCGGGTGGAAGAGTCGGACACCTTCGACAGAGCCGCTTGCTGCAAAGCCCTGTCCGCTCGCAGCGGTGAGCGAGAAATTGCAGGGCTGCTCCTCCGCCTTGTTCATTAGCCCGATGACACGGCTCAGCGGCACGCAATTGCGCCGGCGACGTTTAAAAAAAACAATTTATTTCGTGGAAATTCTTCTTGATCATCGGAAAGTTTGTCCGTTTCAAGGATTGACGGCCCTGCGATGTGCCGTTCCGTGTGGACACTGCGACGTGAGACCCAAGCTGCGTGCTGTTGTTGTTGTTGTTGTGGCTGCAGGAACGGCATGGTGTTTGATTGGACGCAGGACGGAAGGGCATCTGAAGCGCACGCCCAGGGCAACACGCTGCCGGGATACGGCACCGGTGGGTGAACGCGACGCTCGCGTCGAGCACGCAAAGACAAAGGTCCCCCGCGTAGCTTTTCACGGACCGCTGGGGCAAGTGCTGTTAGCGAGCACCTATAAAGGCCGGTACGGCACACGAGGGGGTGGTTGGCCAGCACTACGCCCGACCGCTTTTGTCTCCCCAGTGGCGATGTTTACACACCGCACCAGATACTCATTTGAGGCTGAGTCTACCTAGGGGAGGCCCAGGACCGGTTCAGATAATCGTCACTGGTGTCGGCCGTAAATGGGAATCGAACTCAGGTCGCCGGGTCCGTGGCGTAGCGCGCTAACCGTTGCACCACCGCTCCCCACGTACACAGACAAACGTACACACACAAACACACAGAGGCGCGCGTCATGCTACAGAGCTGCCCCATTGTGCTTGGTAACGCGTTCCCCCGGCAGCCCGAGTGACAGGGAGGCACCTGGTGGACACTAACCAACCGCTACACCACACACACACGCACACGCGCACACACGCGCACACACACACACGCGCACACACACACACACACGTGCACACACAAACACGCACACACACGCACACACGCGCACACACACACACACGCGCACACACACACGTGCACACACACACACACACACGCGCACACACACGCACACACGCGCACACACACACGCGCACACACACACGCACACAAAGATCCCCCGTATAGCCTTAACGGACCGCAAGTGCTATTAGCGAGCACCTATGAAGGCCGGCACGACACACAAGGGGGTGGGTCAACACCACGCCCGACCGCCTTTGTCTCCCCAGTGACGATGTTTACACACCGCACCAGGTACTCATTTGAGGCTGAGTCGACTTTTAAACACACGACACAGAACACGTGCCAGTTTCATTACAGCCCCAATGCTGTCGACGAACGATCGCTGCCGCAATTAGCGCGGTCGGCCACGCACCGGTCGAAACAAGTTCAACACACGCACACACACACGTACACACACACACGCACACACACACACACGTACACACACGTACACACACACACGCACACACACGTACACACACCCGGCGCACCACGTCCAGCGCACCTCTCGGCACGGCCGTCACTCACGGCAGCAATCGAGAATTCCACTCCCCGGCTTCGAACCGCATCACGCGCGGCGTCCACGGAGATCGACCAACGTGGATCCTGTCGCACGTCCGGCGTTGCAGGGGCGGACATCTGGCGAGACGGCCTCCGCAGGACCCCCACCTGGTCGCCCAAGGGCCTCCGGTCCGCGCAGCCGTCGGCCCACGCCGACCTCTCCTGGACGACGTCGCCCCCGCCCGCCAACGGGACGTCGGGGGCGGTCCCCGCTTCCGGCAAACACGCGGAGGAGCGGCTGGCGGGCGACTCGGAGCCGTACCACTCGCTCATCTCGCCCCACAAGGCCATGGAGGCCCTCGAGCGGGACGCGGCCGCCCTGCGGCTGGAGAGCGACGTCAACGCGGCCGCGGCCGCCGCCGCTGCCGCCAAGCGGAGCCTGCTGCTGCCGCCACCGCCGCCGGGCCCGGCGCGCGAGGCCTCGGCCGCGGGCGGCGGTGACGCCGGCGACGCCGCCAGAGACGCCGCGGCGGCGGCGGCCGCGGAATTCCGCCGCCCCACCGTGGAGACGGAGTCGACGTTCCGGCCGCTGGAGTTCGCGTCGCTGCTGCTGCCGCCGGAGAACAAGCCGCTGGAGACGGGAGTGCTGCGGCGCGCCAAGGAGCTGCAGGGCGAGTGCGACGTGCGCACGGCCGCGCGCTGCATCATGCTGCTCGACTGCGAGGTGAGAGGTCGCGTAGTACCGCGGGGAGGCCGCCGGTTCGCCGGACCGCCGCGCGCGACTCTCCGTCGGCCCGGTCGTCGCCGGCGGAACGGGCGGTCGTGCGTCCTTCGCGCGGGGAGGGGAGGCGAGCTTACGGCGGCGGCGCGGCCGAAGCTGTGATGAATCAGCGGCTCACGTGACCGTGACGGCGCGAGTGATGACCCCCCCCTCCCCGCCCGCGCTCCCCGCAGGTGGCTCGCATCACCGGGGTGACGGAGGAGCTCGTCCTGAAGATGGGCGTCCGCTCCGGCCTGGAGCTGCTCACCCTGCCGCACGGACGGCGGCTCAGAGAAGACGTCATCGAGCGGTGAGTGTCCTCCGCCGCCCCCGTCCACTCCGTAACCGCCCCGGTTTGGCCGCGCGGGATCCGCCGGGCGACGGCGATTTTTCGACCGCGGGTGAACGAGTCCCGGCTCCCGCGTCGTGCAGCCTCCTGGCCTGTGGCTCAGAGTGATGCCATCGCCTTGACCCCACCTCTGTTTAAGACGGAAACGGGAGAAGATACTAAATTTGAAGCTTTCGTGACTGCAAGGATTCATATTCTTCGGTTTTATCGATAAAGTCACCTAAGAATACGGGAGGAGATATTCGCGATCCTGGCTGTCACCTGATGATGCTCGCTGTCATAATCACCGGCGAAACTTCACGGTACTTCAACTGTAAATGTTGTGGGTTCACACTCCGACACTCAACCGGTGTGCTGAAGTAGTAACGGACTGGCACGTTTTGTTGACGTGACAAACCTCACTGATTGGCTGGGTCACGCGGTGGCGGGTTTAACGACACATTTATATTTACGCGATCTAACCCAACAACAACACAAAACCTCTGTTATTTGACGACATATTGGTCACGAAAGCCCCACTCCTACGCATTCAACTAAAGCCCACGTGTTCGATCCATTCCGCACTTGCCCCGACATTTCAGCTAAAGGCTACGCGGGGGGGGGGGGCGAAAATCTTTACCCTCGTCTCTGTCTCCCCCTTCTCCCCCGTCTCCGTGTGTCCGTCTCCCCCGTGTCCCCCGTGTCTCCCGCCTGCATCTCCCCCGTGTCCCCCATCTCCATCTCCTCCATCTCCCCCATGTCCCCCATCTCCCCCGTCTCCCCCGTGTCCCCCGTCTCCCCCGTGTCCCCCATCTCCAACTCCCCCGTCTCCCCCGTGTCCCTCGTCTCCCCCGTGTCGCCCATGTCCCCCATGTCCCCCGTCTCCCCCGTCTCCATCTCCCCCATCTCCCCCATCTCCCCCGTCTCCCCCGTGTCCCCCGTCTCCCCCATGTCCCCCGTGTCCCCCGTCTCCCCCGTGTCCCTCGTCTGCCCCGTCTCCATCTCCCCCGTCTCCCCCGTGTCCCCCGTCTCCCCCGTCTCCATCTCCCCCGTGTCCCCCATCTCCATCTCCCCTGTCTCCCCCTTCTCCCCCGTCTCCCCCGTGTCCCCCATCTCCCCCTTGTCTCCCGTCTCCGTCTCCCCCGTCTCCCCCGTCTCCATCTCCCCCGTGTCCCCCATCTCCCCTGTCTCCCCCTTCTCCCCCGTCTCCCCCTGTTCCCCGTCTCCTCCTTGTCTGCGCGCCCCCCGCAGGTTCCACGCGCTGGCGATCGGCCTGGCGGTGGACGTGCTGGGCTGCACCGGCTGCCTAGAGGAGCGTGCCGAGCTGCTGCACCGCTACGTGCAGCTGGCGCTGGAGCTGCGCGGGCCGCTGGCGGATCTCTACGGATTCTCCGCCGTCATGCACGCGCTCATGCTCCCGCAGGTGGGGGGGGCGGCGGGGGAAGACGTTGCTGGGGCGACGTCGGGGTAACGTTTGTGTGACGGGATAATGATGTTGGGGTAACGTTGGGGCGACGTCGTTGGGGCAACGTTGTTGGGGTAACATTGTTGGGGTTACGTTGGGGCAACGGGTAACGTTATTGGGGCAACATTGGGGTAACGTTCAGGTAACGATGTAACAATATTGGGGTTACGTTGGGGCAACGTCGTTGGGGTAACATTATTGGGGTTACGTTGGGGCAACGTTGTTTGGGTAACGTTGTTGGGGCGACGTCGTGGTAACGTTTGTGTGACGGGATAACGATGTTGGGGTAACATTGGAGCAACGTCGTTGGGGTAACGTTGTTGGGGTTACGTTGGGGCAACGTTGTTTGGGTAACGTTGTTGGGGCAACATTGGGGTAACGTTCAGGTAACGATGTAACAATATTGGGGTTCATCTTCTTGGTTCTTTCGGTGACTTTACCGAAAAGAACCAAGAAGATGAATCCCTGCAATCCCGAAAGCTTTAAATCGAAAAAAAAAAATATTGGGGTTACGTTGGGGCAACATCGTTGGGGCAACGTCGTTGGGGCAACGTCGGAGTAACGTTGGGGTGAGTTTGGTGAGTGAGGTGAGTTTGGTGAGTGGGGGGTGGGGTGTTAGTGAGGGGGTGGGGGTGGTGGGGGCTGGCGCCGTCGTCTTTGGCGATCGTCGTGACCGTGGCGTGCGTCCCCCCCAGGTGTCCCGTCTGGAGCGGACGTGGGAGGTGCTGCGCCGTGCCCACACGCAGAGCGCCGTCGCCTTCGAGAAGGAGCTCAAGCCCTTCCTGCTGGCGCTGCAGCAGGGCAAAGGTCAGCCGCCCTGTCCCCGTCTCTCTTCTCTCTCGTGGGCTCGGTCGCGGGGGTGGGGGCGGTGGCGGGGGTCTGTGGGCCTCACCCGGTGTAGGTCGTAGCGGCAGCTGACAAGGCCGTGGTTTGGCGGACGGGACGGGATTCGCCGGGTGGCTTGAGGGAGGGAGGGAGGGGGTCGTGGGGTCACCTCGTAGGCAAGTTGGGCCATCGATGGAATTCGGCCAAAACGTCCAAGTGCAGCGTCCTGCCGATGGGGAGGAGGGCGTCGTTTATCCGTCACGGGGTGCAACGCCGCGGCGATTGCAAAGCGGTTGTCAGCTGCCCCTACGATGCCCCGATTGGAACTGTTGGGTCACATTCAAGAATCCCCCGCGGATAAACACCGAGGATTAATAGCAATGATGTCATCATGATGATGGTGATAGTTCTCAATGTCAACGTCATCAATCTCCGCACGCGCCCAACGTAAAGGCTCACTCTGTCTCTCTCCCTCTCTCCGTCTCTCTCTCTCCATCTCTCTCCGTCTCTGTCCGTCTCTCTACATCCATCCCCCTCTCTCTCCCTCTCTCCGTCGCTCTGTCTCCCTCTGCCCCTCTCTCCGTCGTCTCCCCTCTCTCGTCGCCCACCGCAGTGCACGTCGACGCCCGGGACACGAGCGTCCCGCACCTCCTGCCGCTCGTCTCCCTCCTGGAGGAGCCGATGCCGCCGGCGGAGCCGTCCGCCGCCGTCCCGGCGTGGCCGCCGCTGCCGGCTGAGAGGACCGGCTCGGGCGGCGACTGGGAGCGGGAGTGGGCGCGCGGCGGCGCCTCCGCCGGCGAAGCGTGGGAGCAGCCGGGCGACGCGGGGATGGAGGCGGTGGTGGCGCATCTGCAGGCCGGGCGGGAGATGGCACGCGACGCCGCCCTCTACTCCGCCAACGCCGAGCGCCGGCTGAGAGGTGCGGGGCGGGCGGCTTGCGATTCGCAGCTTTTAGGCGAGGGCAAAGGAGGGGTAGTGGTAGTGATAGTGGTAGGGGTAGTGGTAGGCCTGGTTCTAATTGTCGTCATCGTTACCTCGCTGTCCCACGATTGGCACCGCGTGCGGCCCTGCCGGCCTCCGTGAGGGCTCTTGCCACCCCTCCCTGTGATCCACGTGCACACTTGGGGTGGAGGCTTTGAATAACACAAAATAAATATTATTTATTTTAATTTACTTTTTTACCAGGTAAGGGCCCGCTGAGATGTGTCGCTCTTGTTCAGGAGCGACCCTCGCCATCGCAAATGATAGCTCAACGAAGTGGCGGCTCATCATCATCATCATCGTCGTCGTGTGGAAATGTACAGCAGCCAAATGCTCCTGACGCGAGACGTTGATTCTAAATGTGGAGGGAAAAACCGGAGGAAAATCCACACCCCCAACAATGGGGAGAGAGTGAGAGACACGCAAACTCCAAATATACAGCAGCAGCAGGCGTCAGGGTCCGGATCGAACCCACGACCTCCTGTATACCAGGCGAGGTAGTCAACATCTCGCCAGACAGTTGTCCTTACCCGCGCACACTCCGATTAGCGCGGCTCGCTACGCACTGTGCCGTGTCGTCCCCCCTTTGCGGCGCTACCCCCCCCCCCGCCCCCCGCTGACGCTCACCGATCGCCGTGCTGTCGCCCGCCAGGATTCTCGGTGGACCCCGCGACCCTGGAGACGTTCCGCACCGAGTTCCACCTGCGCCTCTACTGGGGCAGCCGCGGCTGCCGGGCCGAGCGCCACGAGCGGCTGCACAAGTTCCACCACATCCTGTCGGCGCTGTCGGCGCGCCTCGAGTCTCCGCAGCGCCACTCCGAGCTCTGACACGGCTCGGCAATGACGCACGGCGCTGGCTCCGGCACGGCCCGGACGGAAGAGGAGGATGACGAGGGCGACGCGGCAAACGACTTCCACCACCGGCGCTCGCTCGTGCCGGCGCCACTGACGCCGGCGGTGTCCAGCGGTCACCGGGACCGCGACGGAGCCCCCTGGGCGATGCCGAGTCGTTTGTGCTGGTGGCGTTTTTGTTTTTTTTGCCGCCGAGACCGCCGGCCGGCCGTTCTGGGCGGGCCGCGACGATGGCGGGCGTGGACGACGAGAGCCGCGGTCGCGGTCGGTTGTAAGTGACGGACGGACAAGTGAATGTGCGGCGGTGGTGGCCGTGCATGAGGAGGAGGACACGGAGGAGGAGGTGGAGGAAGACGAAAATGTGAAGGGAGGACCGACGTGAATTGTGACGGCGAAGGGCGTCGAACCAAAACACTGGAAAGGGCGCGGGGGGGGGGGGTGAGGTGTTCCCCCATCAGTTGGGAGTGGGGGGTGGCGGAGATGGGCGGCCACCGCGCCGTGGCTTGGTGCAGTGGTTTTCGCGGACGCTTTCTTCCGCCCCTAATGCACAAACACACAAAAAATGAAATCCCGCAAAGACTCACCATCGACGGGCGCCGAGAACCGGCAAACCGCTCAGGCGGGAAACACGCGACACGACCACCCCCCCCCCCCCCCCCCACAAAAAACACAAAAAGCACGGCTCCCAATCTCGGCCCAGAAACCAACGGCAGGGCCTGCCAGCTCCAACGTCATCACCTCCGCTGCCCGATCGGTGCCGCTACACCGATGCTCGCAGCCGGGGGGAATCGTCAAATAAAATTGGAGGGCCGCCACGATCCGGGCCGCGGTTAAAGCCAACGAAGGCACGGACCCGGAGGGAATCAATTCGTGGTTTCATTGCACGGACCACGAGGCTCTCCTCGCCGCGGTCTGCAAGACGAGATTCGGCGCGTCCGGCCCGGAGGTCGGGGCCCGATGCTGTTCCCCGCCCCCCATTTTTTAGAGACACGCTTTGCACTACGCGGTGACGACTCCGGAGTCGCCGCCAGCACCACCTTTTAGTATTTCTCGATCGGAACGCGAGAGAGGCGTGGCGGTCGACCCACGTTTTTACCGGCGGCGGATGGCGATGGCGCGTGGCGGCGGCGGCGGCAACGGCGGAACCGGCCCGAAATGTTTTTTGAAACGGCGACGCGGTTTTTTGTTGTTGTAAATAACGGTCAAGGTAAGTTATGAAACGTGTCGAGCGTAAGTGTGGACGAGCGCACGGAGAGCTCGTCCCTCCACCCCCCCCCCGCCTCGCCTGGGAGGTGCGTGGAATCGCCGTTCGTTTACGGATCTCGCGTCTCGTGGCCGCGTTCGTCCGTTTGCCCCGCCGGAAACTGATTTGTCCTGTAAAATAAAAGATGGAATATATAACGACGTCGATTAAAAGTAAAAAAAACTTTTTTTTGGCGATCTCTTAAATAAGCACCGCGTCGCGTTCCCGGTTCCCGTTCGGTCGTCTTGGTTCCAGTGTGCGCGGGTGGCTCCCGGCACGAACCGTCGCTCGTCACGGAACTTCTAACTAAACTATAAACTCGTTTTATTTTCATTAGACCTCCTTTGCCAGTACCAAAATATAATACAGTGATCCCTCGTTTATCGCGGTTAATGGGGACCGGAACCCCTCCCGATAGGTGAAAATCCCGAAGTAGGATTGGCCCCCTAGGAATTTCCGTCTATGTGTGTGTGGGTACCAGAATGTTTAAAATATGTATATTTATACTTTATATATATATTTTACTTAAATCTATTTAATTATAAAACCTTAATATAATACATTCACTCTCTCTCTCATACGAGATACGTATTATGGTGTTCTACACTCACCAATGACAGTAGTATCTTGAGACTTGACTCCAGTAATGACGACGGCGACGATGACAATGACGACGATGACAGACCTGTGCAGTTCGATGAATGTGATGATGAATGATGATGATGGTGTTACTGCACAGGTATAACGAGGCCTTTAAATCAGTTCGAAAAATCCGCGATGCACTGAGGCCGCGAAACTTGAACCGCGAAGTGGAGAGGGATTACTGTAATAGGGTTTTCCCCTTTTTTCTGGCAACAAAACTGAAACCTTTTTACAAGGATTCATGTCTGCATTAACCACAACACTTGCATACCTCAGCGACTGTTTTCGCTGTGGTGGTCCCCACCTGATCAAGGATGCTTGTGTTGCGCCCGAAACGTCGTGATTTAATTTAGTTTTCACTTTTATATTTTTATTTTATTATCATTTTCACCTACGTGACTTTACCGAAAGAACCAAAGAATATGGATCATTGCAGTCACGAAAACTTCAAATCTAGAATAAATCATATAATTATCGTTATGTAACAATGTGCATGTGGAACGCTTTCGGGCTGTGCACAGCAGAAGGCATCATTTTCCCACCCGCCCGACCACAGCAGGCGAATCATGGTCAGCATGACGATCAAACGGATCACTTCAAATCTCATAAACAAATTGAACGTGCAGTCAATGGTGACCGGGCTAAGACCATCAACTCATTGCACTTGAGAATCAGATTTCATCCCAACAGGATTCCATGTAAGTCTATGGGTCTCTGTGTGAGTTTGTGGGTCTCTATGCGAGTCTATGAGTCTCTGTGTGAGTCAGTGGTGACCGTGCTAAGACCATCAACTGACTGCACTTAAGAACCAGATTTAATCACAAGAGGATTCCATGTAAGTCTGTGGGTCTCTTTGTGAGTTTGTGGGTGTCTATGCGAGTTGATGAGTCTCTGTGTGAGTCAGTGGTGACCGTGCTAATACCATCAACTGACTGCACTTGAGAACCAGATTTCATCACAAGAGGATTCCATGTAAGTCTATGGGTCTCTTTGTGAGTTTGTGGGTGTCTATGCGAGTCTATGAGTCTCTGTGTGAGTCAGTGGTGACCGGGCTAAGACCATCAACTCATTGCACTTGAGAACCAGATTTCATCCCAACAGGATTCCATGTAAGTATATGGGTCTCTTTGTGAGTTTGTGGGTCTCTATGCGAGTCTACGAGTCTCTGTGTGAGTTATTGGTGACCAGGCTAAGACCATCATCAACTGACTGCACTTGGGAACCAGATTTAATCACAAGAGGATTCCATGTAAGTCTATGGGTCTCTGTGTGAGTTTGTGGGTCTCTATGCGAGTCTATGAGCCTCTGTGTGAGTCAGTGGTGACCGTGCTAAGACCATCAACTGACTGCACTTAAGAACCACATTTCATCACAAGAGGATTCCATGTAAGTCTATGGGTCTCTTTGTGAGTTTGTGGGTCTCTATGAGTCTCTGTGTGAGTCAGTGGTGACCAGGCTAAGACCATAATCAACTGACTGCACTTAAGAACCAGATTTCATCACAAGAGGATTCCATGTAAGTCTGTGGGTCTCTTAGTGAGTTTGTGGGTCTCTATGCGAGTTGATGAGTCTCCGTGTGAGTCAGTGGTGACCGTGCTAATACCATCAACTGACTGCACTTGAGAACCAGATTTCATCACAAGAGGATTCCATGTAAGTCTATGGGTCTCTTTGTGAGTTTGTGGGTGTCTATGCGAGTCTATGAGTCTGTGTGAGTCAGTGGTGACCAGGCTAAGACCATCAACTCATTGCACTTGAGAACCAGATTTCATCCCAACAGGATTCCATGTAAGTATATGGGTCTCTTTGTGAGTGTGTGGGTCTCTATGCGAGTCTACGAGTCTCTGTGTGAGTTATTGGTGACCAGGCTAAGACCATCATCAACTGACTGCACTTGGCAACCAGATTTAATCACAAGAGGATTCCATGTAAGTCTATGGGTCTCTGTGTGAGTTTGTGGGTCTCTATGCGAGTCTATGAGCCTCTGTGTGAGTCAGTGGTGACCGTGCTAAGACCATCATCAACTCACTGCACTTGAGAATTCCGGTTTAACCACTGGTAGCGACTGAAACCTGAATTTCAGCAAAGCTGTCACCCCCTGCGGTTTACCCCGTATTCTTCTTGTACAGGGAAATTTACAAAATGTGTATTTGTTTGCGTTTCTCCCTTGTGACGGGCCATTGTAGGATGAACGTGGCGATCATAAGGGGCACGGGGTTGACCGATACAGTCTGAATTGGTCTGTAGTAATAAGGTAGGGCACTGATAAGGGGTTGACAGTCTCACTTACCACCGCACCTCTTTATGAAATAACTACGCAGGCTGTTCTGTCCACTTTTACCCCTTTTTTCCACTGGCACATCCGAGCCGGAACCAAACCGTGCTACGCTGGCCCTCTCAAGACGTCCGAATCCGTGCTGGGGGCCAAGCAGGGCCCAGCGGCACGGCTCGGAGTTATGCGATGGGGATAAAAAAAAAAACCAGGAGTCTGCCGAGCTGGCACGGTTCGGCACGGCTCGGTTGTGCAGTGGAAAATACACGGCTGAGCAAGCCTAACGGGCTACACGAATACACACGTCCCTCTGCATCCTTTATTACTCTGTGTCGCATCTAAATATAATGCAGGTTTCTATATATATGATGTAGGTTTTTATATATATGTGTGTGTGTGTGTGTCTTGATGACACCGCACTTCAGAACCCGGCTACCCGAGTTCGATTCCCGCTCACGAACACAGCCACCCCGAGTGATCGCCATTGTCTGAGGAACCTGGCTTTTGTATTGCGTCATCGCGCTGCAGAATGACGTCATTGCGTTCGCAGCATGACGTCATTTGCGTTCGCAGCATGACATCATTGCGTTCGCAGCATGACGTCAATGCGTTCCGGCATGGCGGCATTTGCGTTTGCAGCATGACGTCATTGCGTCGCAGCATGGCGTCAATACGTTGCACCATGACGTCATTGCATTGCAGCGTGACGTCATTGCATTGCAGCGTGACGCCATTCCGTCGTGGCATAACGTCAGTTTGTTGCATCCATGTCTTTGAACTGCAGCATGGCGTCAATGACTTGCAGCGTGACGTCATTGCGTTACAGCGTGACGTCACTGTATTCCAACGTGACGTCATTACATTGTAGCCCGACGTCAATGCGTTGCAGAATGGGGTCGTTTTTCAGCGCGAGTTTAGTTTTCAGCCAATCCACGAAAGTAATGTTCTGAAACAACTGTCCTACCTCAAAGGGTCCTCCTCTACCGGAGCAGATAGTATTCCCGTCTTTGCTCTACTAACTGTTGGTCACCTAATATACAAACCTATAGCCCATATTTTCAACCTGTCCATCAAAGAAGCATCAGTTCCTCTAGAATGGAAACATTCCTATGTTCGTCCACTTCACAAAGGGGGCCCTAAAGATGATCCAAATAACTACCGACCTATCTCAATTTTGTCCCCGTTGATGAAAATTTTTGAAAAATTATTGACCTACCAAATTAACAGTTTCCTGTCCGCCAACAATCTATTACATCTAAAACAATCTGGGTTCCGAAAAAAATACAGCACCACATCTGCTGCATTAGACTCTCTGAATCACATTTACAGTAGCCTTGATAATAAGCAGTACTGCGCCTGTCTTTTTCTTGACTTGTCCAAAGCTTTTGATACAGTAGACCACAACATCCTGCTTAGTAAAATAAGTTGCCTCGGTTTTTCCGAAAACACAGTAAAATGGTTAAAAAATTACCTCTTTTCTCGCACCCAAACTGTATTCACAGATGGTTGGAGGTCAAACAGTGTTAAGATAACAAAAGGGGTTCCACAGGGTTCCATTCTCGGCCCCCTCTTGTTTTCTCTTTATGTAAATGACTTGGGCACTGAACTGGATTATTCCAGGGTAAATCTTTTTGCAGATGACACGGTACTAATTACTGCTGGCCGCTCTCCGGATGACGTGATTGCTAAGCTCCAGAGTGATTTCAACAAACTACAACATCAGCTAGTTGCTCTTAAACTAGTCCTAAATCCTGCCAAAACCAAGGTGCTATGCTTCTCACCAGGACTAAAGCGGGAAGTTATTTTTCCCCAATTACATACCTTAAATAATGATCAAATAGAGCAAGTCAAGATCTATAAGTATCTTGGGGTCATCCTGGATTCAAAACTGAATTTTGAAGATCACATTGATTATATTGGGAAAAAGACAAAAATTAAAATTGGTTTTCTATATCGACACAAGCACTGCTTCCCTCCTATGTTCCGTTTGGAATTGATTAAAGCTACCGTACTGCCTCTACTTGATTACTGTGACATTGTGTATAAATCAGCCCCAAGTACTGTACTGAAGAAGCTTGACTCAATGTATCACTCGGCCTTAAGATTTGCATTGAACTGCCCATATAGGACTCACCACTGTGATCTCTACATTGGGTCAAACTTAACATCTCTGAATGTTCGACGGCTTGTGCACCAGATCTTATTTATTCATGATGTACTTGCAAAAAAATCTGCAGATTACCTGCTGGATCTCGTCTCTGTTTCAAAGAACAAATTTGACCTAAGGTCTACACTCATTTACCAGCTTAATATTCCCTATTGCCGTACATATACTGGAGGAAGGGCCTTTGCTATTGATGCCCCCAGGGTCTGGAATGCTGTTGCAAATAAATTGAAACTTGAGTCACTACCTATGAGATCTTCACTCAAAACTGCTTTAGAGGAGTTGTACACCCCTAGCTGCCAGTGCTATTCAGTGACCTAAAATAAAATGTTTCGCTCCGGATGATCGCTACAAAGTATGACCTGTGTTTTGATTTAGTGTGCTGATCTTAAAGGTGCATTGAAAAATTACAATACTCCGATTGATGCTCCTGCTGTTGTGGAGTGACTCATGCAGCCAGCTATGGCTGCAGGGTTTTGGTAGTACATGTTGTTTATGCCATTTATTGTGAAAATTCCGTCAGTTCCTATGATTGCTTTTTCATTGCCTTCATGGCTTTATTTTGGTGATTTCGAAAAGTGTATTGGTTTAGCCATGTTTGTGTTGTTGTAGTACAGAGTTAGACTGATGGCCTTAATCTAAGTTGTCTTGTGGTTGTTGTTGTTGTTTGACTTGCATCCCACTGGGATTTTTGCACACAGCGTTGGTGTACGGTGTTTTTTCTGCAATATTTTTTGCTGTCTTTTCTTGGATTTTCTGTTTGCACTTAGTCACATATTCACTTTAAGATGTTTTTTTGTTCATGTTTTTGTTTTTTGTTTGTTGCGGTTGCACCCGATTCAAGAGCTGAATGGCTCACAGGGCTATACCTAATAAATGAACTTGAACTTGTATTGCTGCATGACGTCATCGCGGCATGACGTCACCGAACACAGCTGCCGATCTCAGACACGGGAGTCCCCCCGGCCCGGCGTCGTTCAAACGACCGCAGAGGGCGGCCCCGTGGGGGCAACGCCGGCGCCCGTCAGCCCGCCAGCCCACCATCCCGCCCCCCCCGCCAGCCAGCCCGCCAGCCCGCTAGCCCGCCCCCCCCCCGCCAGCCCGCCAGCCCGCCAGCCCGCGGCAAACGGATTCGGTGTTGACGTGAAGCGTCGTTGCATTGCGGCATGACGCCATTTTTTACGTCGCGACCGACATGACGTCATCGCGTCGCTGCATTGCGTCATCGCGGTGTGACGTCACTGTGAGCGTCAACACCGCGGGGCGGTGGGAGGGAAGAGTTCAGTCGAGCAAAGTGGGCAGCATGACGGGGCGGGGGCGAGGGGGGGGCAGCATGATGGGGGGGGGGGGCGAGGGGAGGGGCAGCATGATGGGGGGGGGGGGCAGCAGATGAGGAGGGAGGAGGAGGGGAAGGGGGAGATGGAATGAGCGGGCCTATGTAGTGAGTCTGTGAGTATTATGCGAGTACTGCACAGGTCTCTGTGCGAGTCTGCGGGGTCTCGATGCGAGTCTGAATCACAAAGCCCGTGGGTCTGAGTGGAGTTCCGTGACTGGCAATGGCTAATGGTGCAATTAATGAATGAACAGCCCTCTGGTTAAAGCTTTCAGGGCTTCATCTTCTTGGTTCTTTCGGTAAAGTCACGTAGAATGGAAATAATAAAATAATAAAAATAAAACAATAAAATAATTCTCACGACGTTTCGGCCACAACGCAAGCAGCCGTCCTCGGGTGAAGAACAGGTCTGTCGATAAGACAGAGTCTGACTGAGGACGGCTGCTTGCGTTGTGGCCGAAACGTCGTGAGAATTATTTTATTATGTTGTATTATTTTATTATTTCCATTCTACGTGACTTTACCGAAAGAACCAAGAAGATGAACAGCCTCTGGTTAATAGCGACACAATCACAGATGCAGCGACACACACAGGACACGGAAACGCCTGTAAACTGTGAGCAGATTTGTTCATAATGCAGGTTTTTTGAGGTTAGATCGCGTAAATATATAAATGTTGTGTCGTTAAACCCGCCACCACCCGACACAGCTAATCAGTAAGGGTTGTCACGTAAACAGAACGTGGCCAATTTGTCACTTGTACAGCACTAGTGTGTAGTGTAGTGTATAGTAGTGTATAGTGTAGTATACTAGTACAGCACTAGTGTGTAGTGTATAGTGTAGTATAGTATACTAGTACAGCACACCGGTGTGTTGGAGAGCAAAGCCACAACATTTACAATCTGAGTACGACGTTTCGCCAGTAATTACAACCAGCTTCATCAGGCAACAGCCAGATGTGTGGAGAAATCCTCCTAATCAGTCCCGCATGTTTAAATATACGATATAAGGTATTCATTTGGGTATTCATTTGAGGCCGAGTCGACCTCGGGGAGGCCCAGGACCGGTTTAGATAATCGTCACTGGTTTTGGCCGTTAACAGCACTTGCCCTGGGCCGTCGCCTAGGTCGACTCAGCCTTAAATGAGAACAGCCTGGTGCGATGTGCGAACACCGCACACTAGGGAGACAAAGACGGCCGGGCGTGGTGCTGGCCACCCACCCCTCATGGTGCCATTATTGGCCTTCATAGGTGCTCGCGAACAGCACTTGGCCCAAGAGCCTGATAAGGCTATACGGGGGATCTTTATCTGTGGCCACGAGCTATAAATGCCACCCAATGCCACCACCAGAAGCAGCATCCTTGCCAACCGCTGTTAGGGTCCTTGAATTCTAAGCCCAAAAAATGCTTATCGGTACAATCCACGGTGGCAAATGCTACCAATGATTTTCTCGAGGCGTTTTGTGTGCAGATCACAGATGCGGATGATAGCAAGGTCCTCGTGGTAGCCGATTACGAGGGAGATGTCGCGAAAGCAGGATTACTGCAGTACGTTTAAGGTAATAAAAAAAAGTCAATCAGATTAACACCGTAGCCTTGTGCGGCGTCACCAAACAAAAACATGAATATAGTTTAGAGAAGAAACATCCAAGGTGCTATGTCTACGGAATGAGAAGAACTTTCAAGTTTAGTATAAAATGTAATCGATTAGTATAAAATGTAATCGATTATTACCATTGCTTGTCCTGCGCCATGCACGCAATACAATCTTATCCGTTTGGACAGATTGTTTATAACTCATGGAGTGGTTTAATTTTGTATTTGATGAGCCCACGTCGAGAGCAATCGTGACTCGATAAACACCGTCAATTAAGCTATTTAAATTCCCATCGCGAACACCAATCCCACTTGCTGTGCTGCACTGAGAGCCAGATCAAAGCCCCCCCACCCACGCGTGTCCCCTCGTCACGGGCTCTACCAAGTCTGCAGAGCAGGCGCGGGTACGGATATCAGTCTCATGAACTGTGCCAAGTCTCTTAGTATAAAAAGGGGGGTCGAAAACCACGTGACAGTTCCCACAAAGGCACTGCAGATAGAGTGGGTGCCTTATTATGGGCTGTACCAAATCTCTGCAGAGAAAGGGGGATGAACTAGACTGTGCCATGTTAAATATTTATATAATAAATGATGACTATAAAACACATTCCTGCGGAGGGAGCTGGTAGGAACGTTGGGTTGCTCGGTCAATGGCCTGCAGGGTCAACGGCGGCGTGGTGTATTCCGCAAATATGGCCGACTGTGAGGGCGGGCACAAGCCGGCGTGAGTAGGTTAAACGTTGAGTTTTATAAGGGCACCACGGGGTGACCAGCCCCTCCCCACCCAGCCCCACCCTCCCGCACCCAGTCCCTCCCAGCCCCTCCCCACCCCCACCCAGCTCCTCCCCACCATTCCCCTCCCCACCCTCCCCTCCCCACCCAGCCCCTCCCAGCCCCTCCCCACCCAGCCCCTCCCTCCCCACCCAGCCTCTCCCTGCACGACGGACGGACACAATAATCCCCTGTGGGCTGGTGTAACCAGGAGGTTCCTACCAGTAATATGTATGTCGACGGAGGAATACATAACAGTGCCAAGTCTCTATAGAGGAGTGATGAACTCACAGGCTAAGCATATGGCATCAAGGGCTGTACCAAGTCTGACGCATGAATGTCCCTCACGGGCTGTGCCAAGTCACTTAAAATAGGAGGGGGGGAGGGTGGTGAATAATTGTGTGGCACGGGTTGAACCAAACGCCGCATGGAGGTGTAAGGGGGTTGCCTAACTTCTCTCTGCAGGAGGCCCAACAGCAGCCGCGTCGATTCGCTCTCGTGATGCAAATGACAAACGCAGCAGAAATTCCACCGACAAATGCTTTTATGTAACCGGTCATTATTAATAATATAATTATTATAATACAGCATGCACGCATTCCCCCCTCCCCCTCAGCTCATTCGCCGACTATCGGAGAGCGCTCTCTAGCGATCAGCTGTCTCATACAGCAGAGGGCGTTCGTGGCCGTAAAAGCGCCCCGTTCTCAACCGGCACCAAAGAGCGTGCAGGACCTTTGGCCAAATCTCACTGCCGGTCGAAGGCCTCTCTCCCTGTCGGCGCCGCGTATGCGGCAGAGGTCGCAAACGGGTTTTGATTCCTTACCCGTACCCGGCCACACCAGGGTCGAAAACGGGTACCCGTACCCTACCCGATACCCAGCTACTCGTACCCGGCCGGGTATCGGGTAGGGTACGGGTATCGGGTACCCGGTTGCGACCTCTGGCCGATGAAGCCTTGTTGCAGGCGCGGGTGGGTTGATTCTAGGAACTTGAATTGTGAGAAGAGACAAGACGTTGGGAGATGAGTGACAAACGGTTACTCACCAGTGACTCGCGGCCTACCCGTACCCGGCCGCACCAGGGTCGCAAACGGCTACCCGGCCGTGTACGGGTAGCCGGGTATCGGGTAGGGTACGGGTATCGGGTACCCGGTTGCGACCTCTGGTATGCGGAGGGCTGTTTCGGCCGTCACTTCGCCACGCTGGGCAGTGCGCGCGTGGTGGAGAGAGAGTTCGGGACAGAAACGGTTCGGTTATCGGTGAAAGGCAACCGGTGTTAGCCGTGGCCGGGAGTAGGGCTGAACGGTGAATCGATTTCAATTGGAAATCGCAATTTGAAACAATGCGATTAGCAAATCGCTAAGGCTGTGATTTTTTGGAATTTGAAAAGTCCTATTGATGTTATTTGGGTCTTTCGGTAAAGTCACGTAGATAGGTTAAAAGAAAATAACAAAAAACTACGTTTCGATCACAAGACAAGCGTCATCCTGATGACGATCACTTGTGTTGTGATCGAAACGTCACGAAAGATTTAATTCCTATTACTTTCTAATTGGAATTGTTTTATTCTTTTTATTATTATAACTTTTTTTTATTTAACTTAACAATTGTTCTATGTTTGATTGTTCTATTTCAATTAAAACATTTTAATAAATACATGTTGGAAGCAATTCATATCTTTTAATTTCTCATCCTTCCATCAGAATATATAGAGCAGTTCATATTTCGATGGTATCATGTGGTAATGCTCCATCACATGTTTTAAATCTATTACACAGTGAATATTGAATTGAAGCTTCACTTAAAAAACGTAATCGCAAATCAATTCGCAATATCTGTCAGAAAAATCGCAATTCGATATTTTCCCCAAATCGTTCAGCCCTAGCCTGGAGTGTCACTTCGCAGCCGAATGCGCCGGACCACTCGTGCCACCGCTCCCAACCGCGGCATTATTCGACGAGAAAAATGAAAGGCGACTTTATCGAATTCCACGCCACTAAAACCGTTCACGTAAAACCGGAATAAAATTATTCACTGCCGAGTCTGCGCCGCGTTGTCGGGGAACGAGGCCCACCCCCCATTTCACGCCCCACGTTTTCGCTCCCAAGCAACGGCGGAAGCTCCCGGCACGTGGGGGCGAAACGTCGGACATCGTGCCCGGCAAGACCTCGGCACGACCCGTCGACGACATTCTCGAAGCCACTGCACCAACACGGGTTTCGTTTCCTTCGCCAGCTTCCACCTCCCACCAACCACGGGTGGAATCCCCGTAAAAACGTGCAACGTTGGCCGTGTGCTTGGAACCGTTGGCCCAACGTTGACCCAACGTCGGCCGTGTGGTTGGAACCGTTGGCCCAACGTTGACCCAACGTTGGCCGTGTGCTTGGAACCGTTGGCCCAACGTTGCCACAACGTTGGCACGTTTACTGGGATGCTGTATACGTACAAACCTCGAACGCAGAGCTCCAAACCGCACGCGGCTCCTTGTGTCCGCAGGCTAACCGCATCTCCTCATTCACTCA
>NC_083826.1:4966423-5008923 GCF_015708825.2 Lethenteron reissneri | reverse complement strand
GACGAACCGGACCTCCAGACACGGGTCCTGGTGATATGTGTTTCCTACGGCGGTTGAGAATTAACGTCGTCACAATCATCATCGGCGTCGTTATATATTGGTACTGGGTACATACGGGCACTGCATCTATTTGTGGGACATACGATAAGCGCTATGTATATCAGCTGTCCCTTGCCAGTTGAAGAGAATAACAATTAAACAAAAAGGAAACACGGTACAAGTCACTCTTTTTTAGCCTGGCACGGTCCGCCACGCAGCCCCGGCCGTTCTGCAACCGGCCAGCGAGTCTCTCTGTGCAGTGTGTGTGCGGCTTCGGCGACAGGGCGGCGGAGAAACAGGCGTTCCCATCCTCACGAGTGACCCCGGCGACCCTTTCGGCAAGCGACGAGACCCCCCACCCCACCCCACCTCCCCCGGCGATTCGTAAACCACGCGACGGGGACTCGGCACCTTTCCGGCCCGTTGGGGGCCCGGGGTGGCGATCGCACCGCCTGCGCACTTCCAAAGCTACGCCCCCCCCCCCCTTTTCTCCGCCGCCAAGGGACGCGCTGGGAAGCAGTCGGTGATTTGCAACGAGCCGCGGACGCCGGGGTAACTTGCTCCACGCTCCTCCGAACGTCCAAAAGTCTGAACCCACCGCAGGCAGCAACAGCAGCAGCAGCAGCGGACTTGAACCGCCTCGACGACTCCGGCCCCTTTCGACGGGAGTCTCGGTAAAAACCTCACGGCGCGGACGCGAACCGCGGCGAGACCTCCCAGAATTCGTCTGTCCCGCGTCAACTTCGCCGCCCGCTCCCGGGAGCAAAGCGCCGGGCCCGTGGTGGCGGTGGCGGTCGTCGTCGCTCAAATGTAGGTCATGGCGCCCTGCCCGGCGGATTCGGGTGAAGTATGGCCCGAGGTGCCGGGGTCGGGCGGCAGCATCTCGAGGTAGGAGGTGGGCGCGTAGCCCTCGCGCTCGCCGTGCCGGACGCGCGTCCAGCCGTCCCCGCGGTCCTCCTCCAGCACGTCGAGCGAGTCGCCCTCGTGCAGCGGCACCGTGCCGTCGTTCTCCGCTGCGCCGCGGCGGGGGAGAAACGGCCGGAGGGGTGGGGGGGGGGCAGCCAGAGGAGGGGGAGCCGGGGTGGAGAGAGGAGAGAAACGGGGGTGAGAGGGAGGTGAGTGTGGAGAGAGAGACTTAAAAACTCACCTCTACAATCACGTGCTTTCGAGCGACTCTGAGCTTGGCTCCGCGCCTCTGAGTTGCGGCCACTACGTCTGCAAATTTGCGCGTGTTACAAATTGAACTATTATTATTAGACAGAAGTGAGAGGGGGGTGAGTGTGGAGCGATGGTGGTGAAAGGGTGGGCGGGGGAGGGGGGTAAGAGTGGGGGAGGAGTAAGGGGCAGCTAAGGGTGGGGGGGGGGGCACTCACAGTCGAAGGTGTAGAGAGCCCGGCAGCGCCCGATAGCCGGCGCGTCGTCGTCGAACTCGTCGTCGAAGTCCGTGTGCCCGCCGCTGTGGCTGTGGTCCTCCGTGTAGCTCCCGTCGGGACTGCTCGAGGGGGTAGGAGGGGTACGGGGGTAACGGCACGGGCACGCGGCTTCTATAGGGGGAGTGTACGCGCGAGAGCGGCGGTTGCGGCGGTCGGCGACCGGTCAATCGGGGGAATGCGTTGGTGAAATATCTTCGCGCGTCGCTTCTGCCATGCAGATGCTCCTCGCCCACTGAGGGGGGGGGTTGTTACGGGGTTTGAAACCGCCCGCGTGGACCGCAGGCGGTTTATGAAAGCAGATGCGCGTGCCGGTGTGTAAACATGGTGCTGGCCAACCACCCCCCTCAGGTAGCGTTGCCCGTTTTCATCGCTGCTACTCGCCAACAGCGCTTGCCCCAAAAGCCTGCGAAGGCTGTAAGGGCGATCTTTGTCTTTGTACACGCTCACGTGACGTGCGTGCGTGCGTGCGTGGGGAGTGGTAGCGCAGCGGTTAGCGTGCTGCGCTATGAACCCGGCGACCAGAGTTCGCTCCCCGCTCACGGTCAACGTCAGTGGCAAATATGTAAAGCGGTCCTGGGCCTCCCCTAGGTCGACTCAGCCTCAAGTGAGTACCCGGTGCGGTGTCGGACACCACCGCCTACACCACCACCTCGCGCCCCGCGCCGCCCTTCACTGCTGCTCGCCACTAACAGCACTTGCCCCAATAGTTAATTAAGGATACACGGGGGATCTTTTTCTTTGGGTAGTAGCGCCACGGGTGGTGAGATGTTATCTCCCTCGCCTGATATGCAGGAGGTCGTGTGGATATATCTCTGGGTACTCCGGATTTTCCCTCCACATTTAGCATCAATCTGCGTTCACTTGGCTGCTACACATTTCCACATGACCAGCCACTTCGTTGAGCCGTCATTTGTGATAGCCGTGTCGCTTCTGAAAAAGAGCTACATTGCAGCTCAGTGGGGCCTTACCTGGTAATTGTTTTAGTGTAGTTACCTCTCGCGAGCGCTGGGCCCGTTGGCCGATCCCGACCTGGGCGACCCCGCCTGCTCGAACAGCACGCTGCTGTGACGCCGCGGCGTGTCGGCCTTGCCCACCGCACGGCCCTCGGCCTCCGCCAGCCACGTCTGGGGGGGGGGGGGGCACAGGGGTGAGGAGGGGGGCCATGCGGGGTTTGTCACGGTCATCGCGATCATCGTCGTCGTCGTCGTCATCATCATCGTGGTCATTGTCGTCACCATCATCGTCACCATCATCATCGTCATCATCGTCGTCATCATCATCATCGTCATCATTGTTGTAATCATCATCGTCATCGCGATCATCATCGTCATCATCGTGGTCATTGTCGTCACCATCATCGTCGTCATCGTCGTCATTCGTCGTCATCATCATCATCGTCATCATTGTTGTAATCATCATCGTCATCGCGATCATCGTCGTCATCATCATCATCATCGTCATCATCGTCATCATCGTTATCATCGTCATCATCGTCGTCATCATTGTTGTAATCATCATCGTCATCGCGATCATCGTCGTCATCATCGTGGTCATTATCGTCACCATCATCGTCGTCATCGTCGTCATCATCGTCGTCATCATCATCGTCATCATTGTTGTAATCATCATCGTCATCGTGATCATCATCGTCATCGTCGTAGTCAGGCGTCAGATGATCGTAGAATTCAAGCTAAAGCAGGCAGGTTGGTTCAGAATATATCTTTTTTCAGAATCAGAATCTTTATTCATGCTGGAGGAATCCGATGAGCTATGAAGCTCTTTCTCACAGATGCTTGAGGCACCTGCACCCGCTGGCTCACTTCGGTCGCTCACGCACCGGTGGTCCGTCACCTCCTCTTAGCCCTTCGCTATCGCTACTACCACCACCGTGGCTACCATGCCCCTTGAAGCTCACTCCACCTACTCATGCTCACTCACTCACCCACCCACTCGCACACGATCACATCTGCCACGCTCTCGATATGCAATTATCCATCTCGCCAACCCGCGCCGTGACCTCGTTTCGTCGCTCCATCTTCCCATGGTGTAAAACCTAATTCGGACTGCAATTTCAGAAGTAAATCACCCGTCCACGTTTTTGGCGGGGGATCGAACTCGTGTCACCTGGTTCGTAGTGTAACTCGCTAACCGCTGCACTACCGCATCAGTGAAAGCGAGCCACAGACAGTGAGCCTGGCTCGGAATTGAGCTCTGGTTGCCGGGTTCGTAGTGTAACGCACTAACCGCTGTACAGTTTAACACGTGGAGGGTTGCGATATATTTATAAATGACGCGATCTAACCCAAAAAACTTTATTATGACTAACCGCTGTACCACCGTATAAGCGATAGCGAGCCACAGACAGTGAGCCGGGCCGAGAATTTAATTCGAGTTGCCGGGTTTGTAGGTTAGCACGCTAACCACTGCGCGACTGCACGAGTGGAAGCTCGGCACGGACACTGGGCCTCACCAGTGACGGTTCTAGCTGGGCAGTTGTAACATTTTTCCTGTTCTCATTTCATTGCAAAGCACAGGAACTGATTTATTACCCAGCGAAGCGGCGAGAGAGAAAGCCGTTGTCACACGGCCAGGGCTGCATAGCAACCTTGCAGGCGTGGGTGGCATGCTCACACACCACGCACATGCACAGCCAGCACACACACACACGTAGCTAGACTATGTGCGCACACACAATCAGTACGTACACACAGCCAACACACACGTACAGCCAGCACACACACACGTAGCTAGAACACACACACATGTAGCAAGACTGTGTGCGCACACACAACCAGTACGTACACACAGCCAACATACACACACAGCCAGCACACACACACGTAGCTAGACTATGTGCGCACACACAAATGTACGTACACACAGCCAACACACACGCACAGCCAGCACACACACACACGTAGCTAGACTATGTGCGCACACACAACCAGTACACACAAAGAATATGTGCGCGCAGATATCCACTACACACACACAGCCAGCACACACACGCACAGCTACAACACGCGCGCACACGCCCACACATCCAGTGCAAACGCGCATCCACATCACACATACACACACAGCCAGTACACGCAGACACGCGCGCACACGCAAATTCAACAAAATCTGACACTACGGCGCACTAGCGCACTAACTCACCCCAGATGGGAGATTAAAACAGCGAGCGAGTGAGCGAGCGGGAACGGCACCGATAGCCACTGAGGGCACCGCTGTCTCTATTACGCGCCCTGGTGTGGGTTGGCTTTTGGCCCCATAAAGACAACGGAACTTGGTAATGGAAAAGAACAACAACAACAACTTAGCCAGCGTGCCCAGACAAAAGCGTCCCTTTTAAAGCGTGCGTACTACCAGCTGTGATGACGTACGGATCAGGAGCCTGGCAAGTAATGAAGACGACAGAGCAAATGCAAAGAAGCGTTGGAATTACACAGAGAGAGAGAGGAACACGTGGACTAGAGAACACACGTCCATCATTGGTCACCCCGTCGATAGACTGGGCCCTCCGCCATGGTAATGTGGAATTACCACCACTGGCTCAGTGGCTGCCAAGTGTCTTTGGTGAGAGCACCTGGTTGGGGATTGGACTATCATCATCATCATCAACTCTCTGGTGGTGAATGAAATAAATACTGGGCCCCAACCACGTGCCAAGGGATGGCTCCTCTCCACAGATCCCCGGCCGAATGAAACATTCAGAACGGCCTCGGATATATATTAAAAAAGAAATTGCCAACCGCTCAACTCACGATACCAATGGGGAGGGAGGGGGAGGGTGGGCGCAGGGGGGGGGAGACAGAGAGAGCGGGAGCCAGGAAAATCCAACCCGGAGCCCAGGGGGCTGATTGAGAAAGCCGTACCGGGCTGTACCACTGCTGAGTGGAGGATCAATGCGCGCACGTGCGTGAGTGTGTGCGTGAGTGTTTGCGTGAGTGCGTGCGTGAGTGTTTGCGTGAGTGTTTGCGTGAGTGCGTGCGTGAGTGTTTGCGTGAGTGTTTGCGTGAGTGCGTGCGTGAGTGCTTGCGTGAGTGTTTGCGTGAGTGTTTGCGTGAGTGTTTCCGTGAGTGCGTGCGTGAGTGCTTGCGTGAGTGTTTGCGTGAGTGTTTGCGTGAGTGTTTGCGTGAGTGCGTGCGTGAGTGTTTGCGTGAGTGCGTGCGTAAGTGCTTGCGTGAGTGTTTGCGTGCGCGAGTGCGGTCACGGTGGGGAGTGGTGGTGTCGCGGTTAGCGAGCTGCACCACGAACCCGGCCCGCCCAGGTTCGAGCCCCACTCATGTCTACCACCACCAGTGACGATTATCTGAGCCGGTCCTGGGGCTTCCCTAGGTCTACTCAGCCTCAAATAAGTACCTGGTGCTGTGTGTAAACATCGCCACAAGGGAGAGGAGACAAAGGCGGCCGGGCGTGGTGCTGGCCAACGCACCCACTTCGCGTGCCGTGCCGGCCTTGGTAGGCGCTACTCGCGTACAACACTTGCTCCTAGAGTCCGTTAAGGCTAAACTGGGGATCTTTGTTTCTGTTATACAGCCACGACTTAGATGGAAGGGACAACTCGAGTCCCAAGTGGACGAGCGGTCGTAAGAGCCGGGGGAGGGAGGGAGGGAGTGGGAGCGGTGATGGGTTTGGCGACCGAATTAAAACGAAACGACGAAATGAAACATTCGCGGAGCGCGATTTTGGCAGGGGTGGTGGCGATAAAAAACACCACGGCGCCCTCACGGATTCTGCGTCGCCGTCCGGGAAGAGTTCAAGTTCGACGGCTCTAACGGTGGCGCGCTCACGTCGCGGTGCGTCCGGAGGCCGCGGCGAGACAACGGGGGGCGGGGGGAGCGGGCGAGGATAGCGGCGGCGGCAGGGAGAGAGCGGATTTACCGTAGTTTTGCCGATTTTCTCGACGGCGATTCCCGAACGGCAAACGCAACTGCACGCCAAAGTTTAATTCGTGTCTGATTAGCGTTACGGCAGTTGTCGTGGCTCCCCCCCCCCACCCCCCGTGTTGCAGAGCAAATGCGAATGATAGAGTCCCGTGATAAAGTCCTGAAGAGCAACGCAACTTTACACTAAAGTTTGGTTTGTGTTGGATCGCCTTTACGAGCGTTCGCGTGACCCTACTCCCGGTACGGACGGACGGACACACGATCAGAGCTAACGGGTTGACCTCTTTCAAAGTGTGAAAAAACGCAAGAAAATAAAATAGATTTTTTTTTTTTTTAATAGACGGGGGTCAAGGGCCAGAGCTGGGAGAGTCAGGAGGGGGGGGGTGGTCACACCTCGTGCTTCTGCAGGCCTTGGCGCAGGCGGTCGATGCGATGGCCGATCTCGCTGAGCTTGGGCTCCAGGCTGGAGGGGTCTCCCATCTGCGGGTTCCGCGCGTACACATCCTTCATCTTGTGCAGCGCTTCCCTACACACACACACAGAGGCAGAGGTCCCCCCCCCTGTACAGCCTCACCTAATACACACAATAGACAAAGATGCCCACCACCAACTCCGCCCCCCTGGTGGTGTACGAGTGCGGTGGTGTGGCCGGCACCACACACGGCCCCGCTGGGTTCGTAGTGCAAAGTTCTAAGCACTACACTACCGCTCCCCACAAAGACAAAGCTACCCGTATAGCCTGAGCAGACTGTTGGGGAAAGTGCTGTTAGCGAGAACCTATGAAGGCCAGCACGGCACACGAGGGGGGTGGGTGGCCAGCAACTACGCCCGGCCGCCTTTGTCTCCCCAGTAGTTATGTTTACACACCGCACCAGGTATTTATTTGAGGCTGAGTCGACCTAGGGGAGGCCCATGACCAGTTCAGATAATCGTCATTGATGTTGGCCATGAGCGGGAATCTAACTCGGGTCGCCGGGTTCGTAGTGCAGCACGCTAACCGCTACACCACCGCTATCCATACACATACACACATGTACACACGTGTGAACGCGTAAGGACAGACGCACGCAACACATTAACGTACGTGCGCGCACAAGACAAAGAAAGAACGCCCCGTAGCGACTCAAACGGCTGAAACCTACGAAGGCCGGGCACGGCGCACGATACCCATCACATTGCAAGTCCGCAAGAGATGGAAACTGCTTGGGGAAGCCTTCATGTAGCAGTGGATAAACCAAGGCCAATCGTGATGCCGATTGGATGGATGCAATCGTGATTTGAAGCTTTCGTGACTGCAGGAATCCATACTGTTTGGTTCTTTCGGTAAAGTCACGTAGTTGGAAATAAAATCAAATATAACAAATCACGATGTTTCGATCGCAACACAAGCGACCTTCATCAGGTGGCACGGACACAGCAGGACAACCGCTGACATATGTCAGCGGATGGATGCACTGCCGCATCGGAGGACCGCGAGACCGGGCGACGGCTCGCTCGAGGCGTCCATGCAGCAGTGGATAGAGCACACGGTGGCGAGGGCGGCACGTACTTCTGCTCCACCTCCTTCTGGATGTCGCGGTTGTAGTCGTCGATTTTGCTCTGCAGCTTCTTGCGCCGCTGCTCGGGGGGAAGGTGGCTCTGGTCCTCGCACGGCACGGGCTGGGAGCGCGAGCGGCGGAGTGCGTGAGCGAGTGTGAGCGTGATGGAGTGTGTGAGTGATTGATGGAGTGATGGAGTGCGTGAGTATGTGAGCGAGTGATGGAGTGTGTGAATGAGTGAGTGAGTGATGCAGTGATAGAGTGCGTGATAGTGTGAGTTTGTGAGTGATGGAGGGAGTGATTGTATGAGTGATTGTGAGTGATGGAGTGATTTTGAGCGATTGAGTGCGTGAGTAAGTGATGGAGTGTGCGAGTGAGTGATTTGAGTGCGTGAGTGTGAGTGAGTGATTTGAGTGCGTTGAAGTGTGTGAGTGTGAGTGTGATGGAGTGCGCGAGTGAGTGTGATGGTGTGTGCGTGAGTGAGTGTACACAAGTCACACACGTGGGCGAGTGCGTTGAGTACTCGTGCACGTGTGATTCCACGTGTGCAGAGCGCGAGTGTGAATGATCACCCAGGCGTGAGTGTACGTGCGTGCGTGCGCGCACACGGACCAAAAAGCACAAGCACGTTTACAAATTAGTTTGCTTGTTCATGAAGCAGCAGAACAAAAAACTGATGAAGAATCACGACCCAATGTGCTGCATAAACGATTCCTTGCCATCACCATGGATCCGCACACAATCAGTAAGGCCTCTTTCACAGCCTAAACCGCTCCACAGATGTTCGTTTTGAAAACTAGCAGATCGCCATGAATCCGAATAATTTCATTTCAATTTAATAAATCCCCCCCCCCGCCACTACTGGCAAAATGAGACGAAAAAGAAGACGCAGATGACAAGGCGACATCTAAATCTCATAATTGCCAATCAAAGATCCCCCACATAGCCTTCACAGACTGCAGGGGCAAGTGCTGTTAGCGAGCACCGATAAAGGCCGGCACGGCACACGAGGGGGTGGGTGGCCAACACCGCGTCCAATTGCCTTTGTCTCATTTGAGGCCGAGTCGACCTAGGGGAGGCCCAGGAACGATTCAGATAATCGTCACTGGTGTTTGCCATGAGTAGGAATGGAACCCGGGTCGCCAAGTTCGTAACGCAACACACTAACCGCTACACTACCGCTCCCCACAATAATTGCCAATCACACACGATCACAAACACGTAAAACAATCACTGAAAGCAAGCACAGAAGGGTTGCAATTCGCTAATTAAATGAGGCAACTCAGGTCGGCCTTGTGGCTCAGTAGTAGGGGCGAGTGCGTGTCTCACAATTGGAAGGCCGTGAAATTAAAATCTTTTGTCTTTGACTCAACCCATCACCCCTCCATCTGGGGCGAGTGATCGATAAAATAGATACCACTTTGTGGGGGAAGTCAAAAGTGGGTTACATCCTAGATTTGAAGTTTTCGTGACTGCAAGGATCCATACTCTTTGGTTTTTTTCGGTAAAGTCACGTAGGTGAAAACAAAATAAAATAAATCAATATATCGCGACGTTTCGGAAGCGGTTACACCTGATGACGGATGCTTGTGTTGCTTCCGAAACGTGATTTAATTTAGTTATTTTTTATTTTTACCTACGTGACTTTACCAAAAAAACCAAAGAGTAGTGGGTTCCATCCTATGGAGAGACCCCCCCCCACCTACCCACCACCACGTGACTATGGAATTTCCATCAACGGCTCAGGGACTTGCAGGAAAACCACTTTTGACTCCTTTTAAATCAAGGACACGCGCCGTGGAGAAGGGAGCGATATTCACATCCGATCGGGACGGACCTGGCTGAAATGAAGCCCTGGTTATAATGGAGGGGCTGGTAAGGTGGGGTGGATGAATTGGGGGGGGGGGTGGCGTTCAAACGATGAACGTGGCAAGAGACGGATAAACATGCACGGACGTACGGATGATGCCTTACCCCCTTCACACTGAGCTTCTTCTGATTGCCAGAGAGCCAGGGACAGACAAGAAAAACAGGGACAGACAAGGAGCTTTCAGGGGCGTAGAGACGGGACAGGAAGGTGAGGAGACAGGTCAACAAACCCAGACTCCCGACACATCTATGATAACGGGCTGTGGGGGAAAAATAAAAAACAAACCCCAGCGTTTGTGTAACACCATTGGATGTTCATTACCATGAACCCCCCCTCACCCCACCCATCTGTTGTGTCTCCACATAATAAGAAAATACAGTGACGGATTATCCTAGTAGCAAAAGTGGCATAACTCTAAGGGCCCTGCACTTACAAGGGCGCCGCGCTAAATGCTTTCAAGCTATTAATTCCAGTTCAGTGATTCTGCACTTGCTCTATTACTATAGTACTATACCGCCTTCAACTTTTATGAACGACTGGGTGTTTAAGGTTAGCGATTTGTCGTATTATCTGGCTGTATAGCAAATGAAAAAATACAATTACTTTACTATGCAAGTAAAAAATGTGTGCGTTTTAATATTTAAGTGTTTTATTTTATTTAGGGCCCCTTTATAACATATGCTACAGGCCACGCACTTGTAAATATTGAAATATTTCCTTTACACACAAAACCCATCGGCCGCACGGGCATTTTTTCTAGAGTGCATCTCATCAGCGGCTTTTGGATCGCATACAGGCGGACCATTTGTGGACCGGTTTCGACATCCAGCGTCTTGTCAGCTTGGCGCGGACCAATGCAAGCGAACTACCCGATGTTTAATTGGCAAGGACGGCCTCTCTGCAAGCAATGGTGCGCAGGTCATTTAATAGAATATGCAAATAGCAAGCTCAATGGCGCCTGCTCTAAAACGTACTCTTGCGTAACAACTTGTTGCTCACAACTATATCAGTTAATGCAGTCTTGGCTTCCTTAACTACCCCCGAGCTATCCGAGTTGTTGCTGGCTGTTGCTGGCTGTCCCTGGCTGCCCTGGTTGTTGCTGGCAACTTTTGCGGTCCCTGGCTGATTCGTGCCTGGCTGTGCCATGATGCCACTCTCCCTCTCTCCCACTCTCCCTCTCTCCCACTCTCCCTCTCTCGCTCTCTCTCACTCTCACTCCCTCTCTCTCGCTCTCTCACTCTTGGTCCTGCTCTCACTCTCTCTCGCTCTCCCATGTTGCCTTGCTCTGACCCCTCGCCTCCACACTCCACTCTTCTAATCTATGGCAGCGTTTAATTCTTTTTTCATTTTTATAAAGAAAAGAGCCTAGAGCAGCGATTGCACTTGGGACGCGATGTAAATTTAAGTTGCTGTCGCTGTTGCTGTTGAATGGGTGAGCGCACGACTGGGAGACAGTGTCGCACAGCGAAGGCCGGACAGGAAAGATCAGCGATCAGGAGACACAAACACAGCACGACACAGGACGAGACGAGACGACACAAACCGTCAGTGACACAGAAACCATCTCACTCTGTACGGCGCCTCTCGACGCTGTCCTCTGCCCGCTGACAGCGCTGTCCTCTCCAAGAGGTAATGGAGTCATCATTTATCAACACAACTTCATAAACTGGATAACGAAGGCGGGAAAACCAGCGCGACACGGCTGATGATGTCGACGAGGTCGCCAAGCCCCTGCCCATCACCTCCCGTCCAGCGGCACCCCGCGTGGGGGAACAGAGGTTGAGACTCATTTTGCTTTCCAACCTATTTTCGTGTTCCCGGATTATTCGAGTGCTGTAACTGAACCGACAAACCGTACAGTGACCGATCACCCAAGCAATCGGATGAGAGTCGAGCTGGAGTCCCCTACACAGCTGCTAACCTGCTTGTGCCTTGCCGGACACAAGGGCGATTGATGGGAGTGTGAGCGGTGGGTTGGGAGTGACGGGGGTGGTCGCGTCGCGCAGGCAGTGGGAGTTGGGGGTCAGGCTTGGACTAGCAAACTGGGCCATCACCGACCACTCGTGCCAGGTAAGGCCCCATTGAGCTATGTAGTGTTTTTTCAGAAGCGACCTAGCCACAAATGATAGCTCAACGAAGTGGCTTATCGTGTGGAAATTTATAGCAGCCAATTACTCGAAACGCGTAGAGTTGTTGATTATAAATGTGGAGGGAAAAACCGGAGAACCCGGAAAAAAATCCATTCCATCACGGGGAGAACATGCAAACTCCAAATATATATAGCAGGCGTCAGGGTCGGGATCGAACCCACGACCTCCTGTATACCAGGCGAGGTAGTTAACATCTTCTAGCTACCGTGATGATGATGAGAGGGAGAGACACGCAAACTCCAAATATAGAGCAGGCGTCAGGGTCAGGATCGAACCCACGACCTCCTGTATACCAGGCAAGGTAGTTAACATCTCCTAGCCAAAATGCGCCCGATCTCGTTATATTTCAAAAGCTAAGGCAATTTGAGCCTGGTGACTGCTCGGACGGGTGACCGCCTGCACAGCTTGCCATGCGTTGTAGGAGTGCGGCTACGAGTGGCCAGGAGATGGCAGTGCCGAGTGTCTCCCTTCTAGGGTATTGTGATGGTGGTGGTGATCCTGGTAGCGGTGGTGATAGTGTTGTTGGTGGCGATGATAGGGGTGGTGTTGATGATGAAAGTGATGGTGTTGGTCGCGGTGTTGGGTCATGGCAATTATGATGATGATGATGATCACGGTGGCGGTGAAGATGATAATTTTATTCAATTCTTGTGTATGGCAGCAGCAATGTGTTTAGGAGGTGAATGCCAAAGTCAAGATTTGCTGTGCCACGATGAGAGGGTTTCAGGAGAGAATTTGTGTCGTGTTTCTACTCCTGATTATGATCAAGGTGGTTTCGGTGATTATCATTGTACGTATGTTGAACTTCTTTAGCACCGTACGTTGCCAACCTTGCTAATCGGAGGTTCGGTGATGATGGTGATGATAACCATTGTGATGGTGATGATGATAATGGTGGTGATTATCATTGTGATGACAATCATGGCCAATGAAGACCCAACAATGAGACGTTCAGTGCTCAGCGATTTAGCCATTCATTTTTTTTGTTTGATGATGATGACGATGGTGGTCATGGTGGTTGCTGTTGCTGTGATGGTGTTGCTCACCGCGGCCTGGCTGGAGGGTTTGGCGAGGGGTCGCGACCCCAGCCGGCCCGATAGGAAGCCGGAGATTCGGCCTGAAAGGGTGGCGGCCCCACCACCCCCACCGCCCGGCGAGCGGGGGGAAGAGATTCGGGGAGAACGGGGGCCCCCCACGCTGAGCCAGGGTTCTCGGGGGTAGCTGGGGGGCGAGTCGCCCCCTCCCCCCGATAGGCAGGAGGTCGGGGAGCCGGGGGGGGAGGGCGAGGGAGGGGCTGCCTCCAGGTCGGGGTGGCCGTCGGAATGGGCAGGGGGGGGCGGAGGAGGAGGGGCACCCGGGGTGGGGAGGAGGGATGCCAACTATTGATGAGGGAGGGGAGGAAATAGATGTGGTCAGAGGAAGGGAGGGTAGGGTAATGGATGTGGAGGGAGGGCAGGAGAGAGGGATCGCGAGAGGGATTGAGAGGGAGAGAGGAAGGGAGAGCGGGGAATAGATATGGGAGGGAGGGAGGGAGGGAGGGCACGGAGGGATGGCGAGAGGGAGGGGTGCAGCAGGGAGTGTAGGGAATGGATGTGAAGAGAGTGCCACCGTCACCACAAGAGACAGAGACGGGGGAGAGAGAGAGGGAGAGACCCAAACACCACCAGGGTTAAAAAAAAATATACAAAAGCAGCAATGGTAATGATTAAAAAATATAAATATATTACCACATGACCCACCACCACCACGAAGAAGGAAATTAAATTTAAAAGGAAGCCAAAGCAATGAAAGTGGCTTTCAATATAAATGAGAAGCAGCAAAAGCACACACGGGGTTAGGAGGAAGAGGCGCGCGGTTAGAGGAAGCAGAGCAGAGCGTTGGGGTGAGAGGGCAGGGGTCACGGGTGAGGTCAGGGGTCACGGGTTAGAGGTCAGGGCGAATGAAGCGTGGACTTGGCGTTCGGGACGCGGGGTTGGTTTTTTGTGTCCGGCAAAGCGACACACGGCTTAGCAGCATCTCCGGTATTACTTCACCTCAACAACAACCACGGGCCTCCTGCATTCGTGTTTGACGCCACGCACACCCAAACGCGTCTCCTCGTCAGAGAGCTCTTGTTAATGATAGCGGCAGTTAGTCGGGACACGAAGCCGTCTAAGCGAAGTGTCCTCCGTCTGTCTGTCTGTCTGTCTCTCCACACCCCCCCTCCACGTAGCCGGCGCATATCTTTGCAGGCTCGTTTATCTCAAAGCGAAGCGGTGACTACCGACCGTCACCATGAACTCCAGCCATCCTTTCGATTTAAAGCTTTCGTGACTGCAGGGATTCATCTTCTTGGTTCTTTCGGTAAAGTCACGTAGAATGGAAATAATAAAATAATAAAAATCAAACATAATAAAATAATTCTCACAACGTTTCGGCCACAACACAAGCAGCCGTCCTCAGGTGAAAAACAGGTCTGTCGGGAAGACAGAGGCTGAATTAATTATTTTATTATGTTATATATATTTTTTATTTTATTATTTCTATTCTACGTGACTTTACCGAAAGAACCAAGAAGATGAATCCAGCCATCCTCACAATGGCGGCGGATTTTGGCTGGCCATCTGGAACGCTCTTCCTTCCCATATTAGGAAGCCCACTGGGAACTACGCACTTTTAAATCTAGATTGTCCTTCCCCCGCACCTCCGATTAGCAAGGTTGGTTACGTACGGTTCAACGTACACACACGCACACACAGCGGACGGGAGCTCCGTGTGACGCCAATGTTGATATTAAAATAGACCGGGAACCTCCGCAGCAGCAGCCGGCAGCCGCAGCCTCGCACCGTCGGCTGTTGGTGCAGCACCGAGCCCACATGCTGGGATCCTCCCGCACCATTCTACTCAAACACCCTGCTAAGCTCTTGTCCCAGCAGTCTGTGAAGAATATCTGGGGGATCTTTGTCTCGTTACACCCGCACTGAAACGAACGCGCTGTACGAGAGCGCGCACGCGCTTCCAAATTCCGATGGATAACCGCGCCGCCGAAAGTCCGCAAATTTCTGTTCAGTATCATTCAGAGGTTCTTCCTCGGGCACGCATGGTTCCTGGGTTTTCTCCGGGTTCCACGGTTCCCTTCTCGTCACTGCACTAAGAGGAATTCACGGCCAGGATCCTGCTGAAAAAAAAATACTTGAGACTTTGTTTGTGAGGCTTTCTTTGGTAAATGACGTACGCTTTTTTTTTATTCATTAGGTTGTAATTGAATTCGCTGTCGTAAAATATCTGCGGTACGTCACCAGCAGCAGCATCGGCGATGGTTACCTCATGACCTCAACCCTGATTAACCTATGCTCATTATTATCATCATCAACCCAATCAAACCGAGAACCACTTTGTGGAAAGCCAATGGTCATTCATATCGCATGGCGTGACCGGTCCCCGGTAGAGGAATGTGGACTTTCTGCCACTGGCTCAGGGTCGCTGAGCGACATGACCTCCACCCTTGGTCCGACCTCGACAAAAACCTTCGAGCCAAGGCAATCCCCCCCTAAGCTTCCTGTCGTATAAAAATACACTTAACCCAACTGGTCCCAGAGGTCATTAATTCAGGCAGCTGTCAAGGTAAGGATTTATAAATAAGATACAATCAGATTTCGATTTAAAGCTTTCGTGACTGCAGGGATTCATATTCTTGGTTCGAAAGAACCATGAATAAGATACAATCAGGCCTACTACCGTTATACCTTCATGGAGGGGGGTGGCGGCGGGGGGTACCGGTTCGATGCCCCCCTCCCACACACCACTCACGACTCCATGGATGGTCACGGTTCAGGATCGCGATTCCATCCCAGAATCAAATTCTTTAGCAACGCTTGCCAACTACGGTTGAAAATGCTTTTACATTAAGCGTTGTCCGTCTGTCTGAAACACGGGGGGGGGGGGGGGTTGTGGGGGAAGGGTTACGATAACTGTTGTAACCTTGATCCAATATGAACGAAAATTTTGCGCACAGTTACGTTGCCGCTAGGGACTTGCTCTGTGCACTCGCCCTGTCCGTCTGTCACGCGGGGTTACGATAACTCTTGCAACGTTGATCCAACATCAATGAAGATTCATTGCAAAGTTGCGTTGCCACTAGGGACTTACTCTGTTGCGTTAGCGCTGCTGTTCGTCTTTAACATGGGGTCACGGTAACTCTTGCAAAGTTGATCCAATACAAATCGAACCTTCGAGTAAAGTCACATTGCCTTGACCCGGGCCAGAGAAAGCAGTGAATATTGATCAAATTATTATTGCTCAAACCAGAGAGACACAAAAATCAGAGTGAAATAGATTATTTGCAGCAAAAAAAACGATGCAATTATGAAACTATTTTCTCAATCGGAGAAAGCCGCTGCGCTGCTCATTAATATCAGCTGCCGCAGCTTGGATTGCAAACTCTTAAGGTCAAAAACAAACGGGTCACATCGTGGACAGACCAACGTCTCAAACCACTACAAGTGGGGAGAACTGCACGCAAACGCATTGTCTGGAGTGGTGGATCATCGTCACTATGGTCGTATTATTCTTACCGTTACTACGAAGCATCTGACAATACCCCGGGACCATTAATGTCCCCCCCCCCCCTTCGTAGGACTTAGAAGACATCACAGCTGCCTCCACCACAAGAGGACGATCCTGGAAAACGCCAGGACAGGTGGCAACCCCAGCTGCGTCCACCCCTAGAAGGGCAGCAATGCCGCCCTCCTTACCCGCCCTGGCCTATTTACGGTTAAGAGGAATCCCTATTTACGGGTAAGAGGAAAGGCTATATATATTATGTATTTAGTTCAACGGATCTCACAAAAGTCGTCAACGACGTCACGCCCGCCCAGAATTGTCTGTTCACGTCCCAGGTCGTAGCAGACGGGGTTGTGGTAACCGGAACTCGGGAAGCGCTTCCTTGTTCGGGTTTAAGCCCGGCGCTCCCAGCCGCTCCCAGCTGCTCCCGGCTGCTCCCGCGCCATCCAAGTGTCACGCGAACGCGCCGCTAACGACCGCGGATTTTAATTGGGTTTACAAAAAAAAATCACAACCATAATTCGACTGTCAAGATTACGACGGCGTTGTCGAATCGCGGCCGTTGGCCGGAACGGAATGCTCTTGAGATTTTCACGTCAATTGCCGTGGCGTACTTGCGTAAAAATAACTAAATAAATAGTGTCGTCACCCACCGTTGAATTACAGTAAAACCTTGGATTGCGAGCATAATTCGTTCCAAAAACGTGTTTGTAATCCAAAGCACACTTGTATCAGTTGTGATCACGTGACGCTCGGCAGACAAAGCGTAAACACGTACTACTCGTATTACAAGTCCTCGCTCGTTCATCAAATTAATATTTATTTAAAAAATTTTGCTCGTCTTGCAAAACACTCGCAGACCAAGTTACTCGCAATCCAAGGTGTTTACTGTATTACAATTACAGGCGGCGTCGTCATCGATTAACGTTTTCTAACGAGTGCTCGCGGGGTTATTGAATCTCGCAGCGCATGCCGAACGGTGTCACGGACGAACCCAGACGCTCACAGGGCTGTGAACACAACCACGACAACCAATCACTGCGCACGGAGCCGGAGAGATATCAATACAATTTACCAATGCAGTCTATAAAGCGGCTTGAGCTGGATTCATGAAACTAACAAAGACAAAGATCTCCCCGTATAGGCTCAACAGACTGATGGGGCAAGTGCTGTTAGCGAGTAGCACCTAAAAAGGCCGGCACGGCACACAAGCGGGTGGGTAGCAAACACTACTCCCGGCCACCTTTGTTTCCCCAGTCGTGATGTATACACACCACACCAGGTACTCATTTGAGGCGACCGAGGGTAGGACCATGACCGGTTCAGATAATCGTCACTGGTGTTGTTGGTCGTGAGCGGAAATCGAACGCAGACACGCGCACACACTTGGTAGTGCGAAGATTTTATCGTATGAATCTCTTCCCTCCAAACCTAATCAAGTCCAGTAAAACAGACAGGCAGACAGACAGGCAGGCACCCAGGCAGGCAAGCGAGCAGACAGGCAGGCAAGCAGCCTGACAGTCAGATAGGTTGACAGACAACAGGCAAACAGCCATGTAGCCAGACAGACGTATGTACTGTATGTATATATAGAGTATGTACAGACAGATAGGCAGGCAGGCAGACAGTCTGTAAGATATACAGAGGCAGGCAGGCGTAGGAATTTTTTTTTTTAACCGCTTCACCAATTACCTAGGCGCCAGGCGAATGGGCAGCCAAACAGACAGGCTGATAGACAGCCAGACAAACACACAGACAAGAACATCCAGACAGCCAGACAAGCAAGACATCCAGACGTACACACAGACATGAACAGCCAGACAAGCAAGACATCCAGACGTACACACAGACAAGAACATCCAGACAGCCAAACAAGCAAGACATCCAGACGTACACACGGACAAGAACATCCAGACAGCCAGACAAGCAAGACATCCAGACGTACACACGGACAAGAACATCCAGACAGCCAGACAAGCCAGACATCCAGACATACACACGGACAAGAACATCCAGACAGCCAGACATGCAAGACATCCAGACGTACACACGGACAAGAACATCCAGACAGCCAGACAAGCAAGACATCCAGACGTACACACGGCCAAGAACATCCAGACAGCCAGACGTACACACGGACAAGAACATCCAGACAGCCAGACAAGCAAGACATCCAGACGTACACACGGACAAGAACATCCAGACAGCCAGACAAGCAAGACATCCAGACGTACACACGGACAAGAACATCCAGACAGCCAGACAAGCAAGACATCCAGACGTACACACGGACAAGAACATCCAGACAGCCAGACAAGCAAGACATCCAGACGTACACACGGACAAGAACATCCAGACAGCCAGACAAGCAAGACATCCAGACGTACACATGGACAAGAACATCCAGACATCCAAACAGCCAGACGTACACACGGACAAGAACATCCAGACATCCAGACAGCCAGACGTACAAACCGCACAAGGCAGCTCTCGGCCCTCCTGTCTAGCACAGGTCAGGGCACGCTCGTCCTCCCGCTCGTCCTCCCGCCCACCCACCCGCCCACCCTCCGCTTGCCTGATCCCTCTCACCTTGCTCTTCTTGGCAAACAGCCACAGCTTGGTCTTGGAGCGGCCGACGCTGCCCCGTATGTCGGGACGTCCGTCGGAGCGCTGTGCCGACGTCAGCGTGCCGCCTCCACCGCCCCCACCGCCACCGCCGCCTCCGCCCCCGCCGCCGCCACCGCCTACGCCGCTGCCTGACGCTTCGGGCCAGGCCTTGCCGATGTACTGGCTGAAGTCCTCAAAGTCGACGTCGCTCGGGCGCTCGAAGCCGGACTTGCACATCTCTATCACGAGCTGAGAGTCCTGCCCCGGGAGAGACGGCAGAGGGAAATGAAGACGGGCAGGGGGGCGGTTACGTTGCAGGTGCTGGCTGGACTTTTACAGCCGGTGGCGGTGACGGTGGCCACACTGCACGTGGCGTGGCCTGTAATCCGGCGCTGTGGAGGCAGCAACGGCAGCGAGGGTTGGTGGATGACCGCACACGCAGATGTCGTTTGAAACTCCCTTCCTTCCTCCCGTGGGTGTCGAGGAGGAACCGTACTCCTGGCTGTGCCAGGAGAATGCAGTGCAGCAAAATGTGGACTCATCGCAAGGCGTGGGTGTTCTCCGGGTACTCCGGCTTCCTCCCGCGTGAATAATAATATTAAACACTTCTTACAAGCGTAGTAGAGCCTACATGCGGTGTGAGTGAACTAGTGGCCACGGCCGGTAATGACGGGGGTATCGGTTGTGAGTGCGAACGGACTGGTGGCTACGGGAGATAATGACGGGTATCAGTTGTGAGTGCGAAGGGACTGGTGGCCACGGAAGGTACTCATTTAAGGCCACTTGTCATCGATGTTAGCCGTGGCCTTGAACTGAACCTGAATCACCGGGTTTGTGGCACAGCTAAGCGCTGTGCTAACCACTCCGCAGACACGCACACACGTCAGTGAAAACATCCACTCGATAATAACCGGATTATATGTACCTGCGCATGTAATAATTCATGTTTATATATAGACGTATACAGCGCCATTCATGTGATTTGCATCTCAAAACACTGTAGAATGTTGTAATCGCACAGAGGCGAGGAGGTAAAACCGCATAAGCACTTGTGGGAAGGAGGCCAGAACCGGCCACTGTCAAAACAATTACCCGGGCTCTCTGTGGGTCCTGCATTGGGATGTTTGGCCACAGCTCAAGTAATCCAGAGAAGCTCCTCCTTTACTGAATGGGCTTCTCATTCAAAAAAAAATCCCACGTCATCGGTGGCGAGGCCAACGCCACTGTGGGTTTCCCAGCCCTGGAAGATTCTTTTGCTGTTTTTTCCTGGATTTTTCTGTTTGCGCATAGTCACTTTAAGATGTTTTCTTGTTCATGTTTTAGTTTTTTGTTTGTTGCGGGTTGCACCCGATTCAAGAGCCGAATGGCTCACAGGGCTATACCAAATAAATGAAACTGAAAACTCAAACTTAAAAAAAAGAGCTCCCATATAAACAAATACTCATTCTGATTAGTCCCGGTTATCCCTGGTTGGGGCTGGTTAGCCCCGGTTAGCCCTGGTTAGCCCCGGTTAGCCCCGGTTAGCGCTGATGAGCGCCGGTTAGCCCTGGTCAGGGCCCGGTAGGCGCCGGGGCGCTCGCCCTCACATTGCCGTGGTTGATGGCGTCGGCGGCCCGGGTCATGCCCTCCAGGCACTTGGCGACGATGGGCAACACGCGGCGCTCCGACTCAGCAAACTGCTTCACCGCATCGCCCAGCCGCACGATGCGGCCCTCCTCCAGCGTCTGCAGACCCTGCGAACGCGCGCGGCGGAAAACGCGCGGTTACTCACGTGGCGACCGGCTGCCTTTGTCTCCCTTGTTGCCGATGCTTACTACACACCGCACCAGGTACTCATTTGAGGCCGAGTCGACCTAGGAGCACTCACAAAGACAAGGATTCCCCCGTATAGCCTCAAGAGACTGTTGGGGCAAGTGTTATTAGCGAGTAGCACCCATGAAGGCCGGCACGGCACACGAGGGGGTGGGTGGCCAACACCACGCCTGGCCGCCTTTGTCTCCCCAGCGGTGATGTTAACACATCGCACCAGGCACTAATTTGAGGCTGAGTCGACCTAGGGGAGGCCCATGACCGGTTCAGATTATCGTCGCTGGTGTTGGCCCGTGAGCGGTAATCGAACTCGGGGCGCTTGGGTTTGTAGCACAGCGCGCTAACCACTGCACCACCGATCAGTGTCACCACTTCGTTTTGAACAACACTTTCCAGTTTATATAAATGTTTTACAATGTGTAGCGAAGCGGCACAGGCTGTGCAGTCTCCCTCTCTCTGCGTCAGATAACCCGTGCCAACTGGAACTGTCCCATGACCTGCTGACCTCCCGACCTCCTGGCAGCGAGCCGCATTCGACGTTTCCCGTGACCTCAGAGTTGGACCGAGTGCCGTGGTGATGTCGCCACAACTTGCTAAGAATCTGTTGGTGTTGATGCTGTTGTTGATGATGATGACAATGTTGTTGATGCTACTGTTGTTGATGAAGCTGCTGCTGCTGTTGATAATGATGATGACGATGTTGTTGATGCTACTGTTGATGATGCTGCTGTTGTAACTGCTTCTGCCGATGATGATGCTGCTGTTGATGATGCTACTGTTGCTGATGATGCTACTGTTGTAACTGCTGTTGATGATGCTACCGTTGATGATGCTACTGTTGCTGATGATGCTGTTGTAACTGCTGTTGATGATGCTACCGTTGATGATGCTACTGTTGATGAAGCTGCTGCTGTTGTAGCTACTGATGATGATGACAATGATGATAATGATGATAACGCTACTGTTGCAACCGCTGATGATGACAATGATGATGATGATGATTCTACTGTTGCAACTGCTGATTATGACAACAATGATGATGCTCCTGCTGACGATGGCGACGCTGTTGACGGCACAGCTGCTGTTGACGACGACGATGATGATGCTGCTGTCGCTGATAATGCTGCGAGTGTAGATGACGTTGCCGCTGCTGCTGCTGTTGTTGTTGTCGCTGTTGTTGTTGTTGTTGTGGCTGCGTGCATGGTACGAGACTTGCCTGGAACACTTTGGGCATGACGCCATGGTAGTGTTCCTTTTGCTCCGTGTTGAAGCGCTGCAGCTGCGAAGCGTACTCGCTCTTGCTCTCGTCCGCCATCGTGCGCCTCAGCGTCGAGTTCTGCCTCGCCTGAGCGGGAGACGAGGAGCGGCGCGGGGCAAGGGGGGGGAGGGGGCGACAATGGGGAGGAAAGAGGACAAGGAGGGAGGAGGTGGGGTGAGAGATGGAGGAAGGTGGGGGGTGGGGGCACGTGGAGTCGGAGGATGGAGTGGGAGGGTGAGAGATGAAGACGGGGATGTGAGGGGGTGAGAGACGGGAGAGACACGAAGAGGAGGTGGAGGGGCAGAGGAAGAGAGGAAGAGGAGAGGGCGCGTGGGATGAGGAAATTAGAGGGACATTGGGAGGGAGGGGTAAGAGATCGGGACGAGAGGGGAGGGAGGTTTGAGGTGAGAGTTAGAAGGGAAAGAAAGCGGTTGTTGGTGCATGAATAGTAGGAGGTGGAGGAGAGTGGGTGTGGGATTCCAGATAAAGGAGTGGGGTGCACGGAGGAGTAAGAGATGAAGGAGAGAGAGGGGGGTGCGCGTAAGGTTTGGGTGGCTGCTGGTTGAGTGGCACGGGTATCTTGTCTCTGCGATTCACGTTGTGACCACAGTCGTCGTAGTAGTAGTAGCGATAGAAGAGTGATATGGAGGCGACCGATGTTGAATTCTGTCAAGGGCTTCCTTGCTGGTGAGATGTTAACTACCTCGCCTGGTATACAGGAGGACGTGGGTTCAATTCCGACCCTGAAATGTGCTCTATATTTGGAATTTGCATGTTCTCCCCGTGGTCACGTGGATTTTTCTCTGGGTTCTCCGGTTTTTTCCCTCCACATTTAGAATCAACGTCACGCGTTTTAGATTATTTGGCTGGTGTAAATTTCCACACGATAAGCCGCTTCGTCGAGCTCTCATTCGTGGCCAGATTGCTTCTCAAAAAAGAGCTCAGTGAGAAAAAATTAACCCGTAAAAACAAAGTTTTTCACTATAAATCCTTTATATGCGTGGCGGCTAGAGTCCTCTCGTCCTCTGGCTTGAGATGGCTACCACCTATGGGTCAGATGATTGCCTGCCACCATTAAGCAATTGGTAATTAAATATAAAAAAAAATTTACTAAAAAGTGTAAAGTTATGGAAAAAAATTTTCACGAAAATAAATTGTCACGCACAACGAGTCTGTGTGCAAAATGTCAGCTCGATTGGATCACGGGAAATGGGTTAAAAAACGACCAAAAGATTTGCACGGTCGTAAGCGCGCAAGCAAGCAAGCAAGTGAACTTAATATAAAGGATTTAAAAAGAAAAAACCCAGTTCAGTTCAAACGATGCTCACCTTCTCAACGTCGGCTTTGGTGGCGTTGATATCGCAGTCCAGCTTCTCAAAGTTCTGCAGCGACCTCTCCGCCTCCTTGCAGTCGCGCTCAAACTTCTTCTTGCTCTGCGAGGGCAGAAAAAGGTGGGTTCACGACGGGGACAAACGTCCCCCGTGTTCGCATCGACAGGATTGTTCGGGGACAAGTGCTGCACGGCACACGAAGGGGGGTGGGGGATGGCCGGCACCCCGCCCGGATAGCTCTTTCTCCCCAGCGGTGATCTTTACACACCGTAGCAAGTACTCGTTTTTAAGGCTACGGCGGCCTGGAGGAGGGCCAGGACCAGTTCTCTGGTGTTGGCTGCGAGTGTGAACTAAACTCTGGTCGCCAGGTTTGCAGTGCAGCGCGCTGACCGCTGCTGCACCAACGCTCCTCACATAAATGCAAAAAGACAAAGATCCCCAGTGTAGCCTTAACAGACTGTAGGGGAAAGTGCTTTTAGCGAGCACCTATGAAGGCCGGAACGGTACACAAGGGGGTGGGTGGCCAGCACCACGCCCGACTGCCTTTGTCTCCCCAGTGGTGATGTTTAAAGACTGCACGAGGTACTCATTTGAGGCTGAGTAGACCTAGGAGAGGCCCAGGACCGGTTCAGATAATCTCAGATAATCGTCACTGGTGTTGGCCGTGAGCGGGAATCGAACCCGGGTTGCCTGGTTCATAGCCCATCGCGCTAACCGCTACACACACACACGCACGCCATACTGAACAGAGGGGCAGTCAGAGGAGGGTGGGTGGGGGGTGGTGGTGGTGTGAGTGGATTGGTGGTGGTGTGAGTGGGTGGTGGTGGTGGTGTGAGTGGGTTGGTGGTGGTGTGAGTGGGTTGGTGGTGGTGTGAGTGGGTGGTGGTGGTGTGAGTGGGTGGTGGTGGGGTGAGTGGGTGATGGTGTGAGTAGGTGGTGGTGGTGTGAATGGGGGTGATGGTGTGGGTGGTGGTATGAGTGGGGGTTGCGGTGGTTGGTAGTGTGGGTAGTGGTGGTGGTGTGAGTGGGTGGTGGTGTGGGTAGGGGGTGGTGGCAGTGTGAGTGGGTGGTGATGGTGGTGGTGTGAGTGGGTGGGTGGTGGCGATGGTGTGAGTGGGAGGGTGGTGTGAGTGGGTGGTGGTGGTGATGGTGTAGGTGGTGGTGGTGTGAGTGGGGGTGGTGGTGATGGTGTGGGTGGTGGCGATGGTGTGGGTGGTGGTGTGGGGTGGGGGTGGTGGCGATGGTGTGGGTGGTGGTGGTGGTGTGGGTGGTGGTGATGGTGTGAGTGGGGGTGGTGGTGGTGGTGTGAGTGCGTCGGTTACCGTCTCCATTTGCTTGAGGCAGCTCTCCACGTGGTGCTGAGCCTTTCGTCCATCGTGAACCAGCTGCAGAGAGAGACACGATGGTGAGAGACCGGACGGATCCTGGAGCACTCTCCAGCGGGGTGGCACCGCAGCGTCCCTCGTGCCACGTGGCAACAAGGGGCCTGGGTTCGATTCCCCTGTTCTGCAGAGTGTGATCGAGCGAGAGCGGTAGTGTAGCGGTTAGCGCGCTGCGCTACGAACCCGGCGGCCCGAGTCCGATCCCCGCTCACAGACAACACTTGTGACGATTATCTGAACCGGTCCTGTACCGCCCCTAGGTTGACCAAGCCTCAAATGAGTACCCTGTGTGGTGTGTAAACATCGCCACTAGGGAGACAAAGGCGGCCGAGCGTGGTGCTGGCCACCCACCCCCTCGTGTGCCGTGCCGGCTTTTATTGGTGCTCGCTAACAGCACTTGCCCCTACAGTCTGTTCAGGCTGTACAGGCGATCTTTGTCTTCGTTTGGAGTTTGTATGTTCTCCCCCCCCCCCCCCTGTTTAGCATGGATTTCTGCTGGGTTCTCCAGTTTCTTGCCACAGCAAAAACAAAACCCCAATGCAATGTCAACCGGTGCTGGACCGAAACATCCCAATGCTAAGTGTACCTGAAAATTACTCAATTGGGGATCACACACAGCAGCAGCAGCAGCAAACCCTGCTGCGAAAAACTTGGCAAGACCCTCCTGCAAAAGAGTCTTGAGACTCAGTAAGGCTTTTCAGGGTAAGCAAGCGTAGCAGTGATTGTTGTGTGTCATCCCAATCGAGTAATTTTTTGCGGGGAATTTTTTTTTTAATTGGCGGAATTATCTTTTCCAAATGAGACCACAACACAGGCCCGCAGTGGCGAACGACGTCGCACGATCTTTAACGTCCACTATTTGTACGTTGAACTTCTTTCGCACCGTATGTCACCAACCGTGCTAATCGGAGGTGTTGGGGAAGGACAACGAGAAACTTGGTAGTAAGAAAAAAAGTTCTTCTCGTTGATACCACCGTCCAATGGTGAGGTCGTCAAACTAAACAGCGGACGGCGACATCGATGATGAAAGAACACGACCGGTATACAGGAGGTCGTGGGTTCGATCCCAAACCTGACGCCTGCTGTATATTTGGAGTCTGCGGTGTCTCTCTCCCCGTGGTCACGTGGATTTTTCTGCGGGTCCTCCAATTTTTGCCTCCGCATTTAGAATCAACGTCACGCATTTAAGAGTATTTGGCTGCTATAAATGTCCACATTGATAAGCCACTTCGTTGAGCTGTCATTTGTGACCAGGTAGCTTCTGAAAAATAGCTACATAGCTCAGTGGGCCTTACCTACTAAATAAAAATCATGTTCAGATTATAAAAAAATGTTTTAATCAGCATTAATCAGGGCGGCCGCCGAATTCAAACCGCCGTGAAGCTCCGCAAGCAGCTAGCGACCGATCGAGACGGGCGGACAGTCAAGACGGACGGACGCGCACGCGGCCCCCACGGCGACGTACGGCTTTGCGCTGGGTCTTGAGCTCCTGCGTGTAGCGCAAGAGCTCCACCACCACGGCGCCCGACAGGCACTCCCCCACCACCTCGCGCTGACCCGCGTAGTCCGTCAGCTCGCTGAGCACCGCCAGGAACGCCCGGCACGATGAGAACCTGCGTGGGCGGGCGGTGGGGGGGAGGTGCGGGAGAGGGGATGGCAGGGAGAAGGAGTGGGGGCGGGGGGAGCAGACGGAAAGACAAGCGCAGGAGGAAGGAAGCAGGAGGAGATATGGCAGAGTTACAGGGCAGGCGCGAACAGGAAGCGGGTCTAACGTTGGAGGGATGCGCTTATACAGGGTGATCCATGTAGGCAAAGGCGCAGCCCTGCAATTGCTCGCTCTCGCCTCCGCTGGCGGAAGGGCCTCCGCTAGAGGGAGCTTTAGAGAGAGCCCCTGGAGGGATATCTACATAGCACTTCTGGATGGTAATGTTTTTGCCTACTCTTCCACGCTATGCCGGACGTCGTGGAAGAGGAGTACCCACACATTACCCGACCACCGGATCAGCCATCTGTGGAGTACACAATTACAGAGGCGGCGGGGGTGGGGGGGAGGTATTTTAGAAACTTTTGCTCCGGGAGATGGAATCGAGCCGGCATCCTCTGGATTGCAAATCCAGCGTGGCGGGCTGCATCTCTGATCTACTTCACGCCATACCATGACCCTCTTGCCCTGTGTCCTGTTCCATCACCGCCCTCACTTGCCCACTCGCACGCCAACTCACTCACTCACTCATCCACTCGCCTGCTCACTTTCTCGCTTGCACACTGACACGCACACTCACTCGCTCACCCATTCCCTCGCTCGCTCGCCCGCCCGCCAGCTCACTCGCTCACTCACTCACCTGCTCGCCCACTCACCCACTTGCCCATGAACTCGCTTGCCCACTCATTCGCTCGCCCGTTCACTCATCCACTCACTCGCTTGCTACCTTGCTCACACACTCACTCGCTCGCCCACTCACTCGCTCGCTCACTCACTCACTCACTCACGCCCTCCTCCTTCACCTGTACTCATCCTCGTCCTTCGAGTTGCGTTTCGGCTGATATTTCTTCACCAGGCTCCTGAAAGGAAACAAAGCGGACACATCCCGTCAGTGGGTCGCAGGAGGAAGACCGGACGGCACGAACGCAAAAACCGCCTCTCGTCTCGTAGGCACCCCACCTGGCAGAGGTGTAACAGTCCCATCGATTCCTCAATCAACATCGAAACCTTGAGCGTCGCGCTACGTGCACCGAATCACGCGAGCCACAACAATCCACTCGTGACGGCGGTCACGGGCACCTCGTTAATGAGCCAGATCGGGCGGCTGACGATGCATTAAACTATTTAAAACTGAACTTATCAGGTAAGGCACTACTGAGCTATGTAGCTCTTTTTCAGAAGTGACCTAGCCACAAATGATAGCTCAATGAAGTGGCTTGTCGTGTGGAAATGTATTGCAGCCAAATGCTATAAACGAACGTTTAGAAATGTGAAGGGAAAAAACGGAGGACCCGGAGAGAAATCCACATGACCATGGGGAGAGAGATGCGCAAACCTCCTGTATACTGGGCGAGGTAATTAACATCTCCTAGCCACCGTTGCGCCCCAACGTTAATGCCTGACGATGCTGGGTGTAAAAACGTAAAGGATAAGATTGTCAAAATGTTTTTTCTTTCGCTGGGGCTTTTCAATGTTTCTCCTCCACAGGTTTAGATAAAAAAACAATTCAATTGGCACATTCGCCCACGTGACAACTTGATTTGACTGGCTCTGGCAGGTGGAGTGGAGGGTTATACTGTAGTACGTATGCCGAACTTCTTTCACATCGTACGTAGCCAACCGCAGGTGCGGGGGAAAGACAACAACATGCAATTAATCATGTACCTTACACATTATCTTCGCAAAATAAATTAGTTTGATTTACGTGACTCCAAAAGCCACTAGGGGCGTTCCAGCGTCGCTGGGTGGCACGAAGGTCAGAGAGCCTTGAGCCGGCACCACTGAGGGCCGAGGTTCGAATCCAGGTTTTCAGCAACTGCCTGCGACTTAAACCGGAGTTCTTAAGCGTCGTGGGTTTATGGTTTCGGCCAATTGATGGTCTCCACAAATGCACACACAGAAAAAAAACCCATCATAAAAAATCGAGTTCTGCAATTAATATGATCAACATTTCACCTCTCGAGAATTAAAAAGGTCAGTCGCAGAAAGGATCTCAGAGGTAGCTCTGTGATGTCTGCTTCCACGGGCCATTCTCTGACAACACGGGAGGGGCTCGCACCGCCCCTGCGAGATTTGCGAACGGATTCTTCGTCAAAGGTAGCGCGGTCGCGATAAAGTTGCGGGGGAAAAATGCTTTAAAAAAAAGTTACGTTTTTTTTCTTCCACTAAATCAAATTTAGCTCTGGAGGCAAACCACCCCCCCCCCCCCCTAGAAAAGGAGACCCCCCCAGTAGAGTCTGGCTCGTATAACACGCAGACAGTCTCATCTGTCAGAGGCAAAAATAAAATATATAAATACCCTTAACGATTAATAATATTTAGGAAGCACAGGAGGAAGGGTTGGTGGCTCAGGCATCTACATACTTTGAGCCAACACCGCCGAGTCAACTGAGTTCAAGTCCAGGTATCAGCCACTGCCTGCGAATAAACCGGGTTTTCTCTGCGACAATATCCCGGGGGGCTGTTGCCCGCATACACGGGGTGGTGCGCTGTCAGCTGCCAACGTTTCATCGCACGCTCAGGGACGATGTCGACGGCGCGACCGAAGACCGATTCGCGGAAACCGCAACACGAACGTCGTAGGACGCGACGGGTGGCGAATTCGTTTTTCCCCGTGAAGGCACCACCAGCGCGCGGTGACCTTCCCCCCGCGTCGGCTGCCGCTGAGAATATTTCACATTGCTCATTAGTGCGCAGTCGCAGTGACCTTTAGCGATATTATTGTTGCTGTTACAGCTGCGTTTGAGCGAGCGGCGCTTTCGATCGCTCGTGACGCGCGCACGCGCGGCGTGATCGCGGCGCCGATCAACGTGACCGTTAATGGTAAATCGGCGTCCCTTTAAAAATGAAACGGCTAATATTATTTTTACTTAAACTAAACCATTAAACTATAAACTAAACAAATGTTTATTTTATTTTACCAGGTAAGGCCCACTGAGCTATATTTAGCTCTTTTTAAGAAGCAATATGGCCACAAATTACAGCTCAACGAAGGGGCTTATCACGTGGAAATATGTAGCAGCCAAATACTCTAAACGCGTGACGTTGATTCTAAATGTGACGGGAAAACCGGAGGATCCGGAGAAAACATTCACGCGACCATGGGGAGAGAGACACGCAAACTCCAAATATACAGCAGGCATCAGGATCAGGATCGAACCCACGACCTCCTGTAAACCAGACGAGGCAGTTAACATCTCCTAGCCACCGTGATAATGATGATGAGAGAGACACGCAAACTACAAATATACAGCAGGCATCAAGGTCGGGTCGAACGAACAACCTCCTGTATACCAGGCAGAGGTGGGACAAAGTCATTGTTATGCAAGTCCAAGTCGAGTCTGAAGTCATCAAATTCATGACTCGAGTCTGACTCGAGTCCAAGTCACATGACTCGAGTCCACACCTCAGAGGTGGGACAAAGTCATTGTTATGCAAGTCCAAGTCGAGTCTGAAGTCATCAAATTCATGACTCGAGTCTGACTCGAGTCCAAGTCACATGACTCGAGTCCACACCTCTGATACCAGGCGAGGCAGTTAACATCTCCTAGCCACCGTGATGGTGATAAGCGAGAGACACGCAAACTCCAAATACACAGCAGGCGTCAGGATCGGGATCGAACCCACGACCTCCTGTATACCAGGCGAGGCAGTTAACATCTCCTAGCCACCGTGGCACAGATGACGCACGTTACGATAACCGCGTCGGCCGACTGCGAGAACTGAACAGCAAGACACTGAAAAGCAGCTGCTGTGCCGTAAACACTACGGAGTGACTGTAAACACACGGGGGGGGGGGGGGGGGGGGGGGTACATTGTATGGAGTCAAACAATGAATGAGGAACTTGAATTTCGCAGTCAAGGAAAGCCACCTGGGAGCTGCCTCTGGTGTCCCCACCAGTGACCTCATTTCCAACTCAGTCGGGGGGGGGGGGGTAGCAACTTTCCCCAATCCGCCCTGCCACTGACTCGTCGCACGACAGCGGTGGGGCGGGCGGGTGGGGGGGGGGGTGCGCGACGTAGCGGCAGCAAGAAACATACGCAGCAGTTGGGCTAAAACGTGGACCGGAACACAGGATGTCAGCGGGTGCCAGCTCAGCCGCTGTGACCTCCGAGCCGGCCAGCCAGCCAGCCAGCCGCCGTTGTGAATGAGCGCTTTTTTGTGCGAAGAGAGACACAGAGGGCCGGATTCTCATCTTCACCAACGTTCATTTTTTGTCCAATTTTTTTATCGGGGGCGGCGGCGGATGGTGGAGGGGGGGGGGGCGATGTGCAGATGTTTCCATTACCAACAGCGGGGGGTGGCGGGGCAGGGGGAGGGAGGCAAGTCGCCAAGGCAATGTGTTTTGGCCATTTTCGTCGAGATGTGGGAGTGGTGCGGAGAGTTCGTTCGACTTGGAGCGTCGATAAACCCAGCGCCCGGCACTTCTGTGGGGACCGTGCAGGGAAACAACAGGGCGCCATCGATGCCACCCTTTATAACATTAATAAATATAATGAATCATAATAAATGCTATTTAGGACGCGCACGTATTTAACGAATCGGACGCATTGTTCGATCAAGAACTCGGAGGCAGGAGCCAAAGCTCATGTCATCCAGAACAGGCAAGCTCCTGGACAGCTGAGAAGCCTGGACAGGTGAGATCCTGAACAGGCAAGAAGCCTTGAGCTGCTGCCTGAAGGTGGATGATGGTGATGGCGCCTGGGTGCTGCTGGCGTGGGAGAGAGAGCGCTCCACCGCGCTGTGCGTGGTGCTCGGTGAGAGCTGGCGGGGGGGGGCGGGGACCGTACCGCAGTTGCTTGGCGTATCCGATCTCGATCTCGGCACGCTCCTTCACGAACTTGGAGAAGCGTTCGAGGAACTCCACGCCCCACAGCGTGTGCCGCTCCACGCCCTCAAACTGGTCCTGCACACGCGTCACGCACGCGCCGAGGCAAGGGGGAAGAAAAATCATGCACGCGCACGGGACTCCACAACGCTCTCCGACGCCCGCTTGCCGCTCGCCCGCGTAAGCGTTTGCTCGGCGATCGCCCAAGCGGTGGCGCTCACGTCGGCAGGAAGGCGGTGCGAGGGGATGGTGACACCCTCGGCTTTGCGCAGCCCACGGCACCTGCAGGGTTATGTCCCGTGACCTACGCGATAGCCTCGAAGGGCACGCAGCCTGGCACAAGCGCCGCGGTGACGTCACCGCCACTTAGTCAGCGAATGGCGGTCGTTGTCGTTGGCCTTATCAAAAAGGAAACAATAAATACATGGCAGGTGACGTTTAGGGCAATGGCCCTTCTTCATAGCAACATAAATTGCGCTTGTGCACCACTGCCAATGCAGCACCGCCGAATACTCTGCTTAGTTGCAAACGTTAGGGGTGACTCGCGTGACCGGGACACGCAAACTTCATCGACGAGGAGTGGGAGGGGTTGAGCACCTTGTCCCTTTGATTTTTGTCCTCCCGAAGGTTGATAAATATTACATCCACCGCCATTGAATAATAGATTCCCCCGATTAATATGGAGTCGTAATGCACTCAAAGCGATGGGCTCTGCATCCACTGCGATGTCCAATAAGTGGAGGGGGACAAAGGATAAATAAGTCTGAGCGGTGTTTATTTACAACCGCACCACGAGTAAATCACCCTGGTTAATACCGCGAGTGTATTAACCACGCATAAACCACTCCGGTTAATACTGCGGTGTATTAACCACGAAGACACGGAGTCGTCCACTTCACAGCAGCCGTTAAAGATTCCTAAAGATCCCGTGAGGTTTTAAAAAACGACGAAGGAGACCACTACGTGCCGGTGCGGTGTCGCGGTCCCAAACGCGTGGCCTAATTTGAAAAATGGCCTTCATATTATTTACCTGGGACACACAGAGTGACATTATCGTCGTCCCCCCCCCCCCCCTCTCTACTGTGGAACTATCAGAGAGCCTCCACTCGTCTGTGACACACACACACAGCGGCTTTCTTCGCGCTGTAAGGCTCGCCGCGATTACCAAACGTACTTGCGGCACGGTCACAATAAAGCGAAATCGAAAGAGCAACGCGGCTTCCGTGAGCGGCGTCCGAGTTACGACGAGCGAGCGACTCGAGGTCGTGCGTACAAAGCACCGGCTGAACCCAGGGGGTCGGCAACCTTGCGGATTCCGGAGGCCCGCACGCGGTGGCTCTTGAAGGACCGCTTCGGGACGTTATTTATCAAGAGCCGTCGCTCCCGTATTCACCACGTGCATCGCGGCCCTTCAAACACCGAGGTCGAAAAAAATGGCTCTCCTTGTTGTTTTGGTTTGCCGACCCCCCGGGGCTAGACACACCACGGTCGCGGCGGTCTCGATTTTTTGCGCGGGCAGATGCGCTCGCTCGTGGCACTCCCGGCAGAGGGGCCTCCACTGGAGGGGAGCTGTAACGGGCGTGTTTCTTTGGCCTACTCCTCCACGCTTGTCAGCCGTCTTGGAAGAGGTGGGAATACCCCAGCGTTTGGCCCACCACACGCGACTTGCCGATGGACTGACCGTGGTTGAACCGTCTTAAAACTGCTCGGTAGGCATACATGGTCGATGGAAGGTGGGGGGAGAGGGTAGGCAGGAGAGGGGGGTGTAAGAAAATGTTACCATTGTTCTAAATGCCGGGCCAGGAGATGGAATCGAACTGGTACCCTCTGAATTTTTAAGTTCATTGAGCTCGCTATTAAATTAAACAGTTTATTTAAAACAATTTTACCAGGTAAGGCCCAACTGAGCTATGTAGGCTCTTTGTCAGAAGCGACCTGGCCACAAAATGAGAGTCTAATGGAGTGGCTTATCACGTGGAAATCCATGGCAGACAAATACTCTAAACACAGGCTTGTTTTTGTTCCATTACAGCACTGCGGCAGCATCCCTGGGCATAAGGTACAGACCACTATTATTACAGTCCTAGCGAGAACCGGCATACCGGGCCAGAGGTCACAGTTCACGTGGGGAGAGTTCCTTAGTAACATCGCCGTGTAACGATCCTCGGGTTTTCTGTGTCAAAGCTCGACACTGCGGAGTGGCGGAGGGTTTGGGGGGTGGGGGGGGAAGCGGCGGTGGTGGTGGTGGTGGTAGTGGCAGCCTCAGTACAAGCCGCGAAAATTAAACGCATCTGGACGGCCGCTTCCTGGATGTGCGGCGGGGAGGTCAGAAGCGCGGCAGCCAGAAGCAACGGGGAAGCACACGCGCACAGGAAGCAAGGCCGAACCCAGCCATTGTGTGTCCCTCGATGTGTGCAGCAGCGTAGAAGTCTTGCTGCGGACTGAGCGGACGAGATGTACATTCAAGTATCTTGTCTGGATGAGCATTGGGAGCCCGTGTCAGAGAAAATGTGATCCCCCCCGGAACTACGTGCACCAAGGAATAAATACTTGCTTCACCCCCAAGGAATCAATATTCTGGAATATCAGTACGTAGGCTTTTGCGGTTTGTATTGTTTTTGTCACTGCTATTCACCCACGGTGGCAAGATGTTAACTAGCTCGCCGAGTACACAGACAGTTGTGGGTTCGATCCCGAGCCTGACGCCCGTATGTCTGGAGTTTGCGTGTTCTCCCCGTGATCGTGGATTTTCTCTGGGTCCTCCGGTTTTTCCCTCCACATCTCGAAACATGCATTTACAGTAATTGGCTGCTATAAATTTCCACACGATAAGCCACTTCGTTGAGCTATCATTTGTGGCCAGGTTGCTTCTGAAAAAGAGCTACATAGCTCAGTGGGCCTTCCCTAAAAAAATAAAAAACAGTTTGTCTTTGTACCCAGGGAAAGCCTCGCCGAGTCTCATGACTCTTTTTCAGAAAAGTATTGCCAAGTTTTATGCAGTAGGGTGGGGGGATGGTGAGGAGAGATGCTTGCTACGTGTGATCCCGGCTGAGCAATTTACAGAGTCAAATTTATTTTTTGGCAAAGTTGGACCACGATGGCCTGACACCTACCGAATGACGCCACAGGGATCTTTTAACACCCACTGTGAAGCAGACGTCGCGCGCAGTACTTTGCTATTCATCTCCTAACACACCCGCGATGGTATAACCAGTGCGGCCTGGCGGATTCGAACCACTAACCTCTGCAAAATGCAAAGCGGTGAATGCTCCACCTCGGGGCAGCGCCACTGCCCCAAAGGACCAACATGCTTCGTATTTAAACGCATCATTTGGTGATGCTGCTGCTACTACTACCAAATAGTGCAGTTGGCTACGTATGGTGAGAAAAAAGTTCTACATACATCCATACAATGGTGCACAAGCACAATTAGCCAATAACACCGTGGCCTTAACAGGAAAAAATTAACCCGTAAAAACAAAGTTTTTCACTATAAATCCTTTATATGCGTGGCATCGGTTTTATTTTATTATTCATTTCTGTTTTTCTTGAGTAAGAGTTTCATTTTTATCACATTGGTATTTTAAATTAAATATGAAATTTTTTTTTTCCTAAAAAGTGGAAAATTTTTGAAAGATTTTTTCACGAAAATAAATTGTCACGCACAACGAGTCTGTGTGCAAAATGTCAGCTCGACTGGATCACGGGAAGTGGGTTAAAAAACGACCGAAATATTTGCACGGTCGTACGCGCGCAAGCAAGCAAGTGAACTTAATATAAAGGATTTAAAAACGACCGAAAGATTTGCACGGTCGTAAGCGCGCAAGCAAGTGCCGCAAGTGAACTTAATATAAAGGATTTAAAAAGAAAGTCCTACACCTTGTGCAAGGGGACAACACTATCCCCGTACAGGTGCAAACAGATGGGGATTAGTTCACTTTGCTGTACCGCCCTCTCCTAGCAGAGCCAGGAGTAAGACTCTTTTTCGATGCCCACGGGAGAAGAGTTTCACAGCCCATCTGTCCGATGATCTATCAACCCTCGCCGCTGCTGCTGCTGCTGCCTCCACTATGCTGGACTACAGGCAGCCAAGTGCAGTAGCTTAGCCGCCACCACCAGCACCAGCACCACCGCCTGGGCCGACGTTGATTTTGGTATCAACATCACACGGGGGTCGGCCTGCGATGCCCGGCACTGCCGATCGCACTAAGCAAAAGAGCTTGGCGGCTCATCGGATTCCTCCGGCCTTAATAAAGATCCCGACGCTTGACTCACGCGACAGGGATGGGTGACATTGCCCAGTCGCCACGACCTCCCCCGTCGGCGCTACGGGGCTGACCGCGGAACAGATTTCGTCAAATGTTCAATGAAGCGTCTGTCCTCCCTCCCCACTCAGTGGAGCAGGAAGACGGCAAAAGGGCGCCCCCCCCCCCCACCGCGGGCAGATGGGTTGGTGGGGGTAGATTGCCCTGAGGGCACTCGTGTTTATTTACAATACGCATACAAAGACAAAGACCGCCCGTATAGCCTTTAGCAGACTGTTTTAACGGGCAAGTGCTGTTAGCGAAGTAGCACCTTTAAAGGTCGGCACGGCACAACGCCCGGCCGCCTTTGTGGCGATGTTCGCACACCGCGCCAAGTACTCATTTGAGGCCGAGTCGACCTAGGGGAGACCCAGGACCGGTTCAGATACTCCTCGCCGATGTTCGCCGTGGTGAGCGAGGAATCGAACTCGGATCGCCGGGGCTCGGAGCGCAGGGCGCTAACCGCTGCACCACCGCTCCACACACACCCCCCCCGAAAAAGGTTAACAATCTCCTGTAGAGACTCGGATGCCACAGGCGCAAGTGCCGTTCGCGAGCACCTATTAAAAACACACTGACACATTTGTATAGCATCATAGGGGCCCTTTAGACATGTGCTCAACAACTGATTAAAAAAAATAAAGCCTACATAAACACACGCGCACAATGGAGCTCACTGTAGCATGCCAGACTGTTTGGACAACCGTTGTTAGCGAGCACCTATTAAGGCCCGGGATGATACTCAAGGTGGTGGTGTGCCCAAACCATTCCCGGCCACCTTTGTCTCCCCTTTGCTTGCTTGTTCATGTTTGCAAACTACACCGGGTACACAAATAAGTGTGTAAGCCTACACGTGTGCGTGCGTGTGTGTGCGTGTGTGTGCCTGCAGCGCTGTGAGTGTGCCTACACGTGTGTGCGTGTGTGTGCCTGCAGCGCTGTGAGTGTGCCTACACGTGTGTGAGCATGTGTGTGCCTGCAGCGCTGTGAGTGTGTCTACACGTGTGTGAGCGTGTGGGTGCCTGCAGCGCTGTGAGTGTGCCTACACGTGTGTGAGCGTGTGTGTGCCTGCAGCGCTGTGAGTGTGCCTACACGTGCGTGCGTGTGTGTGCCTGCAGCGCTGTGAGTGTGCCTACACGTGTGTGAGCGTGTGTGTGCCTGCAGCGCTGTGAGTGTGCCTACACGTGTGTGAGCGTGTGTGTGCCTGCAGCGCTGTGAGTGTGCCTACACGTGCGTGTGTGTGCCTGCAGCGCTGTGAGTGTGCCTACACGTGTGTGCGTGTTTATGCGTGTGTGTGCGTGTTTATGCGTGTGTGTGCGTGTTTGTGCGTGTGTGTGCGTGTGTGTGCGTGTTTGTGCGTGTGTGTGCGTGTTTGTGCGTGTGTGTGCGTGTTTGTGCGTGTGTGTGCGTGTTTATGCGTGTGTGTGCGTGTTTGTGCGTGTGTGTGCGTGTTTATGCGTGTGTGTGCGTGTTTGTGCGTGTGTGTGCGTGTTTATGCGTGTGTGTGCGTGTGTGTGCGTGTGTGTGCCTGCAGCGCTGTGAGTGTGCCTACACGTGTGTGCGTGTTTATGCGTGTGTGTGCCTGCGTGTGCGTGGTTGTGCGTGTGTGTGCGTGTGCGTGCCTGCGTGTGCGTGTTTGTGCGTGTGTGTGCGTGCGTGTGTGTGCCTGCAGCGCTGTGAGTGTGCCTACACGTGTGTGCGCGTGTTTATGCGTGTGTGTGTGTGTTTATGCGTGTGTGTGCGTGTTTGTGCGTGTGTGTGCCTGCAGCGTTGTGAGTGTGCCTACACGTGTGTGCGTGTTTATGCGTGTTTATGTGTGCGTGTTTGTGTGTGTACGTGTTTATGCGTGTGTGTGTACGTGTTTATGCGTGTGTGTGCGTGCGTGTGCGTGCCTGCAGCTCTGTGAGTGTGCCTACACGTGTGTGCATGTTTATGTGTGCGTGTTTGTGCGTGTGTGTGCGTGTGTGTGTTTGCGTGTGCGTGTTTGTGCGTGTGTGCGTGCGTGTGTGCCTGCAGCGCTGTGAGTGTGCCTACACGTGTGTGCGTGCGCGCGCTTATTAAGGCTATAGGAGGGATCTTTGTGTTGCACGGCTGCATGCGTGCACGTGTGACTGCACTGCTGCGCTTGTGTGCGTGTGTGACTGCACGTGTGAGCGTGTGCGTGCGTGCGTGCGCCTGACTGCGCGTGTGCAACCGACAAAGAACATCTGGTTGGGGGTGAGTCACACGCTATGATGTCAGGCGAGACCCCTTTGCCAAGAAAAATATCTCAAAATTAGTATTCATCCGGAAGGGTGCCTCTCACAGGACCAACACTGAGACTGAATTGTCGAGAAGAAGAGGAGGGGGGGTGTGAGAGTGAGTTGATCCACATGGACTTGGGACACAGACAAGCGAGTAACACGCGGGCCACGCGTGGACCCGGTTGTGTAGCAGCCAATGCTGGAGGTCAAAGCCAGGGTTAGAGGTTAGAGGCAGGGGGGTGCGGAGTGGAGGGGGAGGAGGGGGTGAACATTCGGACGTGGGCTATGGGGGGTGGGGGTGGTGGGAATAAGTGGATGTGAGGTTAAGGGTAGGGGGGTACAAAACAGGGGGGGGGGGTGTAGTGTTAATGGGTTTTAAAGTGGGGACGACGGCTAACAACTGGCCCTTTTGGTGAGAGTGTAATTATGGGTGTGTTGCTCATGCAGAGGTACGCGCACACAGCTAAGAGTGTAGTTAGTGGGAATGCGTCACGCAGCTAGGGGGGGGGGGGTGGTCAGATATTTGTGACGATGTGTGACGAAGGGGGGGGGGGGGGGGTGAGAAATGTGACGTCACATCAAAACGCGCAACTTTAAATAAATATAGACAACACGTTCTACTTAATTAAATAGACTTTATGATAAATGTTTTCTCCTACAACATCAGAGTGCAGCGCCACATTAAATACGCACTACAATGACAATAGTTTAAAGCCATTTGAAGCATGTTTCGTTTGGGGGGGGGGGGGCAGAGCTTTGTGACGTATGTGAGGTCATATTTGTGGGGGGGGGGGGTCTGACTTTTTGTGACGCCGTGTGACGAGGGAGGGGGGGGGGTCAAAAATCGTCCAAAATCGCGTGACGTCATTTATGGACGGGCCCCTAACAGACCGTTGAGGCAAGTGCTGTTAGCGAGTGGCCCCTGTGGAGGCCGGGACTAGGACGACGACTACAGCAGCCGTATACCACGAGCTTGCGTGCTTAAACAAACACTGCTGGATGGAATTGGTGCAATAAGCAACGTGGACGGTGGACGAAACGTTGTTATATTTTTGGTTCTTTCAGTAAAGTCACGTAGAAGGGAAGTAATAAAATAATGAAAATAAAACAATTTAATTCTCACGACGTTTCGATTACAACACAAGCAATCACCTGATGATGATTTAGCTTCATCGCGTACAGATTCATGAAGATCACTGCAGTATTTTCCGATTTAAAGCTTTCGTGACTGCAGGGATTCATATTCTTGGTTCTTTCGGTAAAGTCACGTAAAAGGGAAATAATAAAATAATAAAAGTAAAACAATAAAATTCTCACGACGTTTCGGCCACAACGTAAGCAGCTAAAACGTCGTGAGAATTTTTATTGTTTTATATTTTTTGATTATTTCCCTTCTACGTGACTTTACCAAAAGAACCAAGAATATGAATCCCTGCAATCACGAAAGCTTTAATCAAAATTATTATATTTACATGCAGACACACAGCAACGGGGTCTGTTGACATCACGATATTCGGAATCAAAATTACACACCAACGCGACGTGAGTTTGTGTACCACGTGACTTTTTTCTTCTTCCGATGAACAATTCCCCCCCGATAGGTTAGATGGGAGTGCTCTTACCAATAACATCTGGCACGCCCGGCAGTAATTTGTTTAACACGTCCCGGACTCGTTATTGTTCCGGAGAGCCGTGTGACCGATGGATGAACAACACACATTTAGACTTCATACACGGTGAGACACAGCGCGCAATTGCGCTGTATATTTGTTATTACCCGAAAATGAGCAAGGATTATCGTTAGATATGTGGCCGACATTCCGTAAGAGTAATATTCCACTCCTACGGAATGCGTGCCAAGGAATTCTCCCATTGCACCCACCCCCAACCTTACCCGAAGAGAATCTCAAAAACGCATGGTTACAGTTGCTATCGCGTTACATAAAAGCTTCTGATCCTAATTACGCATAACCACTGCGACCCGTGGCGGTGTTGACAGGAAGCGCGGGCTGTGTGGAGGGAGGAAGTCGACGCCGGAGTTTTAGCTGAAGGGCCAACATCATGGCTCTGTTGTCATCCCGCATCTCCACGGGACCAGGCGAAGGATGTTAACTCCCTCGCTTGGTATGCGGGAGGTTGTGGGTTCTTACCAACCCTGAGGGGCCGGCCATAATGACGTCACGACGATTTTTGGCACGATTTTTTACCCTCCCCCCCTCGTCACACGGCGTCACAAAAGTCAGACCCCCCCCCCTTAAATATGACGTCGCAAAGCTCTGCCCCCCCCCCAAAAAAATATAAAACATGCTTCAAATCGCTTTAAACTATGTAGTGCGTATTTAATGTGGCGCTGCACTCTGATGTTGTAGGAGAAAACAAATTATTCAAAAGTTCTATTTAATTAGTAGAAACGTGTTGTCTATATTTATTTAAAGTTGCGCATTTTGATGTGATGTCACATTTCTCAAACACCCCCCCCCTCGTCACACATCCGTCACAAATGTCCTTAACACCCCCCCCCCCTTAGGTGCGTGACGTCATTTATGGACGGCCCCTGACGCCTGCTGTATATTTGCAGTTTGCGTGTCTCACTCTCCCTCCACGTGGTCACGTAGATTTTTCTCGGGTTCATCCGGTTTTTCCCTCCACATTTTTTAATCAACGTCACGCGTTTAGAGAATCTGGCTGCTATCAATGTCCACACTTCATTTGTGATTGCCAAGTCGCTTCCGCAAAAGAGTTACGTAGCTCAGTGGGCCTTACCTGGTAGAATTAAAACACAATTTTGTTTTTGTCTATAAATTTTTAAAAAATGACATCCACATTTGTATCACACTCACGGGGCCGTATTTCCACAGCTGAGAAGCCTCCTACACATTGAGCTCAGAGCAGCCGTGTCACAACAAGAGCAGCCACGACCTCTAGACCATCCGCAGCGGCTAACGGCAGTTACAGGAACATCGCAGGTACACGGTGGGGAGTGCAACCAGGGGGGAGGGGGCACCAGTGGGAAGGGAGGCACCAGTGGGGAGATCCAGCCGAGGGGGGGGGCACCAGTGGGAAGTTCGAACCAGGGGGCAGAGGTCGCAAACGGGTTTTGATTCCTTACCCGTACCCGTACCCGGCCGCACCAGGGTCGAAAACGGGTACCCGTACCCTACCCGATACCCGGCTACCCGTACCCGGCCGGGTATCGGGTAGGGTACGGGTATGAGTACCCGATTGCGACCTCTGGGATGAAGCCATGTTGCAGGCGCGGGTGGGTTGATTCTAGGATCTTGAATTGTCAGAAGAGACAAGACGCTGGGAAATGAGCCAGTGACTCACGGCCTACCCGTACCGTACCCGTACGCACCAGGGTCACAAACGGCTACCCGTACCCGGCCGGGTATCGGGTAGGGTACGGGTATCGGGTACCCGGTTGCGACCTCTGCCAGGGGGGGGGGGGTCACCAGTGGGGAGTTCAACAACTGGGGGGCATCCCAGGAACGTCACCAGGATTGAGTGACAGCTTACAGGGGGGCTCCATCAGCGAGATCTTTAGGTCCCTGGTGGGAAATGAAGAGGAGTGAGAGACCACGGTAAGGCCTTAAACATACGAGCATCAATAATATTAAATTACACGCATCGGCATTTTACTCACGCGGCGATCTGACCCAAATATCAATACAGGAATCACAACATCGGTGGCGTTTGCCTGCACGTGGCGTGCGTGCGCGTGTGTGCTGAGGCTTGTAACAGGTGCATTGATTCACGAATTAAAATCGACTCTCGCGCCCCCATGGTCGATACGTGTGTTGAGGAGAAGTCTGATGGCGTCATGGGATAGTGGGATGACGTCACGTGATGGGGATTGTAAGGGGGTACTTTAGGGGGGACCCGTGACGTAACGGGGGTCGTTGTGGGAGCCCGCGATGGAGAGGGGTTGGAGAGATAGCCAGGGGTAAGGCTGGGAGAAGTCTGCACGAGCCAGCGAGGGTTAGGTGAGGCGAGATAGCTGGGCTAGCAGCAGAGAGAGCCTGAGGTCCCCGTGAAGGACCCAGTGTAGGGGCACCTACCTCTGGTGCAGTTATTGCTCCCTTGTGTTAATAAACCGGTGCAAGCCCTTACCTGCAAACCTGCCTCCGATTCGTCATTCACCACACGACACGTGTATCAGATCGTTTGATTCCCGCTCATGGCCAACACCTATGACGATCATCTGAACCGGTGCTGGGCCTCTCCGAGGTCGACTAGCTAGTGTGGTGTGTAAACATCGCCATTGGGGAGACAAAGGCGGCCGGGCGTGGTGCTGGCCACCCACCCCGTCGCGTGCCGTGCCGAGTTCGGAGCGGGGAAAGACTTGGGGATATCCGAGGACAGCAGCTAGAGGACGATGCTGAAAAAAAAACTGAGGACAGGTGGCAACTGTAGCCACCACTGCCACCACCACGACCACGCCTGGTCCTCTGCCCCTGTTAAAAACTCCACCAAACACGGAGGGCCTATTTTAAGGAAATGTTAACACTGACCATAAGGCTCCGTCGTGTGTGCATGGATGGGAGGCGTACGACATAGCGTTACAGGATACAGAG